>NW_021939396.1:9055010-9248745 GCF_001715985.3 Manacus vitellinus | reverse complement strand
GATGATCCCTCTGTTACTGCGCGGAAAATGCGCGCTGCGCGCAGGCCGGGACGCGGAGCCGGCCTGCTGCTGCCTGCTCTGCCTGCTGCTGCCTGCCTGGGTGCGGGGTGAATTAGGTTTTAACCCGCAGCACTGGGCTGCGTTGCTCGGCCACTGTTAGTGTGGTCAGTCTGGTTCTAAGCTGGGTATCAGGAGGGCCTGAAGAACAGACAAGAAAGATTCTGTGGATATTCCAAGGACCGTTTTTACAAAGGATTTTTTAGGCCGTCTTTCCCTTAAAAAAAGTTGTATGGGGATTTTGAGTACAACTTTAATAGGCCCTATTTTATTTTTATACCTAAATAATACTGAAGTGCTTCCATTGATAGGGTGCTTTAAGGCTTGGATCTCGGTCTGTTAAGCTGCTGGTTGCTGCATCTTAAAATACTGTGTGGAGAAATCCCAGCAGAACCCAGAATTGTATCTTAGAGATGCTGCAGGCCTTCAGTGAGATCTTTTTAATCCCATCTGCACTGACAAGTTTAGACATGTTGTCTTGGCCATGTATCTGGTCAGACTGAGACCCACACTAGTTCCTCTTTACTAATATATTAAAAAATGTACGTTATTTAAGTCATTGATTTGGAACAAAAGAGCTTTTCTGAGGGTATATTAGAGTATATTAGGCATTGCTAAATACAAAGAGCACAATATGTTATGTGGATGTTACGGCTGCATGAGATGGGAGTGTTTATTTCTTCATCGAGCAGAAATATAATCTCAATAATGCCAGTTTGCACCAACTGGTGTGGATTATCCTAAACGCATTTATATACACTGTTGAAAAACCTGAAGATATTAAAAAATGTAGCTCTGAAGTGTCGACATCACTAATAAATAAGGATACATTCTGATACTTAGGTGTCATAAACATACTATTTCCTTTCGATTGTGACTTTTAAAATTATTTAACAAATATGTATGTTTTCCAAGCATGTGGGGCAGTAAGATGTTCTTTTTTGCTAGGAGCTGCATATCTCTGATAAATGACAGCTCACACCCCAGGGAGGTTCAAGTTATTTTATATTCACTGTGCATGATTTTAGAAATGCACCTCTAACTTTATTCTTTTCACCTCTCTCTTCTGTCTCTCGTAGCATTGAGTCAGGAGTCTGGCTTACAGCTGGCTTAGCATTGTTGTAATTCTGATCGGTCTGACTGTGCCTCTGTGCATTTTAAGTTGTATTAAGGTAATTAGTGATACAGGTGCAGTTTGCCAGCCAGTGGGAATGCCTCTATACCAGTTTGGAGTAAAATGTACTGTGCATCTCTACGTCTCACATCCCTGGATGAGGGGCCGTGCCGGTCTGGCTACACGGGGACAGCAAGAGCAGTGCCAGCTCGCTGCCTCTGCAAGGCCTGGAGGATTTGGCATCGTTTGCATCTGCACACTGATGTCCACGCTACGTCAGAGCCAGTCTGCAGCAGCAAAAATAAGGAAGGGCTCAGGCCTGCTGCCGTCCAAGGCCCATCTGTTGCAGAAAGGAATCCTCTGTTTGAATTAGTTTGTAAATTGGAATATTGGTGTCCTGGGTGAACATGCACGCTTGGAATAAAACTTTGGCTAGACATGACAAATTTCAGAGGTGTTAGTGAGTTGTATCTCCTGACAGCAGTGTGGTTCTGCAGCTCTGTGTCATGGTGTGCTCTCCTCTCTGTACCCTTACCCCACCAAAGCCCAGTTTTTTGTTTCATTAAGGACAATTAGCTTCTAAAATTGGAGCTTATGCCTAATTCTTTTCAAGATTTGAACTGTATCTTCCTGGTTTTAATCAGAATGCTTTACAAGGGCAGCTTATGCTTCCTGACTGTACATGTTTCATTTACTTTTGCATGAGGAATTACAGGGAAAGCTGATGTTGTGGAGCAAGGCAGGGGGGAAGAAAAGTGTGTCTACATACTTTTAGGGTATTGGTGCATCTTGTGTTCGTTTGGCACCATTCAGCTGAAGGTGCATTATTACAATATCACTATTTTTCTATGGGCCTCTACAGGCTTTTTTAGTAATTATGCTAGTGCAGCTCTACTAGGAATTGCAAAGTCGTGCTTACAAGTGAGACAGCTTAAAAAATAATAATATTTTTTCCCCATTGGTCTGTGCAGACAACAGTGCTGGCAAACCATGGGAAAATGCTGTGACATGGGAGGTATTTCTGCTGCTTGCAGGATTACTGGGGTTTTTCTTTTGCTCCCAGTAGATGAATTGAGCAAAGGCTGGTGTAGTGCAGTGCACTGCAACTGTATACCCATCAGTCCAGCAATGCCTGTGGGTCTGTCAGTGCCTCAGTGGAGCCTCTGTACTGCTCTTAGTGCATCACTGCTGGAGATGCTGAGATGGTGGGCACGTCATTTCGACCCCTCACTGCTGGCCAAGGGGGTGGCCTTGTGGTGTGACCTCCTGCTTTGTGAGCCAGGAGGGGTGCAGAGCTTCAAACTGAGCTAGTGGAGAGGAAAATGCATACCTGGTCAGGAAATTTTTGCCTTTTTGCAGCAAGGTGATACTGATCTTATTTTGAAGCACACTGTGTTGTTTTCTGTCTCACTGCTGTGTAATACTGAACACCTTCATAGTTTCTGATGAGATTTATGAAGAGTGAGGAGGGAATAAAGACATGATCTGTCTCTTGGACCCATTATCACTGCATATGGGGCACATTTTCCCTTGTTACAGCTGCATCTGTTCCTGAGGTTGTCTGTCTGCTTATGCAGCAAAGTGCTGAGTGCCCTGGCAAGCAGTACTGCTGTGCATCTGGATATGGTTTACTTATACCTGAAGATGCAGTGCCTGCCATTTGCTTGCCTTCTGGGTACAGTTCAGTGGAGGACAGTGTTTTTTTGAGTTACCAGTGTTACGATAAAGCAGTACTCTTGAGTCTTCCCTCAGTTCCCTCTCTGGCAAGTGCCAGAGATCATTTAGGATGGGGCCTGCCCATGGTGCTTCCCTCCCTGTCGCTCCAAGGGTGACAAATGAAAAGCAGTGAAATGGCTACCTGGCACATCAGCTCTGCTCTGCTGAACACAGCAGTCTGCAGAGTGACACAAACACTGGGACCAGCCGGGCATATGGAGTGGTCTGGATGTGTATGATCTAAAACATCCAGACGTGTGTGATCTAAATGCTTTTTAATGCATCCCTGGATGGTATAATTCTTTATGTGAATTCAAGATATGGATGTGAATATCAAAGTGGAGCTATATTGAGGGCTGGTTGAGTATCATCCAGGTTTTCCTAGCAGATTTGTCCCACTCCCTCTCATGGCTGTGCTGTCACATCTTCGCTGCAATTGGTATTTTATATTTGTCAGCAGATATTACGATTACATCTCCCATCACCTCAAAAGAAAAATGATCCTTGAATTACTGCTGGTATAGTGCATCATGCAGGAAGGGGCTCTTGAGTGCAACAGTGTCAGGCAAAGCTAGAACTGGTGCCTGGTAGATAATTCCAATTAGAAATTATGGCATGTGTCTTTAATGGCAGGAGTGATTAGCCGCTGAAACAAATCACCAGTAGAAGAGGCAGGTTCTCTCTCTCAGTCATTTCTGCCTTAAAACCTGAGTTGGAAGAAGCAGTAGAAAAAGCTTTGTATAAAAGTTACTGGGCAGGTTCCTGCAAATCAGCTCATTAGAAAGTTCCTTGGCAGGAGAGGGGAGGTTTGACCATGCTCCCCACTGTGAGGTTGGGTTGTGTGGACATTGGGAGCCCACCTGCTGGGGAGTGGGCTGAGGTGAGCTGGGGCGTGTGGAGCGCTGAGAAGTAGCAGCAGCCCAAAGCCCTGGAAAGACTGTGTAGTTGCACAGGACAGTGTCATTGCATGGGAGAGTGTTGTTGTACAGAAGAGTGTAGTTGCCATGACGTGCTTTGGAAATCAGCTTTTTATCACCTCTTTTGCATGTCTCAGTCAGGAATACCCTGTGCCAGATCATGCACATGGCCAAGAGCTGCAGGACTTTGAGAGCTTCTCGAGGGGAGATGTTTACATCACTGGGGTTCTCACCTATAAGCTGGGGGCTTGTCCAGGCACAGGACTCAGCTGCTCTTCTGGAGGTTGGAATAAATGGCAGAGAAGTCTAAAATAAGCCCCAAAAGGATAACTTGTTTTGGGGAGAGGAGGTCCCTACTGCAAGAGCAGGACCTGGAGCTGGAGGCTGTTTCCTTAGAGGCAGGTGGAGAGCAGAGCTGGGTGGGAAAACCACATCCCATCATGTGGTTCGTTAAGCAGCTTGTAGGGACCTTCAGCACAATGTGGGTTGGGCTGGGAGCCCCCAGACTTTGAAGTGGGCCAGTGCATGGATTTTAAGATGTAAGACTCCTGTCCAGTCCTCCTAACCACCACCATCACCTTCCCTCCCTCCAGTTGGACGGTCTACTTCTCCCTGGCTTTCTCTGAACGCCTATTCTGTGCTGTCTGGCTTCCCTGGGTAACTGCTGATAGTCTGCCTTGTCTGTGCTTTAGATTTACTGCTGGAGTTGAGCTAGTTAAGGGATATGTCAGGCTGGTAATGCCTTTGGTGTAGATGCAGCATCCTGATTCCTTGCACTGGTAGAAGCTATCATGTTAGTACTGCTTTAAGTTCTGCATTAGGGAAATTTTGCAAGGTAGCAAATCCTACAGGTTCAAAGTCATTCCCAAGCAGGCATGGTACAGGCTATCTGCTGCCTGCTTATGTACTGCATACCTTTGGTCTTGGGTAATTTTGTGCCTGTCCTGAATTCCTAACAGCTGGATTGAAGAGGTTGCTTACCTCACTTTTTTCCTCCCAATCAGAAGAACTAAAACTTTAGATCTTTTCACCAGTGCTGCAGGAGTAGAAACCTGTGAGGTCCTGTATAGATCTCAGCTGGTATTGGGGAGCTGTTGCCAGCAACTTAAAAGGAGAAGAAAAATCCAATTTAGGAGTACTAAAAAAAAAAAAAAAAAAGCAACAACCTGCAACTCTTGGTTAACACTTTACATTTTGAGGCCTAGATTTGATCATGCTGCAACCATCTTATCTGGAAAATATTGGCTGAGCAAAATTCCAGCCAAAATTAAATACATTGCATTGTCTCCTGAAGTTGCCTGCCCAGGTAAGGAGTGAGCCCCGCATGCACAAGTGGAAGGGGCATGCTGGCTGTGCAGGGAACACATGGTGCAGGAGGCTGGAGTGTTACTGCTTCTGTGGGTTTGGGAAAGGTGGCTTTTCCTAGCCATCTTTCAGACAAGTGCTGCGTCCTTGCAGCTTGGTGTCGGATCAGGTATCCCTGTCCCTGGCGGTGGTGCAGCGCTGACATGTGTGGTGTTGTGCGTGCTGGTTTACACGGTGGAAACAGCAGCCCTGGGCTCATGGCTGTGCTTGTGGGATATGGAGCAATGGCCAAAGCCCAGGCTGTGCTTCAACCCTTTACATTACATCTCCATGAATGGAAAAAGCATGGGTCTCTCTTTGCTATTATTAACATTTGGTATTATTATTATTATCACCCTCATCATTAAAACTATCATGATTATTATATAAGCTGTGTTGCAAACATAAAGTTTATTACACAGTCACATAGTCATGCTATAGCAGTCTCTAGATGTGATGTACCAAAACCCCTTTACGTTTCAACTGGAGTTGTGAAGAAGTAGTCACAGCTACCAGTGCAATGACTTGTAATTTAAGACACAGATCAAAAGCTACGATACATCCTTTTGGAAATATTTAGTAATGTTTCCAGCCCTATTTAAATAGTAATGGGTTGTTTACTTTTGGTCTTCCTTCATAAGAGTAGGAAAGTCTGAAATACATTTTCCCAGAAGTTCTCGGGGGGAGTAAAGGCTTCGTGCTGTGGCACAGGCAACTGGGATACTGCTCAGGGGTTTTAGATGATCATGTTTTCTGTGTGAATTGCTGGATCCTTTGATTTACAGGTATCTCACATCTGGTTCTGGTTCTTAGCTTTTGGGGATGGACAAAGCTTTACATTTTTTTAACTGTGAAAAAGGCTGCTGTTAGATTATATAAAAATACTAACAAAAATGTACATGTGTTTGGTGTTACAGAGGAAAATAATCAGCCTTGTTTACGAGCTGAGAGGTTGGACTGGAGATCTCAGAGGGTTCTTACCACCAGCACTTCTCTGTTTCTGTGGTAACCGAGGCAAACTTGAAAAGCTGAGCTTCAGGTCTGTGTTTATGGAAAAAGATGGAAGGCGGCCCAGCTTTCCTGAATACACAAGAAAAGTAAATAAATGTGATTAAGATAAGCAGGTTTAGAGGAGAAATTTGTCTGGAAAAATTTTCCTTATTTTGCGTTGTTAGCAAGGAGACCCACCAGTTCTGTTTTTTACAAGATGATGGAGTTCCCGGTGCTTGGACATGGGTAGGATCTGGGGTCTGGGATCTTGGCAAGTCATTTCCCCCCCCCCCCACTTCTTCTGTTTGACTCTCATCTGCAAACATATTGGGGCAGCCACTGCCTTTCATTACTGTTGTTCATGGCATAGAACATCAGAGCCTAATGTCAAGTGAACCCTCAGAGCCTCACAGAAATGTTTGAGCTCCTGTACTTGACGTGATCAGAAATGGCATTATTGATGACTTGTGTAGGTTGCTGTCTTTGAGGGGGAGGTCTGGTGGCTGCATCCAACACAACCAGACAAGAAAAAAGCTTTTGAAAACTTCACACCAAGCAGCTATATGCTTCAAGTGCAAATCTTGAAGGTCTGGAAATCAGACCTTCCTTAGCTCCTAGTTTACTGTGATGTATAAGCACGAGTATCTGCTTTTCGTCTTTCATAGCACAGTCAATGGCCATTCTTCATATGGAGGAGGAAAAAAGAAGGGAATTTTGTGGTGATTTTATAATTTTAATTTTAAAGATAAGCATATCAAGTACAATCTACAAATTACTAGGTGGTATAACTATCTTTGAAGCAGGTTGTAGCCTGTTCAGAGCTCAAGATGTTGCCATTAGCGTAAGGCACAACATTATATTTCCTGGGGGGACAGCTCTGTTGGTACCCACTGTCCCTGCCTTCCTTGTAAATCTTGATGACCTGAGAGACTTCTATCAAATACCATATTTTGCAGCATGTTTTTAATAACTTTTAGTGAGTATTTTCCTTGGGTACTTTTGTGAGACAAATTACAGTAAAGAGGATTTAAATTCTGTCCACCCCTCTGTTAATTAACACCACCTCATGGATTGCAGCAGTATGGGAGGCAAATGTATGTCAGGGATTCAACAACCTTCAGTTACTTGTCCTCCTGATCCATTAAGACTGGGACAGCTTGCAGTTGGTCTTGTTAATGCATTTCAGCTCCTGATAATACCATGAGTGCTAGTATTCATAGTGATAAATACCTGTATCTTGTTCTACTTAGAAAATTTGGATACAGAGCAGTAAAAAAAGTTGTCTCCACCATGGCAGCAGAAAGACAGCTCAGGCTCATGAAGGTACCAGATGCCATCCGGGATGGGCCTACATGTGGCATCCATGCTCTCTTGGAAGCCTTGAAGTCAGGGCTAAATCTGTTTAAGGCTTCCCTGAGGCATGACAAAGCCTGTAGACCCATGAAATACTGCTTATAACGTTAATATTTCATTTGAAGATATTCAGGGATTTCAATGCCCATCAGAAGCAGCCAGTGTTAAGGCTGAACTCCTGCGGTTGCAGTTTCACTGGAGGCTTGGCCGGCAGAGCGGGTCTATGCAGAGTCTCCTGACCTCCCTCCACAGTAGCAGGGCACAGTGGCACCAGAAGAAAGATCTTGAAGTCATGTCTGAGTCCTTTGAAGTGGCTAGTACCACAGGAGGAATGATGAGATTGCCTTCTCCCACCAGTCTTGGCCCTTGGAGCCATGTACTGCCTTGCACTAGATGATCTGGCCAGGCAGCCCAGGCTCAGGTGGCCACAGTGTGAATATGATCCATAGATCTGTTTAACCTCTTTGCACCCAGCTGCTGCCAGGGAGCTGTGTCCTTGAACGTTGTGGCTCTTTGACGAGGAACAGCTGTCTGAGATCCAGCAATGCCGGGGGAAGGGGTTGGAGAGCTTGCTGCTGCCGTGCGTACTGGCTCTGTGGCTGATGGTACTTGCCCACAGGTTGAGTCAGTGGGTTAGGAGCACTCTTGACTTTCTCCTGGTGATAAACTTTCCTCTTCTGGTGTTTCTGTCACCTCAGGCTGATTAGCAGGTCCAGTCCTGTCTTCATGGGAAGAGTCCTGGTCTTGGCCTTGACAGTCATTTCACCTTGGCTTGACAACAGGAATGACATACTTGTGTAAGGACCCTGAAAGAAGGGAGCTCCAACCCATCCAGAAAGCTGCAGCCCATCTCTGCTGCTGTGTGTCTTTCTATGCTGGCTTCTGTGGGAAACACAGATAAAGGTTTGAGGTCTTTTGTTCTCTCTCTAATGGGCTCCCTGAATTGCCTCAGGTAGCAGGAAGACTGCTTGAAGCTTTATGTCAAAGGCCAGAGGAGCTTTCTGTAAGGACATGAAGCTCTGCTCTTTGAGGGTCCAGTTTTGCATAAACTGTGCAACCCCAGGAGATAAGGATCACCAAAAACCTCGCCATGTTCTGCTCCAAGTTATGTTCAATTGAAGGCCCTTTTTCTAAATATATGGCAATGATTTATATGATGTTTAAAGACAGTTAAGGAACACACAAGCAAAATAAGACCCTCCACTTCTGGGTTGGAGGGAAGAAGAGAAAGGACATGTATCAGATGTTAGTTCACCACCTAATACAGTACCCATAAGATAATCTGGTGATGACTGCTGTGTTTAAACTGAGCATTGAGAAAAATACATTTGACTGCAGTTCCAGTTACCTGCAGTGATTTGAACCTTTTAGGAACATTAAAAAAAGTTAAGAAATTGCAAAATTAAGGTATGTGCCCAGGCATCCTTAGCTCTGCCTTCCCTTTCTTCACTCATTTCAAACTAGGTTTAATTCCCAGAAATTTCTGCAGACTGGTTTGTAGCACCCTGTTATGCTAGCAGGTCAAAGCCAGCTCTTATTATCTAGCAGACGTGTTAAATGTTAAATTACTATTTTTTAAAAATATATTGCCTCCTTTTTCACTTGTGGATGGGCTCACAGATTTCAAATTAATTAATGTACAATACTTGGTCTCCATCTGTTTTGTATGTCCCAAAATGTGATATTTAAACAAACCAGCAGCTAGAAGAAGAATCATGATGGACATTGTGGCCATTTTAGTTAGGGGTTGTTTCGATGTGGTTTGATGGATGTGGTGTTTCTGATGTGGGCTACTGCTTACTGCTGGCTGTTTTAGTAATGGGGGATCTTTACACCATATCCATTAGTGGTTTAAGTGGGATTTCAGAGAACAGGGAATGGCTGGGTCTTTGGTCGTACTGTGTTGTGGTTGACCCCTTCCCAGCTTCCTGTCTAAAGCAGGATTACTAGATGTGCCCATCCAGGATTGCCATGTATGGTGAGTTGACAGTATATCCTTTGGCATGGCTCCATTCTGGTCAGCCTGCCTTATTTGCTTCTGCTTTCTATCTTTATCTTGGTTTTACCCTGGGTCATTGGGTCTCTAGGACAGGGTCTGACCTTTCTGTTCTATTTTTATATAACATCCAGCACAGACACGTTTGGTATCTCAAGCTCTTGGTGGTGCTGTATGTAATGCCAATAACTAACAGCACTGATATTCCTCCTGGGCATCTGTGTCTGTCTGTGCACACAATGACCATAAACGTGCTGCTGTAGAGTGAATTTTCTTACATGGCTTCTGTGTTGTTTTAGCTCTGAATAGCAGAGTAAAAAGTGGCAGCCAGCTTGGTACAAGGAGTCTACAGAAAGCATTCTCATGCCAGTGAAAACTGGTCAGTACCGACCTGCCAGAATCAGTGGCTGGTGGTGAAGTTATAGAATCATAGAAACTGTAAAATGGTTTGGGTTGGAAGCGACCTTAAAGATCATCTTGTTCCAACCCCCCTGCCATAGGCAGGGACACCTTCCACTAGACCAGGTTGCTCAAAGCCCCATCCAATGTGACCTTGAACACTTTCAGGAATGGGGAATCCACAGCTTCTCTGAGCAACAAGTGCCAGTGTCTCACCACACTCATAGGAAAGAATTTGCTTTTGTTCAGGGCAGTGTAGATAAAGCATGGCACAGTTTTTCTACTTGTACTTGTATGAATATTTCTATATCCAAGTAACTTTTCTGTGTATTTTATATATATACAAACATATGTGTGAAAGCATAATTGCCTGTTTAACTTTGCTTCTTCTTCCTAGTTTCTCTCTGCTTCTCTGTTTCTGTTCCACTTTGTGTTTGAGTGGTATGCTTATGGTGTTTTTGATAGGTGTATTTCCCTTTTTTTCTTACCTTCTTTCCCCTTTTCTTCCTGTTCTGGCTTTTCATTCTTTACCTTATTGGCCGCATGTTTCTACTCCAGGTTGGTTTGTAGTTTCTCTTCTGCGTGGCTTCTCCTTTCTCTCACCAGGGCAGGTTTGCCAAGCACCCTGTTAACCTCTGCGCAACCTGAGAGTTGGTGGCCCGAGGAATTATGGCAGCTGTGCCCCTTATTTCTTGGAAAAAAGAAATAAGGGAGTTGGAGCTGCTCTTATTTCCCTTGTCTCTAAACTATTCTCAGCCTGAGTGTTTTGGTTTCCCTTGCCTGCTCTGGATTGCAGCTGGTGTGGCTGAGTAGTTTTTCTCAGATCTGAGGGTTAACAATAAAATTGGAGTTAGTGGCCAGAGTGCTTCTCCCCCGCACCTGGGGCCTAGTGGTGCTCCTTCCTTAGTGGATGCAACCTGCAACCCAAGCCCAGACTCTGCATTCCTGTTGTTACCTCCCTCATCTTTCTACTGCTGATTTTGGTAGCCTTCTGCCCTGCTGCAAGCCTGGGGCTTTTGCACCTGATTTCACCCCCATTTCTGCCCTTTGGGAGGATGAGGCTGTGGTTTGTGGTGGTTCTGTGAGGGCTGTCATGCCCTGATGGCAGACCTTTACTCTATGGGAAATGTTGAGCCAGTGGGCTTATGTGTGCACCAGTGATGGCTCAATTTGAGCAATCCCCATCCCCATAAGAAGGTGCTGCCCGGGGAGAGCAAGTGGGAAGTGTTGGAAGCCAGGGGATTTTAAATGGAGCTGGGGACCCACCCTGTGCAGCACTTCCCAGTTTGTGCAAGCAGTGAGTGCTGCCAAGCCACCTCTTTTAGGGGCTGACTTGTAGAGAAAGCTGAGGTTTTGGACTGCTTTCGATTATAGAAATGGAGGGATCTGAAATTGGGAAATGCTTTGATGTTGATGATCTGAAGAACATGCTCAATATCCTTTGACAGCAGACGTTTTATTCTCAGCTGCATCAGCCTTGCAGCAAGCGTGTTGGCTGGGTGACTTTGCTTGCACAGCTGTTTCCCCCCCCCCAAAAAAAAAAAATCCCAGGACTCAGCACTATGTTTCCCATGCTGGAAAGCCAATGCTTCCAAGCCCCAGTTTGTGGCATTGGTTTCTTCTATGTGTGGCAAGTCCTGAACGTGCCCAGCCAGCACTCCATGGGGGTCAGGTCGGGTGAGGTCTGCTAAGTGTGGTTTAGGTATGAGGACCAGCAGAGGGGCTTTCCTTCCAATAGATGGAAAGATTTTTTCTTGTTTGTTTCTTGGAAAGATGTAACCCAAGCAGAAAATTTTAAGGGGTGTCATCAAGGTGAATAAACAGAAATCAAACTCCAGACTGTCCTCTTCATGTGGTTGATGATGATACCTGAGGCTTCTTATGTGAAATGTGAACACTTAGTGTCATGTTTCATTCAGGATGACGCTTCATTTTTTTTCCTTTTTTTTTCCCCTCTGCAATGCAGACTTTCACAAGTGGTACAAGTGTCCTGTGCCACTCATCCCTACCCCTCAGCCCCCCTTGGACAAGGGGCTATTTCAAGCCATGCTTATAACCTGATCCTACTGACACCCCTTACACCCAAGGATCATTTAGTGCCAATTGTTGGGGTGATTTGCTATTTTCAAGACACTTGGGCCCAATCCTTTTTCCCTTGCATGCCCAAACAGGATTTTTTTGCCCTGGTTTAGTTTGGCTCAGGAATAGGCTGTTTATCTGCTCATGAGTTTGGTGCTGTCAGTTCACTGAACACAGCCATGGCACCTAAACTTCTCTAATAGCTGCAGCCCTCCGGGTGGGACACTGAGTGACACTGGTTGAGTTGGGAAATGCTAAGGACCTTGTTTTGGACAGCATAAGAAGCAGATCATGGCTGAGGTAGCCTGGCAGACAGCTGAGAAAATTTGTTTCTAAAGCCAGGTCAGTGAATGCTGAGCTGTCACTGTGCAGGTTGTCCTAGGTTCAGTGGTGAGGCTTGCGATGCTGCTGGTGCTACAGTTTTGGGCTTAAGTGTGGTAGACTTGCTATCCTGGGACAGATGCTCATGTTGGTGTTAGACAGCATCCTATGTCTGGTCCTGGTAAAAGGCAGGTGCTTCAAAACTAAACAAAACAAACTGTGGGTGAAAATGAAATAGATGGCTAAAAAGTAGCCAGATCATATGAGCTGTTTTCTACCAAAATATTTCAAGCCCATGTTGGCTTGTGCCCAAGTCGTACCTGCCCACTGGAGGGCTTGGTGATGAGTTGTAGGTGGCAGATTTCAGCTAGCTTACGGCATCTAAACAAATAAATCTTTTTCCTTTCTTCCACTCCAGTATCTAAGTGTGTGGCCTTTGCTACTTGAGTGTCTCTTTTAAGCAGCTTAAAAGTTTTTCTAAGTGAAATATGTTTCTACGCTGCAGTTGAGAGATAAATATAGCTGGTGAAAGAAGGCCATAGTATGTGTTATGTCGCCTTCCCAGTATTTTTTTTTCTTTTTGTGGTGATTCTGTGCTAACTCAAAATGGAAAATCTCCTGAAAGCTGTTATTTTTCCTGTTTAAAGAAATTACATGCCAGAATGCCATTCACTGCCTTACGCTTCAACCAGTAGAGGATTAACCCCCCCACCCCTCTTCTCCAGCCCAGTGCTGTGTGTTTGGAAAGCAGACGCCTTTGCAGCTGAGCCAGCTCTAATAATAATAATTCATGTTGAGAAGCGCAGAGCAGCCTGTGATTAGCAAAATAATTATTGCAGAGTATATAAATTGAGAGGTGGGTTTTTGACAAGGCGAGAGGAACATGCACTGCAGCTGCCTGGGGAGGTAATGGACTCCTCTCTCCCTCTTGACGTTCTCCCTGTAAAGTTGGGTGCAGAAACTGTGTGGAGCAAAACATGCTTGTAAAATGATGATTGCTTTTGAATTTTTCCAGTATATTCTGCTGATGAAAGAGCAGCTGGAAAACTTTAAAATAAGAGTTTTACACTATGCTCTGCTCCATGGGATAATCTTTTTTTTTTTTTTAAAGTTTGGATACAGTTTTTGCACATGTTTTCTCTGCTTGCCAGGAGACCAAACTTTGTCTATCTGTTGACTCTGGAACCTACAAAATAGGCTAGGAACCCTTCCAAAACTTCTCCTGCACGGGTGCTGGTTCAGGTCTGGGTCAGAGGGATGGAGAAAGATGTCTCTATTATACGAGGCTGCTCTGACATGTATAAAGGCAAGTTTTAGGCTCATGAGCTGGTGACTCATTGCCTTAAAATCTAATCTGTCCTGCTGCCTAGCAGCAAGCAGAGCATTTTACGCATGCTTTCCCCTCTGTCCTTGGTCAGCAAGGGCAGGGTTTCTGCCAGCCAGCAGCTGTGTCGGAGTTGCTGGCACAGGGCAGGTTGGAAGGTGTCATTGGCCATCGCTAGTACAAGGCTTTAGGGTAGAGCTCACCCTGGGGACCTTCCAACAGAGGATGCTGGAAGTGATCTAGCCCAAAAAAGCCAACAGAGCTTGGGAGATGCTTTCCAGGGATGGAAAGGCATCCCCAAACAACCGATCTGTGGGTGAACCTCTGCCTGGGTGTTGCCCAGCCTGTGTACCCTCCCTTTTTGTAAAATAATTTATCTGCGAATATATATTGTACCAGCAGAAAGAGGTCTCTAAAAATTAGGTTTAGGGTAAAATGAATAAGGGGTACTCTTAAGGGTTTATGTTTATCTAAATGAAGCCAGACGGATCTCTTCCAGACTGCCTTAAATATTTGCATTGGACTTGTACAAATAGGGCCCCAATTTTCCCCCATGATGCTTGCTACCATAATAGACAAATAACAATAATTAAAAAAAAGGTGCCTTGGTTTGTTTTACTTGAGGCAACCAGGTGGAGTGCATCCTTTCATTCTTCTCAACCTTTGTTATTTTTGTGATTTTATGTTTTCCTTTCCTGTATCACTTTTCTTGACAATAATCAGAAGGACGTGTGTGTCCACGCATGTATGTGCACGTATGGATACACATACCACACATTCACACACACTTACCTTAAGCCCTTTTTCTATATTAAAAATACATAGCTGCTTTTTTTCCCTGTGTCAAAGACAGCTGGTATCACCAACATCCAACTAAACAAGCCATTGAGTTAATACCACCATGTAAAGTTCAGGAAAGCCCGGTGAACCTTTTTCTAATAAGAGGATATTCTGGTCCTCTTGATAATCAGGCCCCTATTGTAAACTCATTTTGAGTCAGAGGTTTAAATCTTTGTTCCAGTGGGAAAGATTTTTATAGGCAGTCCAAACAGGCATTAAATCCTGGGGTTTTTTTTAGCATAGCCACTTAAAATAGCACAGATTCTGAATCCAAGGGAAAAGAAAAAAGTTGAAACAATAGAAATCATGGTTTGGTGGCACAAACCTTTTGTCCCACCCCAACCCCTGTTAGAAATTTGGCAGAGGCAGTAGGCTGAGTTTCCTTGCTGTGCGACACTGCATGCTGCTGATTGCTCTGACTAGTTGGGTTTCCATCTCTTCTGGTGGTGTGGTCACCCTCCTTTTATTTTGAGGATGGCAGAATACAGCTTTGGAAGTCAAAACTATGCCAGTTTTGTGCAGATTTATTCCTGTGCTTCCTGCATTCCTCTTGTATTTGCAGGGAAAATGCTTTTCTGGAAAATATGCCAGCATTTTGGAAACACGTTGTCCCCATGATCTTGGGTTTTCACCTCTTTTTCCTTTTCCTTCTCCCATACTATGCATAGGACATCCCCAAACAGACTCACAGCTCTTCCCACCAGTCATGCACAACTTATCCATCACCTTTGTCCTCAGCGACTGAGATTATTATAGCAGCAGCAGCCCTTGGGATAATGATTTTGTTATGACAGAGCATTATGTCAGGATAGTCCACGCCTTGGGGAAGGTGTGACTCCTGTGTTGATGAGGCAGCAGGTGGCTCAGAGGAGTCGGTGCCCAGGTCAAGGTGAGCTGGGAAACCTGTCGCAGTTTTCCTGTGCTGTAGAGGATGCTCCTGGCTGCATGGTGGGTTTTGCCAGCAGCATTGCAGCGATGAAGCTGAAAGCTCTTAAATCTTCTTTTACTCTTCATTCCTGAGCTATCCGCTCATGCAGGAAATGTGTGTCGTGCATCGTTTTCTCCTTCGCCTTCTCATCCAGATGCTGGTGCTAGTGCTGGTGTAGCAGCTGGGTACTGCTCAGACGTGGCATTGCCCTCGCACCTGCTGTGCTCCAGGTGATGGATGTGCTATTCCAGTGCAGCCCTTTCCTTATCCTTCTGGGTCCTTGGTGGGGACCTTCTCCTGGCAGGTGGGAAGGGCTCTCCTCTTATCTGGCCCCAACTATCTTGGTGCATACCTCTGCCTAATGCACTTTGCCTGAGCAAACAAGAACGGCACTTTCATTGCTGCTTTATCACACAGGAATGTGGTGTAAAGAGCTTTTACGCCGTGCAGGGGCTGCACACATCTGGGTTGCCGTTCCTAGGCCTAGGGTACCTCCTTTGTTCTCCTGACTCTGGTACTGAAACATCTTTCCAAATCCAATCACTTAAAAAGTGACAGCAATCTCACTCGTTTCCTTAAAGCAGTCCCTGAGGATGGAGGAATGGTGAGGTTAGCATCTGGAACTGACTTATTTATTATTGATGATGCCTTTAAATGATTAAACCAATCCTCCTTGCATTATTTACGGAAATTATGATATTCATCATTAATGGAAAGATGTCTGGGGCAACGTGTGATTCACAACTATAAATACCTTCTCTCCTCATTTTATCACTTGCTTCCTGTCTTCTCCCAGCTCTTGCTTGTCCTTTTCAAGTCAGTGTTTGTCCTTCTATCAGTACCTCCTGCTGCCTTCCCCCTTGGTGTAGGTGACCGTAGTGGCTGCGTAAGGGTGAGGTGTCTTTTATTCTAGACGGGTAACTTAATCTTCAGTGTCACCAGGACTTACATAAGGGATGTGGTAGTCTAGGTAAGGAAATAAGGTTTAGAAACTCTTAAGTACATTTAAGAACTCTTTGCAGGAAATGTTATTCATATTCAGATTCTTTATATTACTGTCAGGGATAACTGGAAGCATGAACAACCCTGGCATTAGGTGTGCTTATCTCCCCATGATATGATGCAATATTAAGCTGGGTTGTATTGCAGAATGAGACAGTGTTAACAGATAATGTGGCTGTGACAGGGTAGGCTTCCCTCTGCAGAAGATGGGAGTCCCTTTGCACCAATTAGTTTTACTTTACATGAAAGTGTAGTTGTTAGCTTACTTGCTGTCCCACAAGACATCAACATCCGTCTGTGGAGCTTGGGTTGACCTCCATATAGTAAGTTCAGCCTTCAAAGTTAGTTGTTTTAGGTCACTAATCTAAAAGATATTTTTTAAAGAAGAGGGTATTTAGATGGAATCTTAATTATTGACATTTAGTCTTTTGGCTGAAACTGTATGTCTGCCTCATGCAGAGTGGCCCTCGGATGTGAAGGGGACGGGAGTAGCGTGAGGTGTCTCCAGGCTAGGTTGGGAGATGAGAACCTCAGCTTCGAAGGGGTTTGTGGAAAGGACGAAAACTATACTTGGAGTCAGTGCATTCCTCTAGAGCATGCAGAACAGAAATAGCCTTAAGCAAAAAAAAAAAAAAAAAAAAAAAAAAAAAAAAACCAAACTAGGTAAATCTAGCATGAGCAGAGACCTCCCAGGTGTGTGGCAGCCTGGGAATGTAGTGATTTTGGGAGAGGACCTGGAGGAGGGTCTCTCAGCTTCATCTCTGCTCCACATTTTGTATCCCTCATCCCTTGAGCAGGCTGCTGAACCCCAAAGCACTTGGTTATGCTGGGCACTGTGGTGGTGCCAGGGGAAAGGAGGCCCCGCTCCCTGGCTTTCACTGCCAATCGGTTCAAGTCCAAGAACATAAGGATTTATTGTTTTTCTTATTCCACCTAATCTCTCTACAGAGGCTCTGTTTAATATCTTACCCTTGTTTGAAATGTGGAATTCATCTGCTGCTATTATTATCCCAAAACAAAGGGGCCATGAAACTGTTGTTGGGTTCAGCCCAGCTCGGATCGCTTTGTGCTGGGGGTCCCGACCGCATCCTCTGCAAAATAACATTTCCCCCCTTATTCTGCAGCTACAACTCCTTTTCCTCTAGAAATTCTGAGTGGGGTGGGAGGGCGCATGGGATGCTTCTGGAGGTCTCATTCCCTGCAGCAAGGTATCCTTCGTCACCAGCCATGCAGAAAGTGAGAGGAGACATAGGATGGTCTCCCTGCCTAGAAACCTCACATGCAGCCCCACCGTCCTGCTCCTGGATTCCTTACCAGCAAACTCTAACCTATCTCGGGAGCTAAACTGGGCCCTTTGCAGATGCTTCTTGTCATCTTCTTGTCACTGGCAAATGACTACCACCCCTCCAGAGTTGCAGCCCCGTGCCTCCCAGGCAGCACTTCGCAGCCAGCTGTCCCTTTTGCCATGGATAACATCATATTTATCCCCCAGGGCTGCGCCTGCGCTCAGGGCTGGTCACGCGGCTCCCACGGGTCTGGGCTGGCTTTGCCAGCACTGAGACTCGTCACAGGCACGTGGTCCAGGGGAGCTGCACTTGTTCCCTCTGGCCCCTGCTTTGGTGGGGAAAAAAGGAGAAAAAATCCCCTGAATTCTTCACTGCTGACTGCAAAGGGCAATTATTTAATGGGATTTTGGGCAGAGGGAGCCCAAAAAAGTTAGGCTGCTCTGAATCTGGGCCATGAGGCTGCACTGGATGAGTCACAGGGGGGAGGAATAAAAAAATCTCTGAGTCATAATCCCTGATACTACAGAGCAGATTTGCTTTGGGGTGTTTTTTGTGTTCCTGTGTGCTGACTAATGTGCAGAGCAACAGTGAGAGCACTTTCTCTGCTCTTTCATCCATGAGGAATGCAACCCTGTGTCCTCCCTCCTCGTCTCCATGACTTATCCAAGCGTGCTGTCCCCCTGCTTCCCAGTCTGCTGAGCACCTCTCACCCTCCTCAAAACCCCCCAAATGCCAGTGGCAGCAGGATGGGAGCTGGTGCTTTCCCAGATGAGGGGACATACCAGGACAGGACCATGTGCTGGCAGCTGTTTGTGCCCCTGCAGCTCTGCCACCACTGACAGTGGGAGGGGGACAACCTTGAAATATCCCATATTGCAACTGGCACCTGCTCCTTGAGCATCTCAGAATGATTTATGTAGGGGGTTCAGTGTGGTGACAGCCACGCAGCACCTACTGCTTGGTGATATAAATACACTGAAGTGAACTAGCCGTCATCTCCCTGGACATATTCCTACAGCTCACTTGAGCCTAAGACCCCAAGAAATTTGAAATCTGTGTGTTTTTACAGGACATCTGATTTTTGGCATTTTGTTCTGTCAATCAGCTCTCATTGTACTTTCAGATTCAGATGGCACCATGATTCCTACTATGTTAAATTCATTTTGATTAGATCTCCACAAAAGACATGTTTAAAATCAATACTCATTTAACAAAATATACCTGTCCCTAGCCCTTTTCTTGGACTCTATTGGGGTCAGGGATAGAGTATTAAACCGAGTCTCTGGGTCTGGTCTAGTTTGCAGTGGCAGCAGCATTAAGAGGCACGAGACATCCCCAAAGATGTAGTTGAGAGACTGCAGGGGGTCAAGATATGAGTGACACAGCAGGTCTCCCCAGAAAGGGCAGCTTCTTCCTTGGGAGCCAAGTTTTGGCTGTCTTGTTATTCTAACTAATTAGATTAATTTCTTGGATGTAGGAACTAAGTGACATTATTTATGCAATATTACCAATATGAGCTGCTGTTTTAGACTCTGCATGCTTTCAAAAATAATTTTTAATATTTCCTTTGCTTGAAGTGTGTAGAATTAAAAACTGAATGCACACCCATACTTGGACACACACAAAAAAGTGGTGTGAGGGACTATTATTTCAGTTAGCGAAGGGCTCTGTTGGGACATGAGGCTGTTGTTTTTGCCTTACAATGTCCTTAATTAATTTTTCATTATTACAGGCATTGGTGATAGGATAAATGTTCCTCTCCAGAGAATACCTGGTGGCATCCTTATCCAGAAATGTTCCTACTGTGAGATCCGAGTTTCACTGCCCTTGGGTTTCGTAACCCTTAAACAGCTCATATGGAGCGATGATCCACACTGTGCAGTTTGTAGGTTGTTTTGGTTTTTTTATTCCCCTTGTGTAACATTATTATTTGGTTCCCTGATGGTGTTTTCAACCTCTCTGTAGGAAAAGAGGAGGCAGCATTTTGCAGGGCAACGCACATTTGGGTGACGCAGATGTCACCTATGGGAGGTGATGTTATCCACTCCCCTGCTGCTGTGTACATCTCTTCTGCTGGGCAGCCCAAACCAGCTCCCAGGAAAAAAGGAAACTTAGTCAGCACAAAAACAGGCTTTTTTCTGTTTTTCCTTCCCTGCTGCCTCCATAGTACTCTTCAAATTGATTGCATTTCCTCAGCAGAACTACAAAGGTTGTGGCTGTGGGTTATTCTGAACTTTATTTTACTTTAGTTTTCATCATTTTACTGGCTCCTGGGACATCTTAAGTATGGATCAAGCCAAGACAAACATGAGATGTCTTGGTTTCTTGTCTGTGAAAAGGAGTTGATATGCCTTTGGGTGTAAGGATGGGGAATTTGCAAGTCTCTCGATATGGATTATTATTTTTCTTCCCCTGTGCTTATGAGATTTAAGAGGGAAAGGAAGTATTTGGATATTAAAATGAAAATTTTATTTTTTAAATACTAAAGCATTTGCCTGTATGCAAAGTCTTCACTGACTTGATATTTAATTCTTTATTTTTTTTAGCCACATTACCTATAGCGATGCAGTTGTTGGAGTAAGTGCTCTTGTGCTGCTTTACTGACCTGGAATGCAGAGAGCCATTTCCCAAATCAGATCCAGCACCTTAACATAGTATCATGCCCCCAGCCTGCCTGATTGCTGCCTTCGGTTTCCATCTCAGCCAGCCTTGCCTGCTGAAGTGCTGTGACTGCAATGCTGTGATGGCAGCAACTCCTGCCATATGAGCAGGCAGGGAGGCTGATGCTTTGCTGGTGATTTTTTGAGCAACCTTAAAATACTCGTTTTACGACAAGGTGATAATGTTTTAAATAAATATCCATCCAGCTGAGCCTGCTCAAGGGTCTGAAATGAGAAGTGGATTCCCTTTGCAAACATCCCCACTCATCATATGAAATCTAAATAAAATGGAGATACTAATTAAATTCATGCACTCCTGGCGCGTAGAAGAGGCCAAAGACAAGTGTGTTAAAGCAGTTGACACAATCCCAACAGCTTTACTGGATGGGGGAACACATCACCCCTGCCAGGCTTTGATAGAATGAGGGCAAACCTCTATAAGATGTCAGTGTTTACTCTTTGCTTTATATTTGCATAATTCCCTGTGCTTTTACAGGGCTCCTTGCTTGCAAATGGTTATCCAAACATTAAGTAATCCTGAGCAGTTTGGGGCTGTCCTGGCTGTAGTTTCTTGTCTTGAAGGGTGGGGAGGCTTCGTGCTAGATGAGGCTTTGTTGAAGGTGGAACTTCCCCAAGAGAATGGACCATCAGAACCTGGGATAATCCAACTGCAAGACCTGTCTAAACTCAGGCTCATTATATTCCATAGTAAACTTGGGTGCTACCTTAATCTGGATTAAAAGCAAACCTCCTGGTTATTCCTGACCAGCTGCAGCTAGAGCGTTTTAGAGGATGCACCCTATGATTTATTGTGCTGGGGTGGCTTGGAATTTGTCCCCACCGGGTTGCCCCTAAGCTTCCTGCAGACTGGAAAACCTGTGCTCAGGTTTTCCCCTGTGTCCTCAGTGTCAATGAGATGTATTTCAGCTTAGGTAAAGTCCATGCTGCAGCTGTGCCTGTGTACAGACAGGCTTTCCTGTTTGCTTGGCTGAGAGTTTGAAGGTAAACCTGGGATCCCAAGTTCTCTGTGGAGCCTGTGGGACCTCCCAGCAGATGTGCATGTAGAGACCTCCTCGCCTCGCAGGGAACTGGGGGTTTCCTGGCTGATACAAACCCACTGGTCTCATGAAAATCATCGCGGCTCCCAAGTCAAACTTACGTTAGAAGGCAGTGGAATACAAGAAATGAATCCATTTGTGTATCCTGGTAGTTGTATCAGAGCCACTGGGGATGTCCAAGAGGAAATGGTGTCACGTGTTGGCAAGGCAGCAGCCACATTTACTGACTTAACTGAGATTTGGTCTTTGAAAAGCTGCAGCTGAAAGGCTGGGCTATGAATCTTGGACTTGAAAGTAATTTTTATCTAAATATACGGATCTGAAAGCTGGAAACCTATCAAAGGTACAGGCAAAGTATCTGAGTACCTTTGAAAACAAATGGCTTAGAAGAACACTGAGCAGTAATCTCCAAAGAGAAATCAAACTAGTGATGGAAGCATTTGGGGGATAAGAAATCAGAGTGTTTGCTGTAGCAGAGGGGCTGCTGGGCAGTGGGGTGGAGATGTACTGGAAAATGGTAGGGACAACTCCTCTCTTACAGCATACTCAGATAGAGAAGATATCAGATTTATTGTAGCATACACGTAAAGGGCTTTCAATAGTGGACAAGGGTGATGGAGCCTTGCTTGTGCTGACCAAAAGTAACAAAAATCAGTGGAAAGCTTTGGGAGTTCTTGTCTTTGGAGGAATGGAGTAATCCCTATGATACATGGCACTCTCTGTCATGGCATAGTTTTGTCCTTGCTGGTAGTTGAGGCTTGATGTGTAATTTATGTTGGTGATACATAATCCAATGCTGAGAATTGGTTTTCTGTGGCATGGCATATTCCTCCTGTCCTTGGTGCTGCACCTGTAAAATGGACTAAATAATACTTCTTTTCTCTTAAGTAGGCTTTCAAACCTCTATGTTTCCGGAGTGTCCTATTACACGTCCAATTAATCTGGTTCCTATCAGAGAGGATGGTTTTAAGAGTTGTGGCATCTAGGTGGTAGAGGACAAGCAGCAGCCAATTCAGAAATACTTGCTGGTGAGAGGAGGAGCACAAGAGTGTATAATGCTACTGGGATCACAAAGGTTTCTTCCTTACCCTCATGAGCGGTCAAGGCGTGTAATCTCGTTAATAAATCGATCAAACTACATCTTAAGACTGATTGGGCTGCCTGCCCTGTGACTGCTGGAAGGCATCCAGAGCTGGGCATGGCCAGGGACCTTCTTGCTGCAGCCTGAAGTTGTTCATAGCTAGCTAATGCTCATTTATTCTTATGCCAGTGTTGTCCTTTAGCTTAAATCCCTCCTTCAACGATGCAGACAGCAGTCTCACACCCTCTGAGCCGTGCAGGTCCAACACAAGCAGCTCACTCTGTCTTCTCATCTAAGAGGGGTTTGTCATTCTCCTCCTGCTTCTGGCAGCTTGATCCTCTGTCAAGCTCTGTTCAAGCACATCCTTTTTGAATGTAAGTTCCTGAGTGGGACGTAGCATCTCGGAGGCAGGGTATCTTGCTATTACTGGTGCAGCTTGACATCTTTAGGTGTGCCAGAAATACTTTGCTCTCTGGTCATCTCCAGAGCCTCATTGCCCTTGAAACCCTGCTGTGCTGATGTCTCCAGTTCACCTGCACTCACCTGCACAGGGAGGTGAAATTTCTGGTGGGACCA
This sequence comes from Manacus vitellinus, assembly GCF_001715985.3. NCBI lineage: Eukaryota > Metazoa > Chordata > Aves > Passeriformes > Pipridae > Manacus > Manacus vitellinus. The sequence goes on along the minus strand of NW_021939396.1, from coordinate 9,225,704 downwards.
GCCTTAGCTAAAACTAACCTTCACTCAGTTTTGGCACTAAGGCCCAAGCTGTGTGATATAGTGAAAAAGTGGAGTACTTAGAAGGACCAACAACAAATACTGTTTATTTTTCATGATTGTGTCTTGTTTACCAGGCTTGTTTGGCAATGTCATAAAATCCTACGCTTGGGCTGGAAGAGACCTTTAAAAGTCATCAAGTCCAACTCTCCTACAGGGGTAGCAGGGACAGTAGATGAGCAGAATCATCTTCAACTCGATCACGTTGCTGAGAGCCCCCCCCCAGCCTGACCTTAAATGTTTCCAGGGGTGGGGTATCCACAACTTATCTGGGCAACCTTTTCCAGTGCTTCAGCATGCTCTGGGAAACCTGTTCCAGTGTTTACCATGCTCGTTAAAAAAAACTTCTTCCTTATAGGTTATCTAAATCTTCTGGCTTTTGGGTTAAAACCATTGCCCTTCGTGCTATCACAACAGGCCCTGCTAAAAAGTTTGTCTTCAAGAGGAACAATATAGGGTATAAAAACCCAAGATAGGTTATAAAAAGTACGTGTAATATAATGGCTTATTTATTTTTGGTTATAATTGTGTCAGTGATGACTAAGAAGATACAGTTGTAATTCTGTGATGGTTTTGTCCATAATTGACTTTCTGTTGCTAAGATGAAATTTCTACTTCCAGTTTTCGGCAGACTTTGTATGCTTCAGTTCTCTGTTTAAACTATTTTCATCTTCTTAAATGGAGGTCATAGGGGCTGGAGTGGAACACCAAAGCTTTTAGGCAGTATCATGGTTCACCTGTCTTTCAAGGGGTCCTCCTCAGCACTGTGGGTTTATTGCAGCTCCATCTGCTTGTGCACAGAAGTCAGAAAAAGCCCCTGAGAGCTTTTTGAAGCAGTGCAGTTTGCAGTATGCATTACTTTGCTGTAAATCAGGGGTTTATCTCTGTGAGAGGTTTATCTGTCCAGTTGTACTTGTGGTGACTGTAGTTTAAATTCTGTCACCCTGGCTGGCCCTTAGGATTGAACCGTCGGTGCAGAGCAGATGGCTGACAGGGCCCTTGCTTCCATGCTTCATTTCATGTGTGTGGAAGGAAAGGGGGAAAAAAAAGCCAGGAAAAAAAAAAAGCAGAATTTCTGCTGCAGCTGTTTGAAACAATGAATGAACCACGATGTGATGTTGTGAGTGTTTGTTTTATTTTTCCCCTCATTTCCTCATCCACCTTTTACTATTTCTCAGTCTTGGAGGTGGGAAGGACCATTCTCAAGACATGGTGCCTTGCCCTGAATCCAGTCATATCCCTTTTTGCTGGAGTGCAGAATCCACTCTTACTGCCGCTTCCCAACCAAAGCCATTCTGTGATTCCCACTGCACTGGGTGGCTCTGCCTTTATGAAGTGTTTTTGGTACAAGATGGTCATGGGAATTCATTGCTGTAGAGCCAGTACCTGAGCTACCAGGCTGCAGAGTTGAATACAGGATGCCACACAACCACAGTGACATAACACACATGGGTTTGACTTGCAGGAGGTTCAGCCAGCATGGCTGAAGCGCTTGCAGTCCACATCACTTCTCCAGGAGTTTGTCTGAAGACACCAGGGGTTGGAGACCACCACATGAAGCAGCTCAAGCATTGTCATGCCTTGTAACCCAGCACTTTAAAGCCATCCAAAATGGGTTACTGTTGGTGCTGTGTGCTCTGCTGTGGGAGGAGGAGTGAAGTGGGCAGTGGTGAGTACCAAATACCTGAGCTGTCCTCGCTTTGACTCACCTGGGCTAGGGAGTCAGCACCCTCCTTTACTGCCAGACATGAAGTTATTCCCAAGTGAGATTCAAAAAAGGTGTGGTGGAGCAAAAGCACAAGAAGAAAGATAGCTGAGAAAAAAACCTCACTTTCTATATACATGGATAGGTGGTTGGTTTAAGCAGTGACCCTGTGGTACAGTGGACCTCTGGGGTTGTGGCAGGTGGCTCCCAGTGATGCGACCCTTGTGGTAGATATTGTCATCTCTGTCAGCTGCCTGCTCTGCATCCCGGAGGCTGCTGTGATTGCCACAGCTGGAAGAAGGGGAACCGTGTCAGCTTCTCAGCTGCTGCCAGTCATAGCTGAGTTATTAATTTAAACTGTTGATTTAATTAAGCTGGAGAATGCAGCAAGTAGTTTGTGCATGCTGGTGGTGGGTGCCAGCAAGAGCGTCCTCTCACACCTGCCAGCTGCATGAGTCTGCTGTCCAGAACATCTGAGAACTGGCTGCTGAGTAAGAGTGGTGGTTAGGTTTGATCCCCTCTGGTGATTCTTGTGTCACTTTAAAATACATCCCTTTCACTGGGAAGCTCATCACATGGTCTCTGGAGGGTTTGCATTCTTCAGAGTTATTCCTGATCCCTTCAGATATGCAGAGCTGTGATCTTTAGATATTATGCCTAGCATGCCTGAGGCCATTCTAATGAAAAGGACTACATGAGTGCAATGGAACCACTTAAAATAATACACAATAAACTATTGCAGGCTTCTAGGTTGTGTGCGTCCATGGGGATGCTTGAGGGCTTGGATTTAGGAGACAATTTCACAGAGGTCCCTTTTTGGGGTCACACAGAGAAGGAGAGTGGCAGGAAGTGGTGATGTTAAGGCAGTTGAGGATCACAAGGTCTTTCATCTCCCAGTGTCCCACAAATGGGGCTATTTGTGCCACTTCGTTATGCTGTGTTAGGGTCAGAAGAGAGCAGACTCCCACCATCCTTCCCAGTCCCATGTGTGGTCTTCAATGGATTTACACTGTGGTGAGCATTCATGAGAAGACAGGAAGAGAGGATGCCCTCATATAGGCATGGGTGCATTGATGCACATCTCTACCAATGGAACTGTTTCAGTTCAAGGAAAATCGGGAATTTCCCTTGGTTTTGGGTCCTGACTAGTGGTGGTGCTGGTACATGAACTGCATGGGGAAATATGTGGCAGCCGTGCATGTTTCCAAATGTGGCTGAGAGCGGTTAGACCTCCTTAAATAAAGTTAAAATGTGCTCAGAGTTGGTGGACATACTTAACTCTTGCTTGCAATAAGCTGTTTACATCCAGCTTGAGTACCCAGGTGAACCAAGGTTGGCAGCTGTGAGAAAATGTAGCCTTGAGGGGATTGAGTTCCTACACAGGTTTGGTTTGTAAGAGCAACAGTTAGCAGCTAAACTGGGCTTTGTTAACTCAAGGCCACAACTTTGCTGTAGCTGTGGAAAGAGCAGGCTGGCTTTGGCATGTCTGGATATCGACATGATGCATTTCCTGGTGGTAGGTGGTGGGAAAGCCCACATCTGCTGTGAAACAAACACTCTTTCCTTGGAAAAGTACTTACTGAGATAGCGACGATGGACAAGTCTCTCATGATAAACTTCACAGGCCAGACTTCACAGGTCGTGTTTTCAGCCTCATGGAAAAAATGGAAAAAGTATCTAACACAGGTCTGGACGTTTGAAGGTAATGTGTTCTAAAAATAAACGTTAAAAATTGTTCTTAAACTTGGGCCAGGTTGTTTCAAGATCAAAATCAAGGCCAGGGCAACTCCAATTTAGGTTTCTAGGTAATTTTTATTGGCTTTGTTAATCCATACTGCTTACAAGGTAGGAAAAAAATGGTAATATTTACAAGGATCTTTCCACTTTCTTCCCAGAAGAATGTTCCTAAGGAGTCCTGATTCTTCTGCTGGTCTGGCAGTTGCAACCCTGTTTCTGTATTGTATAAGATTCTTTTTCTTTGATATACAGTTTATGCATTGAGGGAAAAGTAGTTTTGGTGCTTTTTGTATAATCGAGAGTCTTGTAACATTGTTTTGATATGGTGCTGTATATATAGTGACAGCATGTGGATGACTTTAAAGGGGCATAGAAGGACTTTTAAATGATAGAAAGGAAAATAAATAAATAAATAAAAATGCCATTAATGTGAACCCAGATAGGCAGACCAAAAGTGTAGCAAATAAACAGCTGGAATAGTTTCTTCTTGGGTTTTCTGACGTCTCAATTGCTCACTGCAGCACTTCTGATAGCTCAGAATTCCATCCTGCTCGATTGCAGAGATACAGTGGGCCCTGTGAAGGATATGGAAGAGAATGAAGCCTGGTTATGACCAGGCATGCACAGCCCAATCCAGCATGGGAGCCAGTGAGAGTACGTTGATGGAACCAATATCAGATTTGGCTCTAAACATCCCCTTGGTGGTAGCTTCTGGCACATGGCTCTGGGGCTGATGATTTCTGATGTTTTCTCTCCGAATTTCCTAGGTTTCTGTTGCTGGCTCTCAGGTCCTGAGTCTGTTGTGCTTTGCTGCCAGGCTGGAGAGCCAGGGAATTGGAGCTGAAACAGCCACTGGGGCTTTTCAACATTCTGGCGCTGTACTCTGGTGTCCCTTTTTGGGAAGGGAGCATCAGTCCTCTGCCTGAGACTGGTGGGCTTTTGCTTGCCCCTTGGCATGGGCCCAGCCTCTGGAGGGGCGGATGGGGCTGAGCACTTCAGGAGCCACTGGGGATGGGAAAAGGCTCCCTTTTCCTGGAAAACCTGCTCTGATGCCCCTGTCACTGGGGGTGGCTTTCGGCGTGGGGTCCCCCTCTCCTGCCCTTAGCTTACTGTGTCCTAGAAGGACATAACTCTGATCCCGGGAGCTGTTGGAGTGACCAGCCATGACAGCTCTTGTTTTTCCAAGATAATCTTTTATTGGGAAAGTGGCTCAGCAGATGCGGGTGAAAGGTGATGCTGGCACACTGCTGGTGCAGGTTGGCTGCCTGTTTCCAGGCTGAGTCCTCGGCTTTTTATAGCCTTGCTGCATCACAGCAGCTGCTGGGACCGTGAGCACCGTGTCAGCTGCAGGAGCAGTGCTGAACACTGACTGCAGTGTTACATCGGGGTTGCATCAGCCATAAACGTGTCCAATCTGATAGCCTGACTCCCTAATAACCAGCATCAGATGGGTCAGAGGAGGGCAGGAGGTGTCATCCTCTTGAGAAAAAAAGTTATTTCATTTAATCTCCTATAATATTTTATTTTAATTATTGTTGCTGGGTTTTAGCCCTGAATCATGAAGTTCAGTTGTTACTATGCCACTTCCTATGATATTCTTCATGTATTTTCTATGATATTCTTGAAGTATTTCAGAGTCCTCTCCTTCCTCCTTTTCTTCTTCTTTAACCTTGGGAGCTCCTTTACCAAATATATCCCAGTCTGACTATCTACCATGGATACCAACTCTGCATTTCCTGTCTTAAGTAAATGAAGAAGGGGTCTGGAAAGGACACTGATTTCTGCTCCAGCATCATCTGCTCAGGAGAATTGAGTTCAACCTAGGAAGCAGATTGGCAAAAAGGGTGTCTTAATGAGCAGTCTTCAGAAAGAAGTTATTTCAGATATTTCAGCCCAATAGCCCTGAGGATTTACAGATTGGGGCTAACCTTGATTCACTTAAGGAAAGGTAATATCACCTGCAATAATCTCTCTCCATTCTTTATGCTAAAAGATAGGCATGAAAACAGATCTTCTGTCCCTGGAGCAGATGATGACCATGAGAGAGAAATCCTGTCTCCATTGAAGTTAGTGGAGAGGCAGAAGTGGGACTCTTTGCTTCTGAAAAGGGTAAGCCAGATACTTAAGAAAGTCTGTTCTCCTTCAGCAGCTCTTGGGAAGGAGAGGTGTGAAGCTCAGAGCACAGGGAGCAGCTTCTCATCAGGTGCAGTGACAGGTGGGTGGTGACAGATGGATCTGCTGTTGGTGTTATGTATTTCCACAGTAGGTAAGGTGCATCCCTGACTTCATGTCTGGGTTTGGTAGACATGCCGGTGGGCCTTCCTTCTGCTGAGAGGTCCCATGTGGAGGCTTTAGCTGAGTTTTGGACCATGGAGCCATGGAATTGCTGGGTGGTCAGTACTGCAGGAGCAACTGTACAGGCTCCAGGTCTTCCTTCTCTATCCAGTGAGCTCAAGTTGATGTTTAAACAGCTTCGTCCTACCCTAGGTTTTTTTTTTCCCCTTTTTTTATTTGATCCAGTCAAAGAGCACTCACCTGCATCGCTGCCTTGGCACACAGGAGGGGCACTGCTTCCAGCAGTGCTTCCAGCAGCAAGGCCGTGACAAAGAGCTGAGAGGAAAGTAATGCTGAACTGTGGGATGTGTGGGCAGAGTGAACCCTGCACCCTCCAGGGCAGCATCATCCCTGAAAAAGAGAAGGGACCTTTTGGACTGGAAACATTGGTGGATGGGGCTCTGAGCAACCTGATGGAGTTGAAGAAATACCTGCTTATTGAATGAGAGTTGGACTAGATGTCTTTTAAAGGTCCCTTCCATCCTAACCCGTGATTCTGTGACTATAAGTTCTGAGACTCACAGGGCTTGTATGTAAATATGCTGGTTAACTGCATTCACATACAGCAAGTGGTATGTGCCTAGGAATTCCTTTGATGCCTTTAGATGCTAATGTAATGATAAAACATTCCCTTTTTTCCCCCCTTATTTTTCTCACAGCATATAAGCTCTTCAGAAAACCAGGTCATTAAGCATTTAAGAGCCTGGGCATGATTAAAATAAAAATATTGGTGAGAATAAATGAGTGAGAAGAGATGCAATACATAGTCTTGGAATAAAAATTTAGAAATCTCCTCTTTGGGTTACAGGAAAGTTAATTGATTTTGTGAGCACATTCAGCCTTCAAAATAAGGGGCATGCCAACTGAGGAGGTTATCCATCCACACAACGGAGCTGGACCCTGACTGCTGCCCTGTGTGTTGGAGGTGCAAGGTTGATGGGAAGCAGCTTCAGGCGTGAGGAGCAAACAGCTGATTCCCTGTAGCTCACTATCACTGCTGGGCTGTATGTTTATTTTGCAAACATGGAGAGGGTTATACAGGAGCCAGGCATGTTTTCAGGGGTGGTGTTTTCTGTATTTCTGGTTTGGTTTTTTTTTTTTCCCTTGATGTGGCTACAATAATAATCACCAAGGATGGAGGTGAAAGCAGAGTGATGGGAACACAGACTTGGTAGGACTGAATTGGTTTTGTTCAGGAGAATTAAAACTGGTTCATGGTAGGGAGTGCTCTGTGAGTGAGAGACTGAACAAAACATCCTTTCACAAACACATGGGATGAGGCAGGTAGAGCTGGAGTGCAGTACTTGATGGGAATCTTTGCATCAGCATAAAAAGGATTTACTCTTGAATATCAATGGAAAAATGAGTCCTGGGCTGTAACTTTATAGTGTAACTGTATGATGCAATAAATAAAACCTTTCCATGCTAATTTAGTTAAACCAATGCAATATCTATGTTTGGATGAAGCCTAGTCCTACACTGTTACAAAATCTTTTCTAATAATAGTATTTTCTTTCACCTCAAGAAGGTCCTGAGCTTGTGCCCAAGTGACTTCACTAAGCTACCTATTAAAGCTGCCTGTAATATCAGGGCAGGCATTTATTTGGATTGGACAGCTGAAATGAGTTAAGATTATTCCATGGGCTTTGGCTTAATGGCAAACACACATTGTGTTATTATTATTTACAGAATATTGAACATGTGCCCTTAACAAGTAGGAGCTTTAAAAAAAGTAATAGGAAAACAGAGCCTAATCTGCCAAAATGTTTCTCCGCTGCTATTCCCAGAGCTGTTTTGAAATCTTCACCTTAGTTGCCTTTGCGGAGCCTTGTGCCAGACCTGGAACACGTGGGGCTTCTCCTGGGCTCTGCGGGGATACTTGGACCTCAAGCCAAGTGTGACAGTGCGCAGGGAAAGTCATTACCACTGGGCTTCTGTCTGATTCTTGCATGAGGAGGCAGCCATCAAGGATTCAGCTTTTAAAGGAGCCAGATATTAAGCTGGAAACGTGTCAATCCTGCAAGGGGTGATTTATGATCATTAAAAAATGTGTTTCCCCTTCTTGGCCCTTACCCCCTCGCTGCTTCTTGGCTGATTTGCTTTACCCACGATGAATGCTCCCAGCTAGAGCAGTGTGTGGTTTCCTTTGGGTTGAGGAGCTGAGGTCCAGAGGAACCCAGAGAGGAGCAATGGACTCAGGAATGTCTGCTTTTGGCCTCACTGGGCCAGCAAATCAATTTGGCTGGAGCTGTGTGGATCCAGTGGTGCAGTGATCAAACTTCACCAGCACTGGGGCCGTCGGCTGAGTTTTTGTCCCTCTGGTGCCTTCAGAGGACCAACCCAGTCATCCCAACTCTATCTTTTTGGAGCTGAACCAGGGGCAGCATGGATGGATTAACAGGGAGAAGAGCAAATCCATTTTAATAGCGGGAGGCTGTGGTGGTGGTGGGTTGATGAAAGCAAATGTCAGCTGCAAAGGAGATGCCTGGAGTTGGTTGATTTTATCTTTGAAAAGTAAGAGGCTGATGTCTTCTGTTCTGTGATTTGGGTTCCTTTTTTTTTTTTTTGTTTTGAGTTTTCTCTTTTTTAATAGCATCCAATTAATCTCTCTGTTAGCCACTTTTATAATTTTAGCACAACTCCTTTGCTCCTGGAGTGATGTAGTCTTATGAGAATTTCAGCATTTATTTGACTACAAAGCATGTTTTTAGCCTGCATGGTGACAGCCTAGATCCTGTAGGCTTAAAGAATAGGTCTAAGATTAAGAAGTGAAACTGTAATGAGCAAGAGGATTATTTTTGCAGCTGGTGTAGTGATTTTTCTTTCCTTTTATTGTAAGCTAGTAACTAATGCTGTAGACTAAAAATTATAAATGTAGCAAAAAGTGTCTGCGGGCTTCAGACTGAGCTCTGCTCTGGGAACCTGAGATGGTTCGTGGTGACCAAGCCAGGTGTGGGGAGCTGCAGGTCAATTTGGCCAAGGCATGAAGCGAGTTAGCAGTGAAGTTTCCCACTTTCCTGTGAATCGCAGCAGTGTCCAGTGAGGGAGCCTGGCACTGGGCTGCATATTGGGATGGAGCAGCAACTCCATGTCATACCTTTGAGAGCTCCTGCAGGTCTTTGGAGTTAGTCAGGGGATGGTGGGGGAGCTGTCAGTTTCCTTGCTGCCACATCCCTGCACGGAGGACCAGAGAAAAGAAAGAGGCTCTTGTGTGAGCCTTCTGGCAGCATGGGAGGTGAAATGGTACCCACATGGGCCTGAACAGTGGGATGGAAGGGCCCTTCCTTCACCCAGGTGTGGGAACCTGCCTTTCATTTTGATGCACAGATCTTGACTTTTCTTTTGGTAGGTGAAGTTGATAATAGAGATTGTTGATAGAATGGAAAGCCTATTTTGAAAAAACAAGCAAGCAAGCAAACAAACAAAAAGCCAAAATCCATTCCCTCCTGCACTTGTAGGGTCATAACATATCTCTGCAAGCTTAGCCTGGGGACCAGCATTTCTATGAAACAGCTCTGAAGCCAGAATCAACAGTCCAGGGAGAGCAGGAGGCATGAAGTACTTGTTCTTTGCATTACTGCATCCACTTCACTGGATTTTCCCCTCATGTGCATCCCATGCAAGCAGTGTTTGGGAACTGAGGTGAAACTGGTCTTCTTTGAACAAGTCAGTTATTGAGTATCCCACACTCTTGGAGCAACTCGGAGTGATCAGGTGGATGTTTCTCCTACCTAAGGAGCCTGATTGCATCTCAAAAGGAGCATAGCCATTGTTTGAACTGAAAGTGGTTTGGGGCTGAAATGGTTATTCTTGATAGACTTTGTTTTTCTGTGACCCTTCCAATTTTTCCAGGTGAGGCAACCCAGTATCTCTTGAGAATGACACTTGAATTAATTGTAAAGCATCTTTTGCAAAGAGGAGGATGTGTGGAATTCTGTCTTCCAACTCAGAGGTGATTTCGATAGCATGAAATAAAATGATTTTTCTTTCTACTATCACCTACCAAGTTGGGAAACATTCCTGTCTTGAATACTATAAAAAGGCTGTAGTTAATATTTATTGTACAGTTTGTTCCTTTGGTCTTTTCTACGTAACGGTCTGCTGGTTATCAGGAGAGTGTCTCTCCCCCTCCTCCTTAGGGAATGTTTTCAAGTTTTTTTCTCTTAGTGTATCTGTGTCAGCTGGTGCAGGTGGAGAATAAGGTTATTAAATTTTACTTCGAAAATGTTCCAAGGTGACATTAGGTGCTTTAAATGTCATATTGTGTAACATTTGCTTTAGATTTTGCTTTCTGTCTTCAAAACTATTTAAAAGAATGGACATAATTGTAAGGCATCTCAGCAGTCCTTCAAATCGTAGCTTCCCAGCTTGTGATCCTCATTTGGAGTAATTCTGTGAAGTCAAAGTAGCATGGTCATGACCTGCATTTTGTGTGAGAACTTGAACTGTAAATATACAGCCCCTTGGTCACTTGGGTGTTGGTTCAGGTGGTTGGCAGACCCATATGAGTGTGAGTGAAGAGTCCTGGATGGATGTGAGGGGAATGAGTTTGTATGATGTTATTTTCAATGGAATAGCTAGACTTACATTTTAAAATGTACACTTTTTTTATTTGGGAAACTATTACAAGAGTTCTTGGGAGCATTTTTATATTGTACTTTACGTGTTACCAAACAATATGTTTTTGGGGGGAGTGTAGGTTGGAGTTCTCAAGCTACCAGGCAGTCCTTCTGTGCTTGTCTTTTTCCAACCCTTTCCTATTGGATGGAGTTCCCAGGAAGGAATTGATTTTTAGAATGAAAAATGGTAGGGTGGGGCAAGATGAATTGTTCTGGCCTTCTTCTTCTTTTCCTAAAACACTTATGTGTCTTTGCCTGGTCACAGGTTGGTGGAGCATCTGTGAAGTGCCCTCCCCTCATTAATAATGTCCTGGCCATGCCTGCTTTTTTCTGATTTGAGAACAAACCCCCATCCCTAGAGACTGCCTGGGATGTTGGCCAAGCTTGTGAAACCCTCAAAAGCAGCCACGTTACTCCAAGAACTTGGTGTTGCTGAGTGAGGAAAAAAAGGAGCAGCAGCCTTTACATTTTTTTTTTTTAATTTGTGTGTGGGTAGAAATAATACCAGTTTAGGGTTTTGTTTATTTCTGTTATAAGGATGTAAACATTATAGGCACATAGTAGAAGAGCCTGTTAACTGATGTCCTTCCATAGTTCTATAAAGGAAACAAGTTCATGTTTCCTCACTAGTACAAAACACAGATCATGTTGACCCAAACCCCCCTGATTTTACCACTCTTAACTGCCATGTCAGGTTCAGCCTATAGCTCTTTTAAAATTTCATGCCTAAGAACAGGGAGGCAAGGAGAGGTTTTGGAGGTGGCTTGAGCTGATTCACCATCTGGATGTTATTACAAGGGACAGTCTGGGCTTGGTCCTGCCCTTTTCCTTCCACCAGCACTGGTGCTGAGCCTGCTTTGACTCACTAAACCAAGAGAAATATATTGTGCTGTGGTAGCTGAGATACCCACTGTAGCAAACTGCTGCCTTTCAGCAAATACAGCTGCAACTGTTTGCTTAAAACGAGCTGGAGGATTTATGAAAACAACCAGAAAAGTTGAATTGTTTCCTTTTTTTTTTTTAATTTCCCTCTACTGGATAGCATTGACTTTGATAAGCAGTCTCTGCACCTAGAGATGTTCTTCTGCATGGGGATGTAGCCAAGACATTTTGGGATGTTCACCTTGTGCTTAAGAAGGGATTTTGGTGTGGGTGAACTGAGCACACACTGCCCAAAGTGCCTGGGGGCAGGAGCAGCAGAAGTGAATGTCCCTGGTTTCATTCTTGCCCATAATAAAGTCACTGCTGGAGCTTACTACAACGATCATGAGGTTTAACAGGTCCCTTACTGCACTTAAATCACATGGCTGGGTTGTAATGAACATGCTGAAGTGAAAAAACAGCCCTTTTCTTAAAATAAGAAAACACAGGCACAGAAAACATCCTTTGTTTTTTAAAAATGAACCATTGCACTTGGGACTCTTTCTTGGTCAAAATTTTAACAGGTGGGACTCCTTATTCTTCTCTCTTCCTCCCGTATTTTTTAACTAATTAGGAGCAAGTCTTTTAACTCTTTTCATGCTTCTATTAATTATTTGAGGGTCTCTCTGTTACAGGGCACACTTTGCTCATTACTGGTTTCCTACAGCTGATGTTGACAGGTTCTTGCTGCCCTTGGAGAGGAGCCATGGGCTCAGGTTGCTGCTCTCCGGGTTGAGGGTGATGCTTTGTTTGCTCAGAGCTGGACACGTGCTCAGCTCGTGGTGTTGTTTTGTGCAAATGATTCAACCCTTGTTGTGTACAAGTAATGCAGTAATTTCTTGGCCAGGGATGGGGAAGATGGATGTGTTTTCCAAGTGCTGGCCCATGACTTGCAAAATCTGGATGCTCTTCATGGCTTTGCTGCCAACGTACTGCATGACCTTAAGTAAGTTATTTAGGGTAAAACCTAAACTGTTGGTGTTAGGTAATACTCATGGACAGTCTGCAAGGAAGATCCTCCAGTCTGAGGGGAAAGCAGAAGGCTGCTGAGAGCCTGGAGTGGAGTGAGCTGGAGATGGGGTTGGGATCTTTCCAGAAGGCAATGTGCTTAGTCTTAACGATTTGGTGCCTTTTAAAAGTAGAGCCCAGAGAACTGAAAACTTGTCTTTTTAGGCATGTGCTGGGCACAAGATTTTGAATTTCATTTGCACCTTGAACTGGGAAGCAATGAGACAGTATCTTCTCCTTACATCCAGGGGCAGAAGGTGCTGAGGATCCTCCACACCATGAAGGAAGATGCTTATAATGCACATTAATTATCTGCCATTAGTTTATCTGTTACAATCTGACTAGAATAGCCTGGCGGTAAAATTATGACTGTAAAAGCATAACGTGCAAGATGCTGGTCACTGAGCTCTTCCATAGCCCTTGACTCCTGCTGCTGTCCAGCTGGGCTTGAAGGCAGATGATGGGAGTGATGTAAGTGGTGCCATGTATGCGAGATGGGGGGAGATATTAAAGAAAGAAAACAAAGAAATGACGTTTTCGCTTGTTGGACGGTGAGGACTGTTGGGCTGGTCTCCCAGGAGAAGTGAGCAAAGTACATATTGACACATTCGTGGTGGAGCTGGGACAAAAAGCCCTCCTGCTGCTCTGGGCACAGCATGATGAGGGGCTGGGTCAGTGGGGCAAGACTCATTTCTCTGGTGACAGGGATTCATCTCTGTTTGCATGGTCATAGTTTAGAAGTAAGTGGTTTATGGAGAAAACAGCTCAAGAATTTGAGGCTCGTGTTCTTGCCATAGAGAAATAGGTTTTATGGGCATTTTGAATGTCATAAAATTATCAGAGTGGCTGAGGTTGGCTGTGTAATTAGTGGGATGGGAGCTATTTTGTTAGATTCAAATCCTTTTCCAAAATGTTTTCATCAGCTCGGGGATTTGGGTCAGACCTTCTTCAGCTTCGGTTCTTTTACCTGGGGGGAAGTTAGGGAATATTTCATTTTCCAACTTTCCCCATCACTGGAAAAACACTAGAAGCAAGGAGAACAAAATTCAGATTCCTTTTTCTGTGAATTGGCAGACTTCAGCTGCAACTCCATCTGTGAGCCTGTCTGCAGACTTCCAGTTGCCTTGTACTGACTTACGTGCTGGGTTTTGTAACAACAAAAACACATTGCAAAGACACGAGATTTTCATCTGTCATGGTGTTGCCCCGTTGGTGGCACCGGAAACTAGGTTAGCTTGGGTTGTGGCAGTGCTGCATCTTTCCTGCAGAGAAGGCAATTTTGATTGTTTTCCCAAGGGAGGAAGAATTTTTGATTCAAAGTAGGTTTTGTACTTGAGGTGATTTAAACATGATCAAAGTCAGTGGAATTTTATTTAAAATAAACACAATTCTCCTAATCAACCCTTTAAAGAGAACATCTGGGGAAAAAATGATGCGTTTTTGTAGATTTAATTATTCACTTGATTTTTTTCCTTTTCAATATCTGATGATGCTTCCGCTGTTTGAGGATAGATAGGACTTTATTGACACAATTAGCAAAACAAATGATTATCACACCTTTTCCTTAAACCTGTGCTATTTGATCTATTTGCTTGCACTTTCATTACTCCTTTGCTTGGTTACATTACACAATGTTATCACCTTCCTGTGCTGCTGCAGCTAAAACAAAGTGAAAAAAAACCCCTTTTGACTCTCAGCTGCTCTGCTGTATTTTTTTACAGATGAACTAGAAAGCAATGCTGGGCAAAGAGTTATTTGAGTTTCCTTTCAGTGCTTGCTGGGCATTATTTTCGGGCTTGGCACTTGCCTGTGTTTATGCGACAGTTTTTTCATATTTTAAAATAACAAACAAAAATCCCAGCAACTCTATTCCCAGTACAATTAGTAGGATCAGATTAAAAGAACCGAAAAAACAAACAACCAAACCCCTCCAGATTATGATGCATTTATATACATCAAGTACTGGATTCTTTATGACTAATCCCCTGGTTGTTTTGAGCCACTTTGCTGGGATGTGTTTACTTTCTCTGAAGGTAGAGGTGGGAAGCATAGGTCTGCCTGGTTGGAGGTCACAGTGGGTTGTTGTACTCAATAGCTGAGTGTTTCAACTGTGTCGGGGATAGGATCCCACTGATGGATTGGGCCAGACCTTGATGCAGATTCCTGATGGTGTGATTCTCCTGATGGGGGATAGACATTTTCCTCTGAACTCAGGAAGGTAGGTGGTCCCGTGGATCTGCTGCCTTACAACCCTCTCTGTCATCTCTGCTGGTAGAGAATATACCTCATTAGCTTTAGAAGAGGTAAAAAAAGGGATAGGGGAAGAAAACTGTCTGCTTTCATCTGACAAAAAAGAAGAGAGTTTTGGAAGGATCTGTTGGTTAGGTGAGAACTTTTTCCAGTTACTGGCTTGTTGTCCTCCTCCTCTCACATCACCTGGCACCTGTGAGGCATCTGGAGGTGGTGGCCCTATGTTGTGCCTGTGCTCACTGTGACATTCATTTAAATAAATCACACAAATTAAAATAAAAAAGAAAAAATCCAAAAAGCTTCCTTCTGTGCAAAAATAAATCAAAATATATGAGTTTGAATGGGAATAAGCCTCGTCCAATGTGGTAAGAGCTGTTGTGTAATGGCCTGTCCCTTTCCTCTCTCTGAAGGTACCAACCCTACGCATCCCACTGGCCTGGAGTAACGTTTGGAGCAGCCTGGCAGTGCAATCCTTTTAGTAGCTTCCAAGGATTTTTGGGATCATGGGATACATGGACATACAGACCCATGAAGCCCTCTGGAGAATGCTGGCTGTGGATAAAAGCATCTTCAAGTTCTTACCATCTCTTTACCCTGTTTTTTCCTGGATCACCTTGTGTCATTTGGGAAGGAAGTCTCTCTGTCCTGAGGATTATAGTGTACCAGTCACTTAGTGGAATACCTCCCCAGTCATCTTCTCGAGATGGAGCCATTGCTTTACCAAGCTGGAAGATATCTTTTCTTCTCCCAGAGCCTTTCCAGTGCAGCAGCACTCCTGTCCAGCAGGTATGTAGATGGTTTTCTCATTGACTAGCCAGTTTGCTTTCTTGATCTTTAGGAGTTCAATCATTTTTTTTTGGCTTACTAGTGTCTGCTAAAGGTAAGGCCTTCCAAAGTCCTTGGTGCCATGCTCCGAAGGTGGCTTTTCCTTGTTGGGTCAGACCCAATTTGAGATGTAGGTTTGTGTGGAGCAGTGGTGTCAGCTTCTCCTGAAGGTTTTGATACCCAACCTTAGCCTTATGTATGAGGAGAGGAATGGATTTGATGCTTCTTATTCCTCCTGGATCCTCCTGGACTCTTGGGCAGCTGTGTTTGTAACCCACAGCTGGCACCAGCTGTGTGTGGATCAGTTTCTTGGGCTTCGTAGTCTCATTTCAAAGAAGATGACACAAATGTTTAATCCATTTTTCATCTTAATTTAACAATATTTCTGCTGAAGAATGTAGTTTAGAGGTGCCTTTAGCTCTCCCCCTTAAAACTATTCCTATTCAATATAGATGTGGACAACTCAATAGCAGTAGTGACAACGGCCAAATTTGCATTTTTAGTCATTTACAATGAGTTAGGTATTTTTCTAAAGGTGACAGGGTTTTTTCCATTTTCTTTGATAGCAGAACTGGATCACTGTTTTTGTCCCTGTGGTTATCAATTTGCTGTGAAAATCATCCTTTTTGGCTCTTGTGCTGGTTTTGTCAAATGCTTATGTGTGCTGGTGAACAGATCGCTCCTTCTATGGGGTGGACAAAAAATCAGCTCTTTGTACCTAACTTACTTATTTTTACTATACAAAGAGGAGGTGCTGAAGGGCAAGGGCTGAAAATGCTTTGTAGATTTATTTTGCATTCCCCTCAGCATTTGTGAGCCATTAAAAGTTTCATTTTCTTGCTTCGTAAGCGCAATTTTGCATCAAAGGAAGGAAATGCGAGGAGGGGGGGCTGGTGAGTAGAGCATGTTCAGGGGGAAGCAAAATCAGTTGCCTCACTCTTGAATTTGACTGCGACTCATAGGCCAAATGGAGATGGTACACAAAGATTGGGGATAAAAATAGAAGCAAAGTCTCATAAAGGCTTGCTGTGCCTGTGAGAGGCTGGAACTAACCCTGGGGATTTGGTGAACAGCAGCATCATGCCAGGTTGGTGAGGATGGTCTGTGGTCAAGCCCTGTGCAGCATGGTCATGTGCTAAGGTAGAGCTTTCTCCAGCAGGACTGCCTGGAGGCTCAGCCCAGCAGACCACGGCACTTGCTTTCATGGGCTTTGTGCTCTGCTGCAGAGGCATCCCCTGGAACCAGTTCTTCATTCCAAGATAAGAGTTTTCCTTTCTTAACCAAGCCCTACTTTGTGGGTTGAAGAGGAAAGATGTCTAGCCCTTTTTTCTCTCTCATGAATACAGAACACAGCTTTCCCATCACCGAAATTCCTGGTGTTTTACTAGCTCCTAACTTCTAAAGCACCTAAGAAAAAAGGATCACTGGCAGTTTGAGCTTTTAATCTACAATTAAAGCAAACACCGTTGATATTTAAAGTTGCTTTTGTGTTTTTTTTTTTTTTTTTTTTTCCTGTGGCCAGCTGTTTGATAAAGACATTGCAAACCAGTTCTCCACTTGTTTCTGTAAGATGTGAAAAGGTCCTTTGTTAGCAGCACATTGCGATGGAATGAGCTTTATCTTTTGTAAGTAACTAGGAGCAAATGGGAGTGTCAGTTGCTCTGCTCCGGTGCTGCAGTCCCTTTGGTGCTTCTGGAGGCCCCTATTTGGACTGAACGAAACCTGGCCTGGCACCTGGGTAACCCAGAGCAGCCCCAGGGTGCTTGCTCTCCGAATTGTACGGGTCTGTGCAAGGAGAAAAGGCGTGGTAGGTGTACCCCGACTCTGGTGTTCTGAATTGCTCCTTGCAGTGTGACTCGCTAGTCACACAAAGTCTTGCAGGCATCTGGCAGACCTAGGGTACCTGGGGATGGCCCGAGACTTTGAGCTTGGCCAAGAACAATGTTTTGGTTGCAAATCTACAGCTGTCTTTTACAGGGAAAAAAAAATCATCTCAGGTTTTATTCAGAACAGGTCTCATCCTGCAAAGTTGTGGGGAGGCTTTGGAGAGTAAGTAGTTTAAGGTCTTTCCCCTTGGTCAGCATGAGCATCCGGGTGAGGGGGCTGCCAGATGCATCCCTGGGTGCTAATTGAAAGATGAACCCCATCAGCATTTAAAATATTCGCTGGTAAAGTAGAAAAGGCTTTCTTTCAGTTAGGGTGTAGATCCTCAAATCAAAATGTCCTTTAGGGGGTGGTTGGTCTGTTGGCAGATGCATGTTATTAATAATAATAAAAAAAAATACAAAATGCTTCAATTTGGCTGCTTGTAAGGGTTATGTATGTGGGTGTGTGTTTCAAAAGCACATAACTGATTACAAAAATCATTGATGGGCTAAGTCGGTATTAAGGATGGTTGAATGACAGTGAAAAGCAGCCCTGGCACATTGCAGGGATGTTCTTGTCATGACTAACCCCTCTCACTCTCACCCCAGTGGAATTTTTTAGTGCCCAGCACAGACAAGCACTGAAATTGCAGGTTTGTAGAAGGTTTTTAACTCTCTCCCCAGCTGGCAGCAAATAAAGGAATTGCAAGTATTTATTGGTTTAAGGGAAAAAAAACCCCTCAAAGCTATAAAATAAATTTGACAATGAAGCTTTTTTAAGGGAGTCTTGACTTTATGGGTTTGTGAGTCAAATGTGTCAAAGCCTGACAAAGGAAGAGGTTTTAATCTACAGGTGCTGTCTCTTGCTTGATGGTTTCCTGTTTCTAAAATTACTTCCAGCTTTTTTGGAATCGGGGCTAAAACTAGTTTCACCTTTCAGTTTGTGGTCACCCTCCATGACCACTTCAGCAGGCAGGATTTGCAAGGGTTGGGGGCAGCAAATGCAAGTGCTTTTAAAGATTCTTAGCTTGGCTGCCAAAACTCCATTTGCCACTTTTAAAATATTTACAGCTGAATCTTGGGATTTGCATCTTCCTCTGCTTGCGGAAAATGCTGAAGCTGCTGATGCTAAAATTTCGCTTTGACCTTTCTTTCCCTGTCCTACATGGGGAGTTTGGAGGAGACTATACCCCCCAGGATGAAGGATGCTGATCCCCCTGTGCTCATCCTGCTGCTACTGACCCCAGGACCCTGATTTGGAGATTGTTGGCTTTTGCTCATCGTGCAACAGTGAGAACCAACCCAAGCAAAGCAAATTAATTGTGGATCTCAGTCCTTAGGTTATGCTAAATCCTTTAACCCCTTTTGCAGCATGTATTTTCTTTTCTTAGGGGCTGTCCCTCTATTGGGGCACTTACTAATGCCATTTGTACTCAAACTTTGTGCCCTTACTGCAGGCCATCTAACTGGGGATACACAAGGCCATATTTCTGTTTGTTTCTATAAGTAAATAAATATTTATATATTTTTTAAGATCTGGAATAATCCTGCTAGTATGTCTTGAAATGTCTGTTTATTACTTTGAAATATTGCTCTGAATTTTATACTGACTGAAGCATCATAGTCACTTTCAGAATGAAGGTCTTTCTTAATGTGTGATCTTCACTTTTCCACGAGTGCCTGCATCTGCACAGTAAATACTGAACTATATGCTGACTTATTGTGCTCTTCAGGTTGCAAAGAAGCAGCGAACTATCACAAGACATACTGCTGTAAAAGCCAGGAAAACAAGAGGTATCTACTCGGCTTCCCACTCCTTTGCGCTGCTTTGAGGGGCTCTGTGCAGAGCTGAAGGTGTCGACAGGCTGTTTTCTTGGGCTCCCATCTGCTGAGCAGCATTATGTGGATTAATATTGAGGAACTCTTAGTGAAATTTGTCTC
The DNA here is from genome assembly GCF_001715985.3 of Manacus vitellinus. Classification (NCBI taxonomy): domain Eukaryota; kingdom Metazoa; phylum Chordata; class Aves; order Passeriformes; family Pipridae; genus Manacus; species Manacus vitellinus. Next base: position 9,206,442 of record NW_021939396.1, on the reverse strand, counting down.
ATGCCACGAAAATGTAAAGCCTCCAAAGCTGGCTGGCATCCCAGGGCTGCGAGAGGCCCTTGGAGGGGCTCCTGGTGAAGGTGGCAGGATTTGCACTGTCCCAAAGCCGCGAATGGGACATGATATGAAGAGTTTCTAATTGAGATTTAATCATCTCCAAGCTGGTCTGGTTGCTGACTTTGGACAGCAGACAATAACTGCTGGGCAGGAACGGCTGCCATGGGGCCAGCCTGCCACCACGGGAGGACATCTGCCCCATCTTCTGGTTCTGCAGCGTGGAGCCCAGTTCAGAAACACAGAATGCCATTTTGGGCAGTATTTTATTCTGAGGGTGTTTCTTGAGCTGGAAGCAAACCTCTCACCTGGCCTCCTAGTTTTTCCCTGGCAATGTTTTGGGGATCCCACGGTTTTGCTGGCTCTGCTTTTGCAGGGTACCATAGTTGCTCTACCTCCTTTTTTTTTTTTGCCTTTGCAGTATCAAAGCCAGGAGGTTGGATTAGAGACCCGAGGTGCCAGCAGCAAAAAGGGGACCTGAGTATGTGCAATAAAAAAACCTTATATATATATTTATAAAGATTATTGTAGACAAGTTGGGGGATGAGGCACAGCTGCATTCCAACCCTAGTGCCACTGGAAGGTGGATCTCTTTTCACAATTCAGATGAGAGGTCTAGCTTCAGCACAGTTTGCCTGGCTAGGGGCATTCACTGGGGTGCTGAGTGATGCTGAGACCCCTGCACTGCCCTGGCTCCCTGAAGGCTACAGGGAGCCTTTTAGCTTGGCCCCCTCCATAGTATGGATGTGCCCACCTGCGGGCTGGCAGCATCCGGATACTGAATTGCCATCATCCTCCCCACTGGCACCGTTGCTTGGCTTTTATTAAGCTTTTTGCAAAGAGCAACTCTTCCTTCTGGGGCCCCTGTGTAGTTTTATCCAGGGCTACATTTGCATCACCGTCAGGTGGTTTTCATTTGACCCTCGCCCTGCTTAAAAATTAAATACCGAGGTACTAGGAAGAGAAGTAATCTCCCAGATAAGCACTTTTTCCCTGCTCTTCTGTAATTCATGGGGGAGCTGGCTTACCCTGCCTGTGGATGACTAAGGAGGAAATTCTTTTTTGGTTAGGATAATGCTGACAGTTCACTGGAATTTTTTTTATCAAGGGTTTATCACTTCCTCCCTTCGAATTCCTAATTCTTATGTGCAGGGAAGGAAAAAAAAATAGTGGTGACCACAAGTTATGGAATTTGCCTTCTGTGGAAAAGATGCTGAACAGCTAAATGGTGTTGTCAGGTTTGCCATGGTTTGCATAGGGGATTTGCTCCATATCCAGTTATATAAACAGGCTGGGTAAGAGTCATGAATATTTTAGCAGCTATCATCTTTCAAATGTGTTTTTTTAATGTTAGAGTTAATTAATGCTCATATCTCTTGGATATAGGTGAGTGTAAGCCTGCTCATCTTTCAGGTGGGGAGGAGGTTTGGATTTATCACAGGTCTCACGGAGATGGCAGAGTCTAAGTCAAGTTTATGTGTAATGAGTTTCTGGGTCATCTTGTTAATCTCCTTGCCTCCCTTTGTTTATAGAGGGGATCTGGATGTGTGTCTCCAGAGAACTCAGAGCAGCTTGGCCAGAGAGACTCTGCCTTTAGGTTAAACACGTGTGTGTTCTCACACTGTTTGCTTTCTGATGGTGTTTGGTGATTGTGCTGTTGATCCTTCTGCAAAGGCTTGACACTGCTGCTGAAAAGCTTTGACACTGCAAGGCATTGTTTACTTATGAAAGTGTTATTATATTTTGAATATCTATAATTCATCTCTTGTGCTCAAAGTGACATTATATCATAAAATTACTCTTATATTTCAGAGCTTTGAGGAAAAGCTGTTTTTTTGTCCCAGACTCTCTGTGACAGTACTGGAAAGTGCCTTACCCTTTGTATCTCTGTAGACCCCTTTTATGAATTGTGAGTGACAGCAGGAAAGTATAAAAGAGCACAGAAGAGCTGTTTTTGATGTTTATAAAAGACTTTGATAAAAGATGCAGCACACAGACTTGATATTATTTCCTATTTTTAACTTCTTAAGAGCATAGAGCGCTCAGATCCAATATTTATGTAAAAGGGGGAAGAGGGGGGCTGTATTTCTTCTTTTTTTTCTTTTTTTTTCCTTATTTTTTCTTTTTTAGAACCAGGTGATTTAAAATAGGAAACTTTCTTCCATGCCCTAGTAAAATTTTCTTCCATGAAGCATCAGTAAAGTAAACCCCATGGCATTAATTGTGTGGATGACGCTGGAGGAGACCAGCTGTGGTTTTGGAGGCTCCTTGGTTGTAAGTTCATGCCTTCAACCTCCCAGTTGTGGCTGGCTCCAGTAGACCCACCAGCCATGGTGCTGTGTGTGGTGAGGCCTGCACTTCTAATAATGGGTCTTTCCACTGAGAGTTGGAGAAATAAAACCTGGGAAAGCCAGGGCAGCTCCTCTCCTTTCTCTAAAAGTCAGATCACATTAAAAGCATCTCTCTAATAAGTAGTTTGCTTGTTCCACAGAGATGCAAGTCTGTTACTGACTGGGTAATTGCAGTTTTACTGATGAAAGTGCTTCTCATTATTTCCAGCCTCCATGTTGCAGTCTCCTCTTTAATCTCATCTGCCAGCATGGCTGTCTGGTGGTGGGCCTCTGTACTCCTTAATATTCCCATGAGTGTATACATGGGCATGTCCATAGGACTTCATCAGGCACTTTCCCACGTGTGTGCACACAGGCACACCAGCACAGAAAATAGGTGTGAGGGTGAGCGCGGGCTGCGAGTGCACGCGTGGCATTGGCACAGCCATTTGCACGATCATTGGATCCTTCATCCAAGCAAGGGCCTTCACGCTGGATATCAAGACTCCTAATGAATGGCACCATGCAGACCTGTCCTTGAGATCCATCTGATGACAAAAGTCATCCTCTTGCTTGAAACCATATATTGTATTTTACTGGGGCTAAATGCCTTGAAACACCCTGTGCAGGGGAGGACAAGTCCTTCTATCTCCTGGAGAACCCCGGGACAGAGCAATGTTGCCAAGTCCCATCTTGCTGCAGTGCTGATGAAGAGTTGATCTTAATGGGATGAGCACAGCAATAGCTGTCAGTAAGGGTTTTGAGTTCTTCAGCAGCATGCAGTCATCCAGGGGGCCATTCAAGACAGGTGCTGTGTTTGAACTGCTGGACTTGAGCAAAGACATCTCAACTTTTCATGCATCTGAGGTGAATAAGCATCTGCTCTGTTCTCTGTACAGGAGCTTGTATGCAAAACCATAAAAACAAAGGGAGTTACCAGCCTTGGGTGGCCATGGGAAGGTACTGAGAAGTGTGTTTACTTGGGTGTTGTTTCCCTGCCTTTGCTATTCCTCTGGAAGCTCGCAAAGCTGGACACTAAGGTCTGTGGGGTGAGATGCTCATTTGGGATGTGTTGGCATAGCAACATGCCTGCTTGATAGCCTTTCCTCTTGTGTGTTCCTTCGTAGTAATGAGTGCCCAGTTACACTCCAAATGGATGCCTCCAGAGGTGTTTAACAGAGCCCACACATGACTTTAGGGAATGAAGCACAGTCTTATTTTTTTCCTGTCTTACCCGTGAAACCATGTAACGCCACGCATAAGAAGGTGCTGTTGTCCTCTGCTGCATGACTTGTTGGACTTGGTTAGCTTATGGCAGTAGTGTATCAGCATGTACAGGTGTCTTTTCAACTTCTAAGAGGTTGTTCAGTTAGCCAAAAAGTTTACGCATCCTCAGTTCTTCTGTAAGGCGTGGGAGGACTTTGTTGTTCCACTGGAGTGGACACTATGGTAAATTGGAAAAGCTGTTGCTGAGTCCAGAAGAGACGGGTCAGGATAGGACTTGTTGAGCTGGAGTGATACTGTGCTGTGCCCCACCTGTGGCACAGGTGTTTGGGGTCTTCCCACTGTGCCTTAGTGCCTACTGTGCAGCAGCTTGGGTGCCTTGGTTGCATTTCCAGCAGCAATCCAACTGCCTTGCTGCAAGCTGGGGAGGAGTGGGCCGGATCCGGAGTACAGTGGAAGCTCCCCAAAACTTGGGGCTCTGTGTCATTGCACAGAGCTGTGCCAAAGCATCTGATTAAATGTGGATCTTAGCTGGCAAGAGCTGCAGTTCCTCTTCTTTCAAAGAAGCTGGAAAAGGCTCCCCAAAACAACCACCGAAGAAAGTGTCCAGATGAAAGGTCTGGTAAGTGTCAGGATCCCCTCTGCTGCGTTTTCAGACTCTTCTGTAATCAACTGTCATTTTGGGATCTGGGCATATTGGACCTCAGCAAGTATGGATTGAAACTTAAACAAACAGTGACTCTTCTATAAATATTTAGCTCACACTGTTTAGGAGCTGCTGGGAATAGGAGACAAAAAAAAAGTTTAAAGTTCATGACAGTCTAGAAAAGCTATCGGAGGATGGCACTCGGTCACTGGATCTGCTGACATGTAGGTTTGAATTGCTAATCCTCCTTTTTTCCTTCCCCTGAAGAACAGGATGTATTTAAGCACCTTTAGAGAGACATAAGGTTACACTCTTCCAGTGCTTACACAGCTGCGCTGGGGACTCAGATCAGTGCAGATGTCTTCTTCAGCTTGGCTGGTTGAGCTGGATGCCCAAGAGAAGCCGTGGTGTGGAGTAAATGGATGATGTTCCTTTTTTGCTTCTTAAGTGTGAAGACGATATCCTTTTTTTTCACTTTTCAGAGCTCTTGAAAGAATGGGAAAGAATTAAACGTGGTGATAAGAAGTGGTATTGGTAGCAGAGACTGGCAGAGGCACACATGCTTTGAATAAGCAGGGAACTTCACCATGAACAAGAGTCTGAGATTATTGATTAGAAAGAAGAATAAAGATCGATCACTGATTGATCATTATTTTCTTTCTCTTTCCCCTTGCTCTTCTAATACAAAGTATTTGCAGTAGATGATGGTTATAGGTCTCTTCCAACTATTGTTTCCTATCCTATCCTATCCTATCCTATCCTATCCTATCCTATCCTATCCTATCCTATCCTATCCTATCCTATCCTATCCTATCCTATCCTAGTCTATCCCATCCCATCCCATCCCATCCTGATAACATAACAGTAAACACAAAATGTTTGGTGTGCCCTATGAAACGCTTTGCAACTGCTCACACCACTGCTGCTCCTGATTGTGGCATCCTGGGGCTTTCTGTACCAGAATGATCAGTGTGCCTGGAAGATTAATGGCAGAGGAGAAAATATGAGGGAAGGACATGTAAGAAAAAGGTAAGTTTCTCATTTCCAGGTTGCTGAAACCACTTTTGAGGTTTGAGAGAAAATGTCAGTATTTTAGTTGGAGGTGGTGGCAAGCTTGATGCTTTTTCTCTTTCAATAGTTTCTTTTAGTGCCCTTCCTAATTTAAAAGGAGGTGTTTAAATTATTAATGTTCTACCACTAAAGCAGAGGGATTCTAAAGCCTTTGGCAAATCTCTGCTAAAACATTTATCTTAAAAAAGAGCCTCACGTTTTTCCCAACTCTGACAGAAGCTCCCCTTCCACAAGAAGCACTGAATCTACGGAGGTGGACAAAGAGCTTGATTTATGTAGAAGGTAATTTTCTCCAGTGGTGTTTGGCCCAAAAACATGAAGATGATAATGATTTCTATTTTTTGACATAGCCTTTGCAGATCTCTGTGTTGCTGCCTGTTGCTGAAGCAACACTGTGCCACAGGTGAGTGCAGGCGCATGGCCCTCAGGTGCTGCCTGTGAGGGATGGGTGCCCTTACCTGGTTATTCTGGTCGCAACCTGTGCAGTATCCTGGAGATGAGAGGCAGCTGAGGCTTCAGACACCCTCATCGAAGCTGTAGTTGGAGCTCAAGGCTCTCATTAGATTTATAACACATTTGCCTGCTAAACCTCCCCATTCTCTTTAGGTGTTTGTCCTGATTTTGTACCAAATCTCCTTCTTGCTACTTGAACTGAAGAATAAAGTATTATAACTTTGGCTTAGGGCAGCTGTCCAAGGGATATATTGGGATACACTTGGCCTTTGAAAACAAGGACTTCAGTCTCCAGCCCTGTCAGTCCCTCTGGCTCCTGGAAGTTTTCCTTCCAAATGGTTTCTTCAAACCTCAGAGAAGTTTGTGTTTTTTCAGAGCTATGATTAATACCATTTTTACGCTTCGTTGCAAAATGCCACACAATGAATGAGACCAGCAGGGTGGTGGTTTATGGGTGGGATGAAAAAAAAATCAAACAAACACTTCCAGACACTGTTTTGGAAGAGTGATGTGTGTGTGCATGTTTTATAATCTGCTGCGAACTGTGGGGTTGAGTTCCTATTAAAAGGAAGGGGGGAAAAAAAGCTTCAACCTCATCTATGGAAAGAATGTCAGAAATAGTTGAGAAGTTGAATAATTACAGGGTTTTTTGCACCAGGTCAGTGAAAGCTAATTTGACATGCAGGATTGCTTTGCAATTACACAGTCACAGGATGGTTGAAGGTGGGAGGGACCTATGGAGTTGATCTGGTAGATAGTTACAGCTGGTTGTCCAGGACCACATCCAGATGGTTCCTGCATATCTCCACAGATGGAGACTCCACAATCTTCCTGAGCAGGCTTGTCACTCTCACAGTAAAATTAGGCCTAATGCATTGGATTTCAGCATGTCAGGCATTGGTTCCTGCTCATTACTGGTGCAGTTCGAAAAGTTTGCAGGGGTGTGTGGTTTTGGGACAGAGTTGGCTTGAGAGCATGGTAAACATGGGTCTGCAGCTGAACTCTGTGGCTTGGGCTCAGCAGTGCTTGTCTGAGACTAGGGAGCTGGTTGGGCTTGGCACAAGATGCCAGAAGTGGTGTGCAAGGAGGCTTGCTGCATGATGTCTGGGTGTCTGGGAGCTTGTGGTCCCTCTGATTTGGTTTTGAGGCTGTGCCTGTAGCTGACCCTCCAGCCAGCTCTGCTGTCTTTTGCTTCCCTTCCCTTGACACTGTATGCCTACTCCCAGTCGGCGAGTCACTTTTCCACAGGAATCTGAGACTCATTTATCAGCATAAAATGAGGCTAATTACTGTCTTGTCTTGGTGGCAGACCCCAGGGAAAAGAATCTGAGAGGTTTCATGTGGCTTTGTACCCAGTGTGTCCACATCTTAGGGACACAGAGGGTGTTAGTGCATATGGGAGGTCACCTAAACCTCTGTGGGGACATTGGGATCAGCACAGATTTGCTTCCTGGTGGCTTCATGTGCATCTCTCATACATGGAAAACAAGCAAAGCCTAAGATTATACTCAGGATCTAGTTCCTCTGCTTGGTCATTACTGTTTCTTCCTGTCTTCCACCCATGGAGAGCAGTAGCCCCTGTTTGTTGGCCTGGGTGCATTTTTTTTTCCCTAGACCATGTTCTTTTCATCCTGTTTTGTTTACTGATAAGTGGTAGGAATAGCAGGAATGAGATGATGACTCCCAGTGAACACTCCCACTGTCCACAGACGTGTCCCATTCAGCCTTTGGGCCATTGACAGGGGTGTTTTTTCATTAAAAATAGACACAGACAATGCCACTTCCTGAGGACTGTGATTTATCATTTAATAACAAGTGGTTAGTCATTTCCTTCGGAAAACTCTCTGGAAGTGTTATTTTTCTTTCTCCCTTTGCTTCCTTTTTTTTTTAATTTCCTTCAAAACCCTGCATTACCTGTCAGAGCCACTGTGTCTGTTAAATGAAATGTTCTCTTTTCAAAGTGTGTTGAGGTTTAACCCCAGCCAGCAGGTAAGGACCACACAGCCGCTTGCTCATTCCCCCAGCAGCAGGACCAGGGAGAGAATTGGAAGGGCAAAAGCCAGAAAACTCACGGGTAGAGATAAAGACAGCTTAATAAGGAAAGCAAAAGCCGTGAACACAAGCAAGGAAAAACAAAGAATTAATTTGCACTTCCCATGGGCAGGCGGGTGTTCAGCCACCTCCAGGAGAGCAGGGCCCCATCACACATAACGGTTACTTGGGAAGACAAACTCCATCACTCCAAACCTCCCTTCCTGCTTCTTCTTCCCCCCATTTTATATACAGAGCAGGTTCATATGGTCAGTTTGGGTCACCTGTCCTGGCTGTGTCTCCTTCCAACTTCCCATACACTCTCAAATTCCCTGCCAGCCTGGCGGCACGGAAAGCAGAAAAGGCCTTGGATCTGTGTAAGCGCTGCTCAGCAATAACAAAAACATCTCTATATTATCAGCCCTGTGTTCAGCACAAAACCAAAACATAACCCCATACTAGGCACTGTGGAGAAAATTAACTGTATCCCAGATGAAACCAGCACAAGTGGAAATCATATTTGGGATTTAAAAATCATGAAAATAACAAGTCCCCTTGGGCATGGGCTTTTCTTTGTATATACCTGCAGCCCTGAAGTCTTAGCTTAGCCAAAGGAAACAGCAATGGAGAGACAACTGAGTAGGTGAGACTTGAAAAATGGTGATGGTAATCCTGAATGTGGACTGGATGATCTGCTTGATCTGACTTGAAGGAAAATTTCAAGTAACTTGAGGTATTGTCTTGAGTTGCCAGCTCTTAGCTGTGATACTTCCTGGTGTGGAGGAGGAGGATGGAGAGCTTGCAGAACTACTAGGCAATCTCATACCAAATCTCATTTTAGTGACTTTACCAAAAAAAGTGCTGAAAGCTGTTGAGTAGTTCTCAAGGAAATCCCAACACCTCAGTAAACAAACTCGGGAAATGTGCTGAAGATGACATCATCAAAAGTGGGTACTTAAGAAACTAAAAGAAATAGTTCTCTGTTGGGTCAGGAAGGCATTTTGAGGGTCAGTAGCAGATTAGATGGTAGACTGCAGAGGATGCAGAAGATGAAATGCAACCAGGGACATGACAGGTACTTTAGGTAATAACATTTACTCTTACAGTTGCCTTAGTGAGCTGCAGGTAGAGGTAAAGACAACAAAAATAAATTCAGTAAAGACAAGTGCAAAGCACTCTTGGAAAATGGATGCACATAGCCAAAATGAGTAGTAACTCTCGAAATGAGCAGGTTAACTCTAGAAGGGGATCCGTGAGCTGCAGTGAATCACAAGCTGGTTGTGAATTGCCAGTCAGATGCTGTTACAAGAAAGGCAGATCTTGAAGAGCCCAGAGAAAAATGGCAAAGGTAATAATTCCATCTCTTCAAACTTCGTTGTCATAGAAAACCTAATTTGAAAGGCAGCACCCAGTCTCAGCCCCTCTATTTTAAATATGAAAGCAGGCGGCTTGGGAAGATGAAGCTTCTGTTTGGGAAAATTTACTTACAAGGAATAGCTGGAAAATTTGCATATGTTAAAACATAGGGGAAAAACAACAGCCCACTGGTGTCAGGCCATGTTTTGATGGGATGCTGTCTTCAGCAGTAGTTTTGGGGTCAGATATCTTTGCTTTCCTGCTGTTGACTGTGCTGCAGCTGATCGTGTGGTCAGTTGTGTAGCCACAATTTGTGTGTCCACACTGTGAGCTGGGACAAGGAACTTCTCTTAGTATAGAAAAAGCTGAAGAGTATCTCCAGATTTATTTCAGAGTATGGCTATGCAAGTCTGCATGGATGACACGTGGCATGCAGGAGGAAGGAAGGCAAGGAAAGGAGCTGGAGGTTGAGCACGTGGTAGAGTTGAGACTTGAAGGGAACACAGCAGATTTGAGACATTCAGGAAGTTGATGTGAAGAGTGCAGCACACGATGTCACTCCACGTCCATTGACAGTACTAAAATTGCGCACAGGGAAGTGCTTCCCTGGACACCGTCATCCAGCGCATCATCTCTGCCATGCCTGATAGCAGCGGGGTAGGCTGGCATTTCTCAAAGTGTAGGTTCCAGCTCCTGGTGGTGGTGGTGAAGGAGAATGAGTGATGCTGGAGCTGGCCCAATAAGCATTAGAAACCTCTTTGTTAGAAGCACAGCAGCCCTCGCCGGATGGTGGGGCAAGTGGTGCTTGTTGCTTGGAACTGTAGCTGAGTCCTGCTTGCTCTTGGCAAGGCTCTGCCCATGTTGCCTTGGAGAACGTCACGAAGACAAACAAGCCAAGAGAGGGTTCAGGGCTGGGTGGCTGTTTGACGTCCCTGCTGGCCCAGCATTCCTGCAGTCCTTGCATCCAGATTTTGGCATGGCTTCTGCCCCTGTCAGTCCTGCTGAGGTTGAGTGTCTCAACATGCTCTGAATCCAAATTTCCGACATTACTGCAATGCGCTTAGTTTTTTGGCTCTTGAGAGTAGTTCAGCTGACCACAAATTGGTCACTGCTGTGATGTAAGCTGATGATTTCCTCCCCTGCGGATGCTAAACCAAATACCCCTGCAACTGCCACCTGATGGGGATGTTACTGGGCTGGTGTTTGCAGCTGATGGGAATGTGCTGGAGCTGTGCAAGCCTCAGTGATTCAAGCTGATATTTATGTTTATGATGAAATGGTAAATGCCTTGTCTGTTCTGTCCTACCAGCTCTACCCCCTGGGGAAAAAAGGGTTTTTACTGCAAGAAGAAAGGATATTCTGATGTTGGTTGGTTGATAATGAGAACACAGAGCATCAAAGCTGAAACCGTGTGCTGGGTTTTAAAATCACTGGAGGATATAGAAGTGCCTTGAAGAGGAAGATCACAGATAGGCAGACTACTGGATACGCCCGGTCCATTTTTTGCAGGCTGCAGAGCTTTCTCCTGTGGTTTGCAGGGTTCCCTTGACTTGCTGCATCCCTGAACAGCACAGAGCACAGCATTGGTGTCTGCAGTATGCACAGGATGTAGATGTGAGCCTTGCTAGGAAGATCCAGGCTTCAGTTCTAGTCTTGTTGATGCTAAAATTCCCCTGAAAAAAATGAATACATGCTTTCCATGCTTGCTTGTGATCTCTGTGATGTGCTGGCACTGAATCTTGATTTGTGTTAATCTAGATTGCTTAAAAAGTAAAAGAATCATGGTAATTTTTCTTAAAAAGAGTACAGAGAAAGTGAAGAAGAGAACAAGCAGTTTCGTATTCATTGCCTTATCAAGGCTAACAGGCTGGGGCTTAAACTGGGAAGAAATCAAATCCCCAGACAGTTCCTATGTACCATGTAATATCATTAAATAAAGCAGTGACCACCACATGAAGCTTGATGGATAGCAAGCTTGTGGCAGGGCTGGTGTGGCAGGACTGCCGATAGTAGAGCTGGAGAGCTCTTCATTAGGATCAGTCAAGTTGTAGTGGCATCTCAGGGATGTCTCTTTTGGGCACACGGAAAACCCACCTTCTCCAAAATGCAGTGGGTGGTTTGAGTGATGCTGAAGACTCCAAGCTGCACTCCTGAAATCCCATGGTGCTGTACAGGTGACTCAACAGCATCAGCTCTAAATGGGGAAATGCAGAGCCCAGCAACTGCTGGACTTCAGAGGAAAGTTTGGTAAAAAGGGAGCACTGCAAAGTGCTTGGCAAAAAGGATTTTTAAAGTGTTTTTAAGGAAGACAAACAAATAGCAACTAACTTCCTGTATAGAAGTCCCTAGAAGGAACAGATCTGCTATTTTAATAACAGCAGTGAGTGTAATTACATGTAAGGATGGAATCTTGGCTTTGGTGACTTCACGGGACTAGTACTTTGTGCAAACGTATCACTTCGTATCTTCTCTGAATACCTTTGCTTTTTAAGTGGTCAACATTTTTAGCAACATTCACAGCTTTTATGTGACAGCATGAGAAACTGGTAAATTGATCCATGGGGGAGTTAGGACAGATTTGCCTACAGGACTTGTGACCCTGTGGAGGACCCACACTGGAACAGTTTGTTCCTGATGTACTGCACCTTGTGGAAAGGACCCATGCTGGAGCAGTGTGTGAAGAGAACTGTAGCCTGTGGGGAAGGACTCATGTTGAAGAAGTTTCTGGAGAACTGTGTCCTGTGGAAGGGACCCCATGATGAAGCTGGGGAGGAGTTTGAGGAGTCCTCCCCCTGGGGAGGAAGGAGTGTCAGGGACACGTGTGATGAACTAACTGCAGCCCACATTCCCTGTCTCCCTGTGCCACTGGTGGGGAGGAGGGGGAGAAAATAGGGAGTGAAGTTGAGCTCGTGAAGAAGGGAGAGGTAAGGAGAAGGTGTTTTAAGATTTGATATTAATTTCTCATTATCCTACTCTGATTTGATTGGTAAAAAAATTAAGCTATTTTCTCCAAGTCGAGTCTGTATTGCCCATGACAGTAACTGGTGAGTGATCTTCCTCTGTCCTTATCTGCACCCATGAGCCTTTTTTTCTATTTTCTCTTCTCCCCAGTTGAGAAGGGGAGTGACAGAGTGGCTTTAGGGGGGCACCTGGCATCCAGCCAGGGCCAACCCACCACAGTGTTGTAGCAGGGCTCCCACTGGCATGTGCACTCTTCATCTCTCTGCTTGGACTTGAAAAGCCACGTGGAAGAGTCTGCCTGTGCTTGTTCCAGAGGGGACTCCACATCTGCATCTGTCTTTCTACCCACCCACCTCTAATGGAAAGAGGGATGTGTTGGAAGAGCAATTGAGTGTCAGTGGGTCCCCAAGTTTCCCTCTCACTTTGCCCTCCGCCTGTATTGTGGATGGAGAAAAGCCATTAAGATTTCACTGCTGACCAGTCTGGGCCAATACCAGCAGTGGTGGTGGGCTATGTGAGCCTGAGGAAGAGCCACTACAGCTGAGGAGCCCTCAAGCTCCTTGGGGGAATCTGGTAGTTAAAAGTGCTTCAACGTGCTTCAATACGGGTGAAAGAGCATCTTGCATTAACCTATAGAAGGTTTACATTGGGAGTGTGGAGGTGGAAGGGGCTGGTGGTGGTCCAAGCTCTGTGTTTCACAGTCCCCATCAGTGGGTACCAGGTGGGTTTCCTCCGACTCAGGCAGGAAAGCTGCTCATTTGGGAACAGCATCCATCCTGTTTCATCACCGTCTATCTCATCTCTGCCTGCCTGCTCCATAAATTGTTCTTGGAGGCTGACCTGGAAGTATAGTGATGGCAGGAGCAGTAAGATGCAGGACCTCAGACTGGGACTTGTCTGATACCCATGGTGAGATGTTTAATGTTGTTTTTCTTCTCATGATGAATTTGTCTCAGGGTGGTTGGTACTGCAGGGCATTTGGAGCAGCATTTGTGCCCAAGTGGGTCTTCCATCCTCTGGTCGTTTCTCCTGTGAGAGCATCTCTCAGGCAGGATCAACACTTCTCCTGGGTGATACCCACAGAGAGCTCTGTGGCTTCCTCCTGGGGTGGATGCTGGTGTGTGCAGCACTACCATAGCTTCGCTTTCACCTGCTCATCTCCCTTGCTCACAGTAAGGCATTGTGCTGAAAGTGAGGAACCTCAACAACCGCTGAAAGGTGATGAAGCATACACAGCTCTCCACCCCAGCTCTTTTGCCCCATTGTTGTCCCCAGTTTTATATTTGCCCCCCTCCAGCTCTGTGGCTGGGGGCCACCAGTGACCATCCTGACAGTGAAGCCTTCCCCTGGCATCTTCTTCCTCGTCTCTTCCATCCTGCTTTTCCCTCCCTCTCCAGCTGCCAGGTTGCTCTAAGCAACTTTGGCTCCTGTCCCAGGAACAGTCTCTCAACACACGCAAACCAGGAAGGCTAAAATAACACTTTAAAATTGTTAAATAAATAGTGATCGGGCTCTACTTAAATGGGAAACGCAGCTTAATTTGTTAAAGGTTTTTTGTCCTCCCTTGGACAGATATTCAGCCAGGCGTGTGTGTGTGAAGCATTTCTTGTAGCTTGTAGTCTGCATCTTGTGGCCCCAAGTGGGCAGAGAGGGTTATGTGACTCTGAGTTACCAAACACTTACAGTAAAAGTGTAGTCATCCTGAACTTCAGCCAAAGAGGTGGAGTTCTGTAACTTTTTTCTTTTTTTTTTTTAATGCTTTCCCCTCATTCCCTGCAGGATGCTGCTTCGTCACTTGCATTCTTCACCCTGGCCAGCTTGTTGGAAAGGCAGAAATCCTCTGAGCCCAGCAGTAACTCTTTCCAGACTACCAGCAGCAGTCCAGGCACTTACATCCTGCCTCATTCCCTCTCCAAGAGTTTAGTGCACAGGGCAAGTGCATCCCCTATCCTGCAGCAAAGGAGCGGCTGCCAGCAGAGGTGCTCGTCTTCCTGAAACCTGAAACACGCTCATTTCTCTCTGGCACCTTTTTCAAATCTAAACTGAAAATAGAATAGCTGTTATTGTCATGTGAGAATGGGAGGCTCTGGATAAGCATTTGTAAAATATCCAGGGAAAATGGATGCCGCCAAAGGCTTTGCTGAGTGGGAGTGGATGTACCAAAATGCGTGTGTCAGGATGAGAAAATGCTTTTCTTGGGAAGGACACGAGGAACTGGCTGCTTCCCAGCACACACCTCCCTCCTGGGGCTCATCCTTGAGAGAGCTCTCTCCATCATTTTTTTTTTTACACATGAATTATCCCAACCCACTGTTCTGAGTAGTAGAAACTATTCTGTGTTTTTGAGAGAGTTGTTTCTCTTTAACTATCTGAATGGGGAAAAAATAACCTTTATTCCCTGTAGTGAGAACTGCATGAGTCAAGATTTTACATTTCCTTCTTTAGATCCCCAAAGTCATTCCTGGAAGGATGAGTTGTGGGTCAGAGAGGGGCTGTGCCCTTCTGCCTCACTAGCTGTGAGGGCTGCCAGGTCTGGCTGTCAGTCTGAAAGGGTTATGGGAGCAGAGTAATGCTACAGTCATGGCCTGAGCAGGGATACCCAAAATTACCATCAAAAGAAAAGGAGGGAGTTGGCCAAATACAACCTGCAAACCCTTAATTCTTTGTGACAGTGATACCCTAGGCCAGGTAATCTCCAGCATCAGTGTTGCTGAAGTGATGGAAGCAGCTGATTCTGTGGGAAGAACAAGATTTGATAGAAGGTATAATAATCTATTTTAAAAGTTTTAGTTTTCCCTTTTCATCCTAAATTGTAAGAACAGTTTCCTCCACTTTGAACGGGTCTTGTTATGTTGCCTTTTTATAATTGGGTAGAGCAGAATCATGTCTCTTCAACATATAAAATGAACCTGGCAGCCTGGTTTTGTACTTCAGCCTCCCAAAGAGACAAGCAAGCATAAAGCAAGAAGATTCGCTGCCTACTAAAATGCTCCACTTATTAAAAAAAATACGATAAAATCCTCTGTGAACATCCTGTTTCAGCTCTGCAATAAAACTCACTGGTCAGTTAACGGTGGATCTCCTGTTCCTATGGAGAAGGGCAGTTGCAGACTTAAGAGGTTGCTGTGGGAAAGGGGAAAAAATAAAATTAAAAAGATCCACTCTCTTAGTCTTGGGAACAAAGGTTGCCTTGGATTGAGGTCACGTGTTGCAGTTCAGCTGATCTCGGTCATGCCAAAAGGAGAAAGACTTCTAGTACTTGCCTGAGCCCCACTGAACTGGTTTAGGGAATTAATTAGAAGAAAATTGCTCACCTTTTGTGTTTTTTTCCTGCCTAGTTTCCTCTTAGAAGGCTCACCAGCTTGGGGGAGCCAGGGGCAGCTGGGACAGTATACATGGCCATTGTGTGAATTTAACTGTGATTTGCAATTAAACCATTGACAGCTGGCTTTTTCCAGCTGAGGATGAAGGAGTCTCCCAGGTACCCAAATCTGGGATACCACTGAGCTTTGTAAATCATATCAGGTGGCTGAGTTGGATCAACAATATGGAGGCAGAAGCACCTGAAAGAACATTGGGGGATTAACTGCAACCCCCAGGCACATCAGATGAACTGATAAGCTGATGCTGGTAGAAACCTCACCATGCATATGTCTGTATTCAATAAACAGTTTTGGCCAGGTCAAGCTCCTTCCCTTGGGTGCACCCCTCTGTCTGTGCTGATGTTCAGGAGGCCCTTAAATGGGTGGACATCATGTGAAATTACACAGAATCCACTGCTTTGGCTTCACAGAGTTGATATTTAGGTAGGTATGTGCATTACATGGCTTTTTGGGGCAAAGCCAGCATAACAGGTTTATCTCTCCTCCTGGGTGGTTTTCTCAGGCCTTAGGGCTCACTTCTGATCTTCATAAAGTGCATCAGGTCCCTGTGTTTCAGAGGGTCAGAAGGTACTTTCACTGAGGGGTATCATCTCAGCAGACCCAGGTATTGAAAAACTTTCCAGATTTTGTCACCTTGCCCATGAGTATGCTGGGTCTGGCTTTGTCCAGAGAGCTGCAAGGGTGGCAGCCACCAGGAGCACCACTGCTCGCCTCTATCCAGGCTCTTGCTTCCTTGATACCATGCCATGAAACTTTAATTATTGGGGAAAAGAGAGTCTATTACTTGTAAGATCCCCAGACCTGTTTGTTTTAAATTGATTGGTGGTTATCTTCTTCTTTTTTTTTTCCTTTTTTTTTCTCTAGACCTGAAACATTATGGATTAGGGCTGCTGAATCAAAAATGAGTGAAAATCAAATATATATTTTTTAAAATTTCACAGTGAAAAAGCACATCTGTTTCTCAGGTGAGGTGGTATGAAACCCTTGCCCCTTCCCAAGTTTCCTGTATTCCCTCATGGACTTGCTCGCAGCACCCCATGCTGGAGATGAAAAGCTTTGGTGCATGCTCCCTTTGGGGCAATGTGGATTTCTCCTCAAAAACCTCAGTTCTGGTTTTATAAATGCCTAAAAAATGAGGCTTGTACCTTATCTCTTGAGAGATCGTTGATGGATCCATTTCTCAGAAAGATATTTTATTCAGTCCTTTAATGCCATGCCACTCCCTTCATTCAAATGCCTGGAGTCTTTTATCACGTCTCCTCTTACTCATTGCTTAGCCAGGTTGGGCATATTTAGTTCTTTTAATCTTTCCTGCAACTCAGCTGTCTTTAATCATCCTTCTTATGTCAGAACGTTTGATGCCCACTTTTACTGAAAACAAGCCTAGGTTTTTTTTTGGGGTGTGTGTGAATTGCTTGGGAAAGGTCTCAGGGGAGCAGCTGTAGCTCCACGGCCACTTAAACCAGGCTCATGCCTGGATTCCTCAAAAGCTCCCTCGAATGTCTCAGTGTGGGTGCTGGGGAAGATTTCAGGCTCACCACACACACCACCACGCTTGGCACCCTCTGGGTTTAACTAAAGTGTTTATTTGTTGGGTGTGATCAGCACACCCCCCCCCCCAAGATGTTCCACAGGTTGGGTTTCCAGGGGCAGATTTCTTTGGGCATCTGCAGGAGAGGGCAGGTGCTGATGGTGGTTATGAAAAGCGAGCCCAGAAAGGTTTCTGTAACATGCATTTCCTTCCTGTACCTGCCAGCAACAAGGAGAGAGGTTTAATTTGCTTCTACAAGCTCAGAAGCAAAGCCTGGTGATAACTGTTTTTGTGTCCTGTGCTGCAGGTCAGGGTAATGCTTCTAGGTGCTGACAGGGGTGGTGACCCCTTCTTGCTGCAGGTATTGATGCTGTCTTTCCTGAGTCTTCATCTATTTTGCACTCTAAAAATAGTCATTCACAGCTTCTTAAATCAGTTTGAAGGTAAGGATTGCTGCTAGCAGGTACCAGGCTGAGCACTGCATTCCTTCAGGGCAGGGTCTTCAAACTTGGCTGTCTGAAGTTGAGCCCCTCCTTTCATGCCCAGAATTCCCCCCACATACCTCCTGGAAACCCATTATTTCAGTGGGAGTTATTTCCTAAAGCCTGAATATCATTTTCTTGAAATGAAAGGGTTAAGGCAACAGATCTCTGGGTTTGCTGGGTCTGGGCCATTGCTGTGTAGCCTGGGGTGGCTTCCCTGACATGGACTTTGAATTACAGAATACTTGGCAGGGAGTTAAAGGAGGCCAGTAGCCTGCTTGTCCCTCCCCCACCTCCTCTTATGAGGGAATGCTTCTCATACTCTCCCAAATTTAGCAGTGCAAATGTGGCTGGGTTAAGTAGGCTGAGTGATGAGGCGATTCTGATGGTAATAAAGGTCCCCTTCCCTGCTCTGCCTCAAGCTCATGCTGCCAGCAGGCTGTGGGATGTACTAATGGGGGATGTATAGCTGTTTGCTATATGGATGTGTGATTTATGGCTGTACTGATGAGGGCTCTGTGGCCTGAGAAGAAAATGGGGACCTAGATGGTGGGAGAAAACAATCTGCAAAGCCCACTACCCATCAGAGTGCTGGGGACCTGAACAACAGCCTGATGTCTGTCTGGCTGTCCTGTGTGATCCTCGGGCTGTACTATGGGGTGGGTGTCAGCAGTGTCTGGAGGTCACCACGAGGAAAAACCCACAGCCTCTCCATGATGATGGCAGGATGCTCTGGGTCATGGAGCAGGAACCCACTGCCTCTATCCCTTTTCCTCATAGCTCTGGGCCAGCCCCAGGCGTGCGCCACAAGGACATTTCTTCATCATCCCAGGCTCCCTGGCATTCTTGGCTGTATCTCCTCCCATTACTCCTTAGAAGTGTTTAAGGGATTGCTTTAGAGCTGATGGTGGACACTCAGGAGAACCTCATCATGCTCATTTCAGTGTCACATTTCTGGGTCATCATGGGTGTCTAACATGGGACAGGTTGTAGGGGCTCTATCACTGATGCATGTCCTTTTGCAGCTGCAATTTATATATGTATATATATATTTAAAAAGGTAATATATATTAAATAGATATATAAATATTTAAATAGATATATAAAATGAAATTTGTATATAATTGCTTTCCAGTACAACTTCATATTGAAAAACTAAGAAAGCTGACGCTTTTTGGTTGGAGGGAAGGGACAAAGTTGGGCTTGCTGACATTTCTTTTGTTGCAATGTCATATAGGTCTCGGTTGACTGCAAAAAGGAGAAGGGAGGAGCGAGTGGAAGGGGGGTCAGATCCTGCCAGGGTTTCCTGGGAAATGAGGTGAGTGGTGATGTCTTTCAGCACTCATAAACCTGGAGATACAAGCCCTCCCCTGATCTTCCCTGCACCCTTTGGGTGAGACCTCTTCTAGTGATCCTCCAGATTTCACTTCTGGTACAGGTTTCCCTGTATTTTTCCTCTTCAGGGCAGACAAGAGGATCGTAGGCTGCTGATGTGCTTGGAATTTCAGAAGGGCTGGAGACTATCTGGAATATGTTGAGGTCTGTGCATCACACAGACCTTGTTTCTGGCTGTATTTGGGCTTCACAGCAGGGGACTTTGCCCCTCTAGATTTAGAGAGCTCTCCTGCCATTACTCACTATTGATCCAGACCCCCTTCAGCCTCCTTTTACAGTCGCTGGGGGGAAATGGATATTTTTAGGAAGTGCCTGACCCTGACCTGCTGTAGGCATCTGAATGGGATGAATCATTCCCTACAGTACCTGTTTCTCTGCACTGTCAGCATAGCCAAGACAGCTTGTTTGGATGCAGGGTCTGCAAGTCATGTGTCATGTCTGTACCCTGTGTGGGAGGACTGGAGTTCAAGGTGCTTGCTTGTGGCTTGGGGTGTCCAAACCCACTGCATAAAAGCTTGGCCTCTCCTAAGCTGCCCTTAAATTTTCTTCAAGGTTTGGACACAGCTTAAATCTGTGAGCCACTTGTCTGAGCCTGCTCTCAGCGTTTATACACCCTGACTGGCAGCATAAGTACATTCCTGAAGGATAGGGTATGATTGCCGAGGAGGTTTCAGTCCAACTGGGTCATCTCACAGTGGCCGTTGCAGTCCCAGTGGGAACCAGAAAGATGATTCCAGCCTCAGGAAATGATTCTAGCCCCAGGAGCTGCTGCACTAAGACCGAGTGAGGCTGCTTGGGCTGCACTAGAACCTCCTGGGAACCAGCCCTGGAGCTGCTCTGGTCTCTGGCTTTTTGAGTGATGTGGCTTGTGGCTTTTCAGCCACAGGAAGGTTTGGAACAATACTTGCCATCTCCCAGTCGGAGCCTGACACCTGTAGCGGGAGTATCCACATCCTGGTAACTCAGCTAAGGTGCAGCAGCCCGCAGGTGGTGTACCGTGAAGAACTGGGACCTGCATGTCAGGTCTCTCTTGATTAGAAACTCTCTCCAGAGCTTTTGTGCACATCACTACATCTTCCAACCAGGGGAAATCCCCCCACAGATACCTACCTACCTGCCTTTGCTGGGCCACCTCCTCCTGCCTCATGTCCTGGTTTTTTTGAGGAATGAAAACATTGTTTTCCGATTGTGTTTGCAGAGTGCTCATCCTGCACTGGCTAGTTTGTACTACAGTGAGGATAAATATCCACACTCATTGAGATTTAGAGGTACAAGCTGTTGTACCTAAGCAGAGGCAACTCTGGAAGATTTTAGGTATTCTTTTGCTTCTGCTAATGCCTTCAATATGTTTTCAGAGGGCAGCCTGTTCAGAAAGAGGGATTGGTGTTGATGGTCCATTGTCAAGATTGTCGCTTTAAGTCAAGGAAGAAATATAATTTACAGTAGTACATCTCTCTTGTTAAGTGGGCAAAGGGAACGTGTGTGTGTTGTTCTTGTATATTTAGAGTTTCTTCTGTAATTTACTGTTAGATTTTATATATTACTAGACATTGGAGTATTTTCATTGCCCTGAAGGGAGGAATTTTTCCTTTTACAGCAAGAGAAACACTGTGGCAGTGAAATTGTGTGGTCACTGCCCTTTACCTGAGCCCCAGACAAGTGCATGTGGGGGACAGATGCATCTTGTGCCTTCCATCTGTCCACCTTGGGGACCAGAAGATGTTGCAGGGACTCATGGTACCCTTGGGTTTAATGCTTGCTTCTGCTGCTGGTCTCTTTACTCTCAGGCCGTGCCTCAATTCTCTGTCCAGAGAGCAAATTCTTAAGATTTGTAGCAAATATGGATTCTAAGGCATCACAGGAATAAACTGATTCTTTGGAGTTGCAGTGAGAATTAATGTTAAGGATGAGCTATGTATCAGGAAATCCCAGGGCTGAGCAGGATGGGTGCTTTTTGCAGTATCAGTGGTTTCTAGGGAAGAGCCTCAATTTTACCTGGCTGCTGGATGTCTGTCTGGCTTTTCCACAATGAAGTTCACTCCATTTGTCTTTAATTTTCCATCACTCCTTATTTTGAAGCATCTTTGTGCTGGGCTGACAAATTGGATGTCAGTGAGAACATTCAGGGCTCAGAGATGGGAAGCCACCAAGCCCATGACCTGGTGTAAGGCTCTCTGCTTTCCTTCAGTTTGGTTTCCTGGGATGCTTTGGGATTCTGGGACATGGCAAGCAGAAGAATATGGCCATTTCAGTCTTGACCAAGATGAAACCAGTAGCCTGCCTGAAGAGAGTTTTGCAAGTGACACCAGTTAAATACTTGGAAGGGGTGTGAATTGAGGGTGGGTGGAGAAGAAGGTTTGTTATGTGCTTCCCAGCAGCTAAAAGCAGGTGTTCAGTCAACTGAGAGTTGCCCTAAAGGCAGAGAATACGGATGCAAATGATCTGCGAAACATAAAAGGAACCATCTGAATGCCCCTTTTTTGGTTTACCTCCTCCCTGCGTAATTTGCATGACACAAGTTGATCAACCTTGAGAAAAAGCAATTCGGCCAAACAGGACAAGATAACTTTGTCAAACCTGAGGACCTTGCAAAGAGGCAAAAGAGGCAGAGCCCAGAGGCCAGGAGACACAGGACAGGAAGGGGTGCACTGTGTCGATGCTGTCTGGGTGTCCAGCTGAGTCCTCTGGCACTTGTGAGGTCCCTGCTTCCGCCAGGTTTTGCAGTAGCCCAGCTAAATCAGTGCTGATCCCACGTATAGGTGTGTGTATAGCAGCTTAAAACCGTCTTTGATGAAGGCAATGTGAGGAGCACTGGTGAGCAAAGCTTGCTGAGTTGCTGCCCTAACAGGTAGCACATTAGACTGGTTAGTTAAAACACACCTGGAAGGGCTTTTAGGCTGTGCTAGTCCTCATGCTTGGTGCAATAGCAATACGTAAATCCAACCGATTGCTGCAGCTCAAGGGGTAGGTGTTTAAGCGGTGACAATCCCTTATCTTGGAACTGGATTCACGACCCTTCATGGCCAGCCTGACGATGCTGAGTGCGATGGTATCGCTCTGCCTGTCCTGCCCTGATTCTGCTGCAGAGGAGTGTAAAAACACCCAGCCAGGGCTTACATCCGACCAGAGCTTTTAATGAAGTTAATTTTTTTTTGCTGTGATTTGGACCTTAGCATGTGTCCCATCGCAGCTGTAGCCGCAGATGGCCGGGCTCCTCCCACCTCTCACCTCTGCTCTCCTGCGGCGCGATGTGACCTGCTTTGTTTCATTGATAGTTTCGCTGATCTTCCCGCTGTGAATGAGCTCTTCCTCAGATGCCACTCCCCACCCAGCCCCTCCCCAGCCAAGATGCCGACTCTTTCACTGTGAGGGTTAAGGGCTTATTTATTTTGTGGACTGCACCTCCGCCTTTCTGATTTCACTTGGTATGTGCAGGATGTGGTGATAAAAATCTGTTTAAGCTGTCTCCTGTTTCAGACATTTTTGCTTCTTTAAAGTGGCTTCATGGGGTGATGAGTGTGTACAAGGATGCCTGGATGGGGAGGTGGGGAGGGAGCATCAGGCTGAACAGCCCCGTGCTTTCTACAGGCTCCATTCTTGCCTGCGTGGGCACTCAGGCGTTTGATCAAAGGTTTTGAGGCATTATATCCTCACAGAGCCATTGTTATAAACCTGTAAAAAAAAAATGAATGGTGACATTATTCAGTCTGGCCTTCCCTCAGCTCCTTGCATTCTCCTCTTCAGGATTCAGCTGCTCCTCATCAGCAGCTCCCAGAGTTGTCTGGGTCAGCCGGCGACTTGCCACATTCAGTGGTGACACATGTCTGCCTGGAGACAGCACGGCCTTAGTGCTGATCTGTACACTCTCCTTTGCAAATTGCATGGTGTGTGTGGCCGTGTGGTCCCTTCCAGCCTTACCCATTCAGTGACTGTGCGATTCTGTGGCTCTCCTGTGTGCGTGGAGGGCATCAAGTAGCAGACTGAATATATTTAATTGAACCAGGTGTTTTCTGGTCCTTTTTTTTTTTTTTTAGGTTTTGCATCAATGGGTTGTTTGGTTCTGCTGCTTCCTCCTAGAGTTAACGGTGTCTATGGATGGTTAACTCACATGCATAAAAAAGCTGCTCTCAGAGGTGGTTTGTATTTTGTATTGTCTGTATTTTTATCTTGAGTATCTTCTCTTCCCTCCCACCCCCCACCCCCACCGTGCCTTTACCTTCCTCACCATGCAGAGAGCTGCCCTGACCTTGATGTCTCCCCAGGGTGTGCAATGAGTTTCCTGGGAGGCTTGAGGATGTAACAAGGGGAGTTGAGGGAGATCATCATGGTCTACTATGAGGACTTGGCAGGGGTGAATCTAGAGGAGTGAAGCTCCAGGGGAGGGCAGGTAAGTCCCAGAGAGCAGCCAGGCCATTGGTGTCTCCTACAACACAACAGGACCTGAGAGAGAGCCCACAAAATGCTGGCTGGGAGGAACCATGGAGGTCTCTAATGCCACCAGTACAGAAGGATGGTGTCCAGCACCTGCAGGGATAGAGAAGTTCCCAGCTCTCCAGGTGACCCCTTTCAGCACTGCACCACCTTGCTCATAGGAAAGCTTTCCCTATGTGGCCACAACTTGTGGATGTTGCCCTTCGTTACGTAGTTGGTCTCAGTGCGATGGGGTAGATGTGGAAGGATTTGGGAGAAAGCAGGGAGAAGTCTCCTGGGCCACTTGTGGGCAACAAATGATGGCACTCGTGGGCAGCAAACACATCTGCAGCATGTCCTGCAGAGATGTTGCCTTTGGAGAGATGTTGTGCTTGTGTGGATATTTGTCCTTAATAAATTTGACCCTTTTGAAGAAAACTGTTCATTTTCTGAATTATGAAGTTGTGTATTGAAAAGCAATATGGAGTAAAGGAGGCTGAGGTCAAGATGGGCTAATTATTAAACCTGGAGTGTATTTTGCTAACATCCCAGTGCTCTGGGATAATGCTTCTTAGCTGTAAGTTATAACTGAGTCATAACTGCTGCCCTAGTGCAACTTGCATGCAATCAAAACGGTATCTCCTTAGAAAAGTTGGCACGGGAGCTGGAGCCAAGAGCTTGAGGGGTCCACATTGATAGGGCTGGTGGGTGCATGGTGCCAATGTACCTTCATGGAAAGGAGGGTTAAAAATTGGACAGGAAAACACAGGGTCCAAACTACCAAACAGCTCTGCATGTATTGGGTTTGCATTTCTTTTCTTTTGTTCAGGTGTGTTTGCCTGAATTTGTCAGTTGGACTCCCCCCCAAAAAAAGGACCTGACAGGTCCTTAACAGCAATAAAGGGAACTCAGTCATGGAGGAAAGGGTTGCCCTTACTGCTCCAAACAGACAGGCTGGGAGCTCCTGACTTGGAATGAGATGGGTGGTCGTTTTCCATCTTGTCCTTCCTTACAATCATGACAGGGAGAGCTGATGTTCCTTCAAATTGAGCATGTGTAGTGACATGCCAGGAATACCTCCTTGCTAGATTGCCTTCTTCTGTGGGAAGGCATCAGATATATGTTTTGATGGGGATTAACTCATTTAACCTTACTGTATAGATAGTGCTTTATAAATGATCTTTTCCTGGGAAGATTTCCTATCTGGGCATAGTCCTAAAGAGCATAAATTGGATGGTTCTGACTATTTTGTGTTACTCCCAAATGGCTTGGTATTTTGGATAAACATTTGAGTCTGCAGCCCTGTCCATGTGCTCTTCTGTGATGGTGCTGCTGGTGCAGGCAGAGCTACTGGGCAGTTGAGCAGAACCAGGTGGGAGGGGACAGAATGGTCATTCCTTGTGTCTGACTGCTGGGAAGTCCCATACCACATAGTATCTTTAACAGTCGTGATAAAAAAAACCCAATAGAAATAAAGAACTTGGTGCTTCTTGGGATTAATTCTTATGTGTTTTCTGAGAGCACAAATGAGGGCTTTAAAAGCAGTTTCATTTTTCAAAAGAGGGAAGAGCCCAAGCATGAGTGTGAAACACCCTGGTCCTGGTGTTGCCACATACTTCCCATGTGACTTTGGACAGGTCATGCAGCTGGATGAAAATATCCTAAAGTGTGACTTGGCAGCCGAAGTGCTGACCTGCTTGGAGATGTACCAGCATGACTATGCCCGTTTGAGCTGGTATTTGGTGGACTTCACTGCTCTTGAATGGCTGTGGTTAAGAGTCAGGTGAGGTTGGGCGTGACGTCCAAAAAACCTATTTTCCAATGTAAACTCCACTTAAATTCTGTGGGAAGAGGGAGAACAAATAATGCTTTTGAAGCGGCCTGTTCCTCCATGGACCATGGAAAGTTTCCAAACAGTTGGCTTATATTAGATGCCCAACTTCCAGACAGCTGAGGTTATGGAGAAAGCAATCCCACCTTCTAGTTTCTTGATGTCCCTGTTGCTTGTATGTAAAATGATTTTAGTATTTAAGTCCTTGATACCCTGAAACAGAGAATAAATATAAAATTTGGAGCTGCTGCCTGGCTACAGCAGCAGATGAGTGCTTGCATTTGGGATAACAGGCTGATCTTGCCAGGAGTTAATGAATATGCTTGTGTTTCTCCTGATGAGCTAGTGCATTAAGACTTTGAAATCAGTTTTACTGCTTCATACCACCACAAATCTTTCTATTTAAGATGTTCCTTTCATGAAGTTCAAATAGCACCTGTGTTGGACAGAAATCCAAATCTCCAGGAGAGTTTAGGACAATTTGGCTTGAGGTTTCTGTTGTGGTTGCTTGCAGGAGAAAAAAAAAAAAAGAGTGCAAAATAACCAAGGTCAGCACCTCACTTCAAGCTGCCAGTAGAGCTCCTTGGGGGAGAGAGGGAGTTACCCCACGCCTGCAATTCATCCCTCATGCCCATAACCAAATAATGCAGCAAAACAGCATTGAAAGGGATGGGAAAGTTAGAAAAACTTTTTGCTGTAAGCCAAGCTGGGCAAATGATGCTCAGAGCTGCATTGGTGTCTCAGGCACAGATTTCTCTTTAGAAAGCACTGGAGAGGGATTACTATATATAATGCCTTTATTTGAATTTAATCAATTGTTGCTTAATATTATAGTAGGCTTTATCACAGATTAGTACTAGCTTACATTTATTAGTATTACCATTCCAGAGGAGTTGTTAAATAATTCCCAACCCTGGGATGCTCGTCTGCCCCCTTTGATGCCCTTGGGCACATTATCCAATTGTGGTAAAAACTCTCTCAGGCCCGTTTTCATTTATTTTCAGTCTCATTTTGCACTGTAACTTGATTGTTACGAAGTCATTGAGCTAACAACAGTATTATTCTGTTCTAATTTATTTGCATTTCACATTATTGACATTTTAGCCTTATCCAGGTTAAGTCTCAAGGATGGCATCCTGGTGTTCCCTGCCAACATTACTTTTTGTCTCATTAATATGGGGCTAACCTTCAAGGAATAGATTTTGAAAAGTTATTTCTGCAGTTATGCTAATTTTTGCCATGTCAGTGCTGTGTAATTTTAAGAAAATAGCTTTTCAGCAGCAGGCTGGATTAGACAGCACACTGGTGCACTCCATGATGCCAAGGAGATAATTTGCTGCCGTGCTCTACCGCATGCAGTCCTTGTTTTTCCTAGGATATCTCCCATGGACCTTCTGGCTGATTTTTCTGTTGTGAGATTTGATGTGATCGTCATATGTTGTGGTATGTAGGGCTCCAAGCCAAGAATATCCAATATTTTTGAAATATGTTTATTACTGTTCAAAATAAGCCTTTTTCCCATTATTTTATAAGATTCTGCCACTTCTCTAATATGCTAAATTTATCCCTGCTTTGGCATCCATACTCCTTGGTGTTATTTTGATGTGTACTTTGTATATATATCTTATATATAGCTCTGTGTATGTGATTTATATAAAGCCTGTCTTCTTGTGCTGTCACAAGGAAATCATTCTTGCTATTGTGGTGGGATCTTGGCTTGGATTTGTCAGGTCCAACCAGTACCAGTTTGCTTCTCTTCATCCCCAAACAAGACTGTTGCTTCACCCAGGCAAGAGAAGACACAAACTATCCAGCTCCATTTTAGTTGACTGTAGGTGAGGGATGTGTGGGCTTTGGAGCTGCTAGGTGGAAGTGTCCAGATCTCTTGAGTTACACATGCTTGTCAGCTGCGTGTGTGCGAATGAACATGGGTCCACAAACATTGCCTAAGTGTATATGGAGAAAATGGCTCTTGGTCTAAGAGCACTGTGGCTTGTCACCAAGAGGGTTGTCGCTAATCAGTGCTGGTGGTTCTCCATCCTCTCTGCTGGGGTTATTACTGGTGGTGGGGTCAAAAAACCTAGTTTCCTGCAAAGCAAGAGACCTTACAGTGTAATAGAGGCCAGAAAAGTGTTAAACTGTTGAGCCTGAGTTTGGTACTAAATGTCACCATCAGTCAGTGAGAGCTCTGAAGGTGGAAAAGTTTCATAGTGTGAAGTTACTGAAGGAGGGAAGACACTCAACATGATTAGCTTAATATTCATTCACTCAAGCCATAGGAAGTTTAGGATAGGTTGGTGAGTGTATGGACTTGAGTGAGCCTCTGGAATTTGGGTTTGGGTCATACCAGCCAAAGGGGGATTTTCCAAGATTGGCTCTTATGTTCTCCAAGCAAAGCAGACTGAATGTTGTTGTACCTGACTCTGCAGGAAAGCTGACGCAGTGGCAACAGCACTCAAAATTACGTATTATTCCCTTCACAGCCAAAGCTAGAACAAGAAAAATATCTTGTGTCAACCTGGTCTTTGAAATACAAATGAGTAAGCTCAAGCTCACTTGTAAATGTCACGATGTGCCTTGTGCTCTCGCTTCCTAATGTGATTGCTTTGCTTTCCCGGTTAACATGTTTTCAGGCTCTTGCTTCAAGTGATGCTTTGACAACAGGGAAAGGAGAAGAGAGTCACTGTGCTTTGTGTTGAGCCCTACGGGGCTGTTTCCCCAGTGAGGAGTCTCACTGACCCTAGGCTGACTTGAAACCATCAGCACAGGCGCTGTGCTCTCGTGAAAGCCCAGCTAGTGGCAGAAGCACCTGCAGCCTTACGTTCTTCTGTTGTCAGACTTGAGAGAATGGTGCACAAAGGGGCAGGGTGCAACTCTTCAGCTTGACAGCCTTGGATTTTTCTGTGTGCTCCAAGTCTTTCTTAGGGTGTTTTTGTTTCCATCTGTCAGGTAGTCTGTGCTTACTTGCTGAAACCCATTCATCCTGTTGTAAGGGTGTACTGGACCACCAGCAAGCGGCTGAGCCCAGCCAGATGGGCAAGGCTGCTGCAAGCTTAGGGAAGCAGAGAGACAGGCATTGATCTCTTCTCTGTGGTGACCAGTGGTAGGACACGAGGGAATTGCATGAAGCTGTGTCAGGGGAGATTTAGGTTGGATAGCAGGAAAAGATTCTTAACCTAGAGCGTGGTTGGGCACTGGAACAGACTCCCCAGGGAAGTGGTCACAGCATCAAGCCTGACACAGTTCAAGAAGTGTTTGGACAATGCTCTCAGGCACATGGAGTGATTCTTGTATTTGTCCTGTGTAGGGTCAGGAATTGGATGCAATGATCCTTATGGGTCCAGTCCGACTCAGGATAGTCTATTCTGTCTTTCTAAGGCAAAGCACTGCACTTTTGGAATTGCCTTTGGGGTCTTCTCTCTACTGCCTTTTGCAGGATGCACTTTTGGGGCTTTCACTAATCTTCTTTATTCCCCTCAAAACTGAATCACAAGGCACATAGAGAGCCAAGGCTGGAATAGGATATGTTACCTCTGCAGAGAAGCCAGTTACGAAAACTGTGTTATTTTGAGTTATACCACGACGGGTGCCTGGGTTTGATGACATTTCTGTTCTGTCTGTGATTAACCTGATGGTGACGGTAAAACAAAAAATAACATTAGAAGCAAATAAAACCCTCAGAATTACATTTTGGATGCCAGAGGATGCTCGTCCTCAAAACTTAATTGTTTTAAACTAATTTGATGATTAGTTCAAGCCAACTTTCAGACTCCTGTCTGAATAATAGACATTTCTGTGGAGTTAATCAGAAAGAACTGCAGTTTCTTTTACCATGAGGAAAAATAAATGTCAGACTGAGGACAATGCGTAACAGCAATGACTGGATTTGTTGACTTAGCCAGAAATGCACAGCCAGTAAAAAATAAAATCACGTGGAAATACCTCACAGGCCTCTGAATCAGTGCTGAAAATTGCTCTGGAGCTTTACTTGCAGTTGGTGAATAAAGTTGTTGAGAGGAGTAGCAGGAGTGCAGCAGTGCAGGAGTTGCTCTCTGGGTTAAGATGGATCTGAGAAGTGCTTGTCCTCCTCATCCCTCACTCTGCCCTTCTACAGTGGCTGAATATTCCAGACTGGACTTAACCCCATGCATTTTGCTACTGTTATGAGAGAAAATGGAAGAAGCAGGTGGGCAAAAAGTAGAGTCCTGGACCAAATTTTTGACTGATGAATTTTGCTAGATCAGAGCTGTTTTCTGAGCAGGATAAAGCCTAGAGATTGCTCATCCATCCTAGCTTGGATGCAGCAGAGTTGCAGTTCAAATGCCCACAGTCAGTGCTGCGTGGTGAGTAAATGAAGTGACATGGCTGTGACAGAAGTACTTGGATGCCCTGGTGAAGAGCTTCTCAGGATCTCCCATCCAACTTTCATTATTGTGGTGTGTTGACCCTGGCTGGATGCCAAAAGCCACTCTATCATTCCCCTTTGCAACTAGAGAGGGGAGAGAAAATAGTCACAAAAGGCTCATGAGTTGAGAGATCACAAGCCGATTACTGTCTTGGGCAAAGCAGACTTGACTTGGGGAAGTTAATTGAATTTATTACCAATCAAAATCAGAGCAGGATAATGAGAAGTAAAACAAATCTTAAAAACGCCTTCCACCCACCCATCCCTCCTTCCCAGGCTCTACCTCCTTACCCCTAGGCAGCACAGGGAGACAGGGAATGGGGGTTATGGTCAGTTCATCACAGGTTGTTTCTGCTGCTGCTCAGTGAGAGGAGTCCTTTCCCTGCTCCAGCATGGAGTCCCTTCCATGAGAGATAGTTCTCCATGAACTTCTCCAGCATGAGTCCTTCCCACAGGCTACAGTTCTTCACAAACTGCTCCAAGGTGTGTTTGTTTCCATGGGGCGCAGTCCTTCAGGAACAGGTTGCTCCCTTGTGGGTCTCCCACAAGGTCACAGGTCCTTCCAGCAAGCCTGCTCCAGCGTGGGCTTGCCATAGGATCACAGCCTTCTTTTGGGCATCCACTGCTCCAGCATGGGTCTCATCCATGGGCTGCCGGTGGATCTCTGCACCCTGTTGACCTCTGTGGGCTGCAGGGGCACAGCTGCCCTCACCACGATCTGCACCACAGTCTGCAGGCACCTGTAGCACTTCCTCCCCCTCCTTCTTCACTGACCTCCAGAGAGTGCATCGCTAATCCATCTATGTGGGTTTGGCACAATATTGGGGTACTATATGGTGTGGAGGGGGCAGCTACAGTATATATTCTTTCTGACTGGTTAATACCCTAGCTTGCAGTGAATTTCCCCTCCCTCCCTCTGTTTTCACCATTTTAGTTAAAAACATAAACAGCCTGGTGTTGTGTAAGAGGCTGCTGGGGCTGTTGCTCATTGCCCACAGTGCTCAACCACGGAGGTTGCACTGGTATCCTGGTGCTCCAGCCCTGTGTCTGGGTTCCTCCCCATGCATGACTGTGATTTTAAAAAATGTGGTGGGAGACTTCCCAGACTGAAAAGGGCTTAATCTGGGTGAGCTCAGCTTTTTTTACAACACTCCACTTAACGGGTTGATGTCTTTCCAAGAGCCTGAAGTCGGGATAAAGACCCACAGCTGGAGCATCTGCCAGAACTCCCTGGACAAAGTGCCAAGCCTGCTGCTCCCTGGGCAAGAGCCTACCAGGCAGTTTGCCTATAAACTGCTGGTATTTAGTGTGGTAAAACAGCAGTTTATAAAAAGTTTTAGTGGTGGCAGGGCTGTGCCAGTGTGCTAGGGTACATTCATGAAATAGTGTTGTTGTTTGAAGGAAGGTGCTGAAATAGTACCCTTGGTGCCCTACAAACAGCTGGTGTGATTGGTGAAGATTTACTGTCCCCTCCCTCCATTTCTCTTTCTGTTTCCTGCCTATCTCTCTTGATAATTTTGAGTCTTTGTGCTTTGTGTTTCTTTAACTTTTTGTTCACTTAAAAACTTCCAAGCTGTGCCATTAACTTCATTGAGTCTAAGTGCTTTTACCTTTACTGTGTTCAGCAGTACCTGCTGGTTGGATCATTGCTGTTATTTCAGGTTTTCCCAAGTCTTCCCAAAGGCTGCTTTTGATTTCAAAGATATATTTGTTGAAAAAAAGATTTCCACAAAAAAGCCTTTCACACTTCTGATGCTTTCAAGTGTGACTCCTGTTGAGCATCTGGCCTATTTTACCTTGGTAGTTAAAAGCTGATTAAAGGGGCAGGAATCCTGATTTCAGCTATTTTTATGGCACATGTGTGACTTTGTGTGCGTGCTACTTTTGCAGATGGATGTCCAGCAGAGTAGCTGGTGATGGGTGCAGGGACTTTGGGGCATGCATGTGAGCCCATAGCATTGCTGCTTGTCACAGTGCTGCTGGACTGAGCATCAAAGTGTCAGTGCCTTGGGGTGATCAGCAGCAGAGGCTGAGTGTTTGGGGAAGCTCTGCAGGGGAAATGTGTACTTCATCTGGCTGAGACCCCTCCTTTGAAACTGGGATTAGGTCCAAATTTCCCACTTGCTGCAGCTTCCCTCTCTGTGCAAGCTCTCCTCTCTTGTCCTCCCAGATTGCTTTCCATTTCCCAACCCTGCAGCTGACACATCTAGGTGGGACCATCATGGGCATCTGTGCAACACATCAGTCTTGTACTACCACGCTGACTTTCCTCAGTGATAACCCAAGGGATTGGGATAGCGATGGCAGTACATACCTGCTCTCAGGTGGCATTTCCTTCTCAGCACAATCCTTCTTTACAGGGTATGTTGCCCACCCTGCATGCGATGGCCAACAGAGTCCTTTGAAGCCTGAGCATCACCTTTTTTGGAACCTTTTTTGGACATGAATTTGCACATGAAGGTCAGTTGAGGTTAGGTCTGAAGCTTTTTCCAACTTGTGTTATGAAATTTGTGGAAGCTGTAGGGAGTCACAACTTGAAGGCTGCTGCTGTAGGCAGAGTCAACAAGGATTGAGTGGGTGGTGTGTTGAGACTGCCAGCCCTGCTGATGGAGGCTTCTCTGGCCACGCTGTCACCCCAATGGTGTCTGTGATGAGTCACCCCCACCATCCCCTGCCTTACACATTGGGGCTTGGTGCCTCTTTTTATGCTGCTGTGTGAAATGCTGGGGCCATGCTGGTGACAAAGTCTCCAGAGATGCCTCATGTGCATCATTTGGTTCAGAGAGGAGCTGTGTTTTTTCAGCTGAGTAAAGCTGTACTGTGTCACAACAGTGACCCCACTGAAATAATTTCCAAAGGAAATTCTGTTAAAAAATATGATAATAATAAGTAATTAAAATCAAACATTGAAGTGTTTGGAGATCTTGCAGCTGCCCCTGCCTGGTGATGAGCCTCTGGTGGTTTGCAGTGCCTACAGGAAAGGGAGCTGGGGAGAGAGGGAGTTTGGATGGGTTCAGGTCCAGAGAACACTGAGTTAAAAGAATTATCCTGGGGAAAGGTGGTTGTAAAGCCAATTGGTGAAAGAGCAAGAGGAGGGAGTGGATTAGGTGGGTGCATTGGTTCACAAAATGTTTTTTTCCTTAGATTGCAGATGCTTCGTACTATTAGCATCCAAATGGCTCCTGCTGGGCTTTGGAGTCAGCATCTCCTTGAAAAGTGAAGAGCCAAAGAGGAGTGGGGAATGCAGCATTTCTCTTATTTTATAGTTTCTGAATGTATCTATCCCCTAAGTCGAGTTAGCAGCGAGACTGTATGTGACTTATTTTGGGAGAACTGTTTCTTTGAAACACAAGACATTAATAATTTTTTTATTTTTTTTGTTTGTTTGTTTTCTCTGTTCTTTCTTAATACTCAACTTTGTTTATGCAGAAAACAAGAAAAAGTGACAGAACTGTAACCTAATTTAGTTTACACTCACCATTCCCCAGTGCTCCGGATTATAAACCATCATGACTTGTTCCTCTTCCATACAAGGAGGAACTGAGTGCTGTGTTGTTTTCCACTCACATACCCTTCTCAGGTGCAGGTTTCACAGTAGTTTCAACTTGTGGCTGGCATGACCAGGTGATCCAGCAGCATGGCTTTGATCCAGATCAGCCCTGGGCGTTCAATTGCCTCTCCGTGGGATTGGGCTGAACTTGCCATGTGAAGGTTATGATGGCTTGCTGTGTTTGAACTGACTTCACGCAGCCCAGGGGAGGACAGATGATACTGGATGGAGTGCAAAATGGATGATACCTGATGTGACTTTACCTGGCACCATTTTTGAGCAGACAAGGATGGTTCAAGAGTCACCATGTCGTGCCACTTCTCAGGGGTTCTGCAGTGGCAGCAGGGACTGCAGAGCCCGTGCCAGCATCCTACTGAACTGTGGCCTCAGGTCTAGTGCCAGCAGCAAATGACGTTATTATACAAAAATTATGCAGGTTTTTTTTTTTAATAAAGTGGCTGAGTGGATTTTATTGTGTCATTTACCAAGGTATTTCCACCCCAGCCCTGATCATTTATCCAAAGAATTATTGCTGCGCACTGTCTGATTCACACACATGGTACTCACTTCATCTGCCTTCCCCAGGCTCTGAAACATCCCCACGCTTCATACCCTTCCCATTTATCCATGTGTTTTTATTCTTGCTGTTCTTACACCTTTTTTAGGATTATACAATCCTTGCTCTGTTTTCTGATGGTTTGGAAACTTATTTGCTTTTGTTTTTACTGCTTGGCATTCTCCAAGTCTCTTGTTCTGCAGTGCTTCCTTCTGTGTTTGAAGCATCCTGTGCATATTCATAATATCTTCAAGTGAAGCCAAAGTAAAGAGAACTGCCAAAACTTGCTTAAAAAAATGAGAGATCTAGTGATTGTTTCAATCAGAAATCTTTCAGAGTCTGCTGTGTATGAGTTCACATGATCCATAGGACAAAATCTTCAGGGAGACACTGGGCCACGAGGTCCTGTGCGCTCAGGGTGGTGTATCCATCTTTCCTTCCTGCACAGTGCTGGTGTTCTCCCACTACCACTTTCCCTGGCTGGTTTTCTCCCACTGTCCCTGGCTATGCAAGGGACACATGGTCCTGACTTGGGGTGGGCTTGACTGGGATGCATGGCATCACTGTGCCAGCTTTACAGTCAACATCTCACCTGGAATAAAGCCTGGTTGTGCAGAGCAGGGTTTTGTGCAAATGCATGTGACTACTGATAGACAAGTTTTGATGAATTTGGTTCAGGTAAAAGTGACCTTAATGAATTATATATATTTAAAAAAAAAAATATTCTTTGTTGGCGAAGATGAAGAGCTGTGTCATGGCTGTGCTGCACATGGGCAGCAGCACTGGTGCCAGGAGGCAGCATCCCTAATTTGGACTGATAGAAAAGTGCCAGAGCCACACCTCAAATCTGTCAGAGCCCTTTCTGGCAAACCACTTCAAAAAGGATGTTTCATTGTGGTTTAATGAACAGAAGAGAAAGCCCGGCATGGGGCACACAGAGGTTGCAGGGCAGGAGTTACCAGCTGTAGGCACCTCTAGGAGCAATCTGAGCTTCGCAATCCCATACCCAGTACCAGGGCTGAGAGCAGCTTCTCTGTCTATTCACTTACTTTTCTTTCCCACTTGAGTGTTTGTGCATTTTTCAGAGCATCGTGCACATATTCTGTTTCTCCGGGACTAAGCAGGTGTCTTCTACCTTTCCCTTAGTTGGTTTCTTCATGCAGAGGTAAGGAGTGGCAAAATATTTGTTCAGAGATAGAATAAATGTATTTGTCTCGTCAGGGAATCTGGAGGTGGGCAGTATCTTAGAATAGTTTTTGCTGTTTGTTTGAGGCAGCCTGGAACTTTTAAGGAAAATAAGAGGAATTTTCCTTAGGATGAGCTACTTACAAGTGTCCTACCAACCAGGCTAATAACCCCCCCCCAGTAAATTCAAAACAGAACTCAGCACCATTCTCTCCAGCTGCTGGGTTTGTGTTTGCTTTGGGGTTTTAATTATAGGCAGTTTCCCCAAAACAAAAGGAGCGTTTTATCCATTATCATCTTCCCTTCCTCCTCCTCCTCCTCTTCCTCCTCCTCCTCCTTGCCCACTTCTCCTTTCTGCTGCTTGTTGGCTGTGTGATGGGCTGTGCTGGACTATCACCATTCCTGCCACCAGTGTTGATGGTACCACTCTCTTCTGAGCCCTCCTCAGCCCATGTCCTTGCTTCAGCACTGATCTATCACAACTCACTGTGCTGACAGAAAGTGAGTTTGTGTCCGTGCTGGGTGAGATTTCTGCTGGTCAATGAGGTAAATCAGCATCTGGAGGGGTTTGGTGAACACCAGGGCCAGTCATGGCTCTGGTAAGTGAGGAAAGGTTACTTGATTTTTGGCAGTCATGAGAGGTTAGACTGAGGCACATTGTGGAGCTGAGCAGTGAGTTTCAGCCCAGTCCACCTCACCCATCAAGATTGCATCCACATTGTTTATAAGATGAAAAAACTTTTACCTTTTTTTTTTCTCTCTCCAAAAAGGTCAACTGCTTTGAGAGTCCTGAAAGTGATGAGCTGTAAATGGTAATTGATTTTTTCTCTCTAAACTGTCTTGAAACTAACCCAAGTCCGCCACAGATAATCATGGCATAGGGTATAATTTTATTTCAACAGAAAGGAAAAGCCTCGTGAACTATCAGCTCCTTTTATTTCAGTGTATATTTGTCTTGTCACCCACGTATGTGTAGAAATATGCTTTATTCTCATGTGTTATTGATGCATTCAAGCTAAATGTGATTGAGCCTGATGGCTGCTTGGATGGGTTATAGGGCACTTCCAGGTGCCATCTGTACATGAGGACATTGGTGATTCAGGGAATGGCTGTTTTCCCACCTTTAAAAAACACTTGTTACTGGAGGTGCCTTTTGATGATCATCCAAGATCTTAGAGCCTTTCTTTGTACATTCGTATTTATCTTTGTATTGGCTAAATTTCAATTCACTTTCTTCCTTGTGAACAGTTTTTTTATTGAATAAACTGTTCCTCACAAACCATAGCAATGAGGTCACTGATGTTGTAGGGGTTTTGGTTGATTGAGTTTTTAACAGCTCTTTCTGCCCAGGAGTGGATTTCTCTTCATTATGCTCCTTTTAACTGACTTTGCAAACCTTTCTCACCTTGTAAATTCCTAAATACTTTTTTTTTTCCTAAGTGAAGATGTGGGATCCTTGCAAGGAAATTTAAGCCTTCTGACAATAGAATTGCGTTTTTTGTGTTATTTTCCACAGACCGATACAGTATGGAACGTGATTCCCCAAGGACCAGATGGCTTGAAATCCACCATTCAAACAGGGCAGAGCAGCACACTTGTTCGCTTAAATCTGTTCTTTCTAATAGTTAGTAGTTATGGTTATTAGGAACTTTCTGTGCCGTTGATGATTTATAACCCTTCCATTCCCATATAACTGTTGTGGATGGCAAAATCAAAGGTCTGGTTGATGTTTGCCCAGGGCACTCACTTTGGTCATGAGCTTGGGCAGAGTGCTGTACTAATGTGGCTCTGCGGCTTTTGTCTTAAGCTGGATTGAGTCCCGGTCAGCTTTGAGCACAAGCAGAGCAAGACCAGGTCTGTCTGCACATGTCTGGGTAGACACGTCCCACTTGGATCATGTGAAATTCCTACTCATCAGAGCCTTAGAGGGACCTTCTTGCCTTTGACTGTGCCTGTGAACTCTGTGGCACTGGATATATAAAATAATCATGGGGAGCCTGAAAATGCCTGTTATGTGAAATTTTTACATTAATAAAAACAAAGGAATTGTTTTTGTTCAACCAAGCAGAGTCTTACTGTTTCTTAGAGAACAGTGTTTTCAGCCTCGCACTCCTTGGAGAAACCCTGATCAAAAGTGCTGTAGCTGACCTGCAGTGCAGGTGATTGCAAGGTGGCAGGAGCAAGCTCTTGCTCAAGTAACTTTTTTGTGTGTGTTATGTGCAAAATGTCTGGTGTGTGCATGGGAAATGCTTCCCAGTGGAGAAGGCAGAGCCTGCATCATGCAGTGCAGATGATGTGGGGTCCCTCTGTATGGGGCAAATCAATCCTGAACCTGCAGAGATGTGGCTCAGCTCCAGCAAGAAGCACTGAAAGAGACTGGAGAGCTCTCACTGTGTCTCTGTAAGATCTGTGGTTTATGCCTGGCTTCTGTCACTAGAGAGTCAGTTCAGGTCCAGTTCATCTAATAGATGAATGAGAAAGGAGAAACAGACCCACCCCTGATGTATGTGAATCTCTGTTTTGTGCTGCAGTACATGGGTCCCATGTGACTGTTGGATTCCCATCAGTCAGTGAGCTGGTGGTGCTGTGTTGTTCAGGGCTGCTGGAGCCTGGTGGAAGAACTTGCCTTGCAAGTCTCTTCTGGGCAGTGGAGGGAAAGTCATCTCCACGTGGCTTGCTTTTTTCCCCTAATGTCTTTATATCTGCTAGAAGCATCCACAGAGCCGTGCAAAGCTGTGGCTCTGTCTCAGAGCTGCCCAGGGTGTGAGATGTTAGTCAGAGGTTGTCTTCCTGGCCAGTTGGGTATCTTCTTGATTGAATAGCAGAGATGCCAGTGCACATGTAGGGGCTGGAGCTACTGTCAGTTTGGACCAGAGCAATTTGAGGTCTTGCTCAGGTCTGCCTGTGCTCCTGGGGCCGAAAGGCAGCAGGAGATGCTTCTTGGTTATCACCTTTGGATGACAAAAGTGCAGGGATGGCAAAGATTCAGCAATCCAGAGCAGCTCATCTGGTCTCCAGGAGCACAGTGACACTGAGGACAGGCTGAGAGTTGGGTTGTTCAATCTAAAGAGAAGACTTCTGGGAGACCTCCTTGTGGCCTTTCAGTACTTAAAGAGGGCTTATAAGAAAGATGGGAACAGACTTTTTAGCAGGGCCTGCTATGATGGAGGGTAATGGATTTAAACTAAAAGAGGATAAATTCAGACTAGGTACAAGGAAAACATTTTTTACAATGAGTGTGGTGAAATGGTGGAACAGGTTGCCCAGAGAGATGGTAGATGCCCCATCCCTGGAAACGTTCAAGGTCAGGTTGAATGGGGCTCTGAACAATGTGATCAAGTTGAAGTTGATGTCCCTGCTCATTGCACAGGGATTGGACTGGATGACCTTTAAAGGTCCCTTCCAACTCAACCCATTCTATGATTCTATGATTTCCAGTCTACTAGAGAGAATGTCACTGCAGTGCAGTCATGGTTGAGTAGTCAGCATGGAGCTTGTGCTTGCAAACAAGGGTGATGCTTTGTTCTTTGACATCCAAAAAATCATTGCGGGATGCCTTCTGTACTACCAAGAGTGGTGTGTCAAGAGATGCTAATAGTGACTGGTTGGAAGCACAGTGTGCTGTGATTTGTCTGGGGACAAATAGGATGTTATCATAACTAGATGCAACAACAGATGCAACATATGGGTCTTGGTGCACTGTGAGATGTCCTCAGGTATCTTGTGGCTTCCTGGCAACATTATGCAAGTGGACTTGGCCATGTTCTCAACTGTAAACCTGGGGATCATACCTAGTGCAAACAAGTATCCTTTGACCTTGATGGGTGTTCAAAAATGTTATTTTCACCACTGTGACAGTAGGAGCACTAACTGTACCCCAGAGCCTGTTGTTCTCTGTACAAGTGCTGAATCAAAGGCTGTCCATCCCCAAGGAGCTGTTGGTCTGGATCAATGATGGGAGGTTGTGGTTGGTTACATGCAGATGGGGGAGTAAATAAAAATGCCAGGACACTGTTGATCATCTTGACAGAAGTGCCTCACAACACCAACAGCCTCACAGTTATTGAGTTTTCTTGTAAATGTCACAGCAAAGGAGAGCTTTGATGAAGTCAATGAGGTGGTTTGGCAGACATTTGAGATTAATTCCTACCAGACAAGGGGCAGGAAGGGAGAAAATATCATTCAATATCAAAGATGTTTTCCACTGACTGGCCCAGGAGACCAGCTTCCTAAGTAGAAGTCAACATTATAAGAGTCAACAGCAGATAGTGGGTACTGTAGGGTGTGGGAGAAACTTTGAAAGTTAGAGAGCTCCTGTGTGATGACACAGGGAAAGGTGAAGTGAGATAGAAGATATGAGCCACATAGAAGTATACTCTCTGGTCAGGACAAATAAGGTTTCTCAGGGAAGGGTGGTTGAGTTGGCTGTGATATGGGAAAGTAGGAGCTTCGATGACAATGGCAGATTTGAATGCTGGATGGAAGAGCATTCAAAAGAAGTCCTGAGACTTAATATTGAACATAAGGAGACCAGTCTGCAGTATAGAGGAGAGTCTGCAGACTTCCTAATGAAGTCTACAGATCTTCATAATGATACAAGTTTCTGTTGGAGGTGAAGGGGAGGTAGAGAAGGATGGGACCATGGCTGGAACTACAGGGATCATGAGGAGGGGGAATCTGAAGTTGAACTGGAGAATGATGAAGAGACAAGAAGGGAGAGGCTGTCAGAAGCAGGTTTGAGGAGCCAAGGCCAAGCAGAGGGTCAACTGAATTCTGACATTTGGCTAAGGAGCCACTACTTTTTTCAGTAGAACCATGAATAAATAATATTATTGCTTCCAGACCCAGACAGGATCCTCTGCAGATAAACCAGTGCACACAGGCAAAAGCTTTAGGTGTAACATCTTTCTGGGTTGCATCAAAGACAGCAAAACCAGATGGGCAGAAGAGGTGATTATCCCACTGTGTTCAGCATTGATGTAGCCTCACCTGGAGCCCTCTGTGTAGTGCTGAGACTCATCTCACCAGTTTAGAAGGATATGAAGGTCCCTGAATGTATCCAGAGGGCAACAAAGTTGGTGGAAGGGCTGGAAGGCATGTCCTGTGAGGAGTGGCTGAGGGCTTTGGGCTTGTCATTTTTGGGGAAAAGGAGGCTGAGGGATGACCTCACTGCTCTCCACAGCTCCCTGAGGAGGGGAAAGGGACAGGGCTGAGCTCCTCTCCCTTGGATCTGCTGATAGGACATGTGGGAATGGTTCAAAGCTGAATCAAGGAATGCTCAGACTGAACATTTGGAAGCATTTCTTTACCAAGAGAACACTTTCTTTACCAAGTCAAACACTGGAACAGGTTTCCTAAAGAGGTGGTCAATGTCCCAAGCCTGTCAATGTTTAAGAGGCATTTGGACAATGCCTTTAATTACATTCTTTAACTTTTGGTCACCCCTGAAGTGGCCAGACATTTGGACTAGATGGTTGTTTTAGGTCCCTTCCAATTGAAATGGTCTGTTCTATTCTGTTCTAATCTAATCTTATCCTATCATATCCTATCCTATTCTGTCATCAGAAGTGGCTTTGTGTGTGTACTTTGGTCAGGGACTTATGCTGCACTCCTGCCTTGGAAGACGTCTGCCTGTCTCCATGCACTTTCTGTCACATCTCCCCACTTGTGGTGGGGATGCTGTTCCCATAAAACAGGCATGTGCTGATGTCTATGCCTGGCTACACAAGTCAGCTCTGGAAAACCTCAGCTCCTGGATTACCAGCATAGCAGGACTCTGTCTGCAAAGGTGTAAGATTACAAAACACACACTCCACGCTCACACGGCTTAACCAAAACCACCTCATTTTTAGCAGTTTGTGAGGGTTTATTCATTACACTTCGGCAGAGGAATGCAGGAATGTGAGCAGCATTAAACCTATTCATTTAGCGGGGAGGCATCTCCTCTCCCCTGCTCCAGCCTGCTTGGCTTTAATGATAATTGCACCTCTTGAGTTGTTGAGTTGGCTCTCTGCCACACCGGCCCTCCCTGTGCAGATGTGTGTGGCACAGTGCTGGGAAGGCAGTCTGGAGCCAGGAAAGAGCTTAGGTTAATGCTTTGGAGCAGGGCTGTCCTTCCCGCTGGCATGCGCTCCACATATCGCCATGCATCCTGCCCTGCCTCCCCTCTTGCATCCTGCCCTGCATCCTCTCTTGCACCTCACCCTGCATTCCTTCCCAGACTCCTGTGCTGTGAGCATCTGCCTGCTTCCAAAAAGGCTTTACCTCCTCCCTGATAAGCCCTCAGCCCTGCAAATGACCAAAGCTGAGGTTTGAACGACTCCTACCTCCTTCCCAAAGAGCTTGTTCTGCATGTCTTGGGCCACCTTGCCTGTGTAGCACTGCCCCAGTGCCAGCATGGACTGCGAGACTCATGGATACTCTCTTGCTCTTGACTCTGGGCAGGGAAGAGGGGAACAGTCACTCCCTAACTCTTACATATCCTGATGAGGAATTTGTGTTGCTTTTTATTATTATTATTACTAATAGTATTATTATTATCATTATTATTTCTTCAGTGCCTCTGATTAACTATCTCCAGATGCATCTAAGAGTATTCTAACATCTGAAAATTAACTGTTGATTTTAAAAGCCTTGTCACTTTACAAATGGGAAATAATAATACTACAAAAAGGCAGCAGTAATATTTGTTAGCTTGTTAAGAATTTGAAAGATGCAATAAAATCTGATTTTAGGTTTATTTGTGCTGCCTGTTCCCAGCGGAGGAATGTGGTGCTCTGCACAACCTGAGTGGTTGCAGCAGCTGCTGCCGTCACCACTTTCAGTTCTGCCGCTGGAGTTTCACATAAAGGGCCTGGGAAGTTGAGGAAACCGGTAACACTGGATCCATAATGAGAAGTCAAGTATTCTGTGTGAACTGTGGATGCATGGGCTGGGTGGCTGGAGAGTTTGTCAGCAGAAGTGAGCAGCATGGGTGCAATAACACTGTCGACTTAATAGAGGCTGGTACAGTTGGATTTTAGCCACAGAGACATGGAGAAGGTTTTATTGAAGGTACCATTATGGTCTGTGTTTAAAAGACACTGTTTTGAAGGATCTGTAATGAGAATGGAAGCAGCCTAATTCAGTTCATAAGCTGGGGACCAGCCATCACCTTGGGACCCCAAGGTTTCTCCTGCTGCACAGTCCTGAAAAGGAGACAGCCTTTTCCTAAAAGTTGAGATAAAACTAATCGTGTTTCAATAGCTGGGATGGATTTGAACAGAGTCTATTTATTAATTTCACTTGTACTTGAAATATTAATTAAACCTTCTTTCCTGGCAGGACTGGCTGATGGAGAGTTGAGTGGTAAAGAGGGTTGCTTCACACCCCCCATGTTTGGGATGCTCAGGTGCAGTGCTTCAGTACCCAGCTTCTGGATTTTGGGCCAAGTCACTAAGCTACTTCATGCCTTTCATGGTCCATACTTGTACAGCAAGAGCTAAGGCGGAGGTGGTCTTCCATGCTCTGTATCAGCCTCAGTTTTGTTCATAGGTATCACCAATAGATAGTTCCTCTTGGTCAAGTTGGATTTATCTGGAGGTGTTACTTTTGGACACATCATCCTCAATTGCTATGATGATAATCCTTTAATTGTTGATTTGTACTTAATTTAAGACGTTAGAAGAAGGCAAAATTAATTAATCTGAAGAAGGTGAGAGGATAGGATGGACAAGACGCAGTCACTAGAGCAAGTGAAGGAATTAAAGGAGAGCAAATCAAATAAGTCTGTGGCAAGGTGAGAGACTTTTTTGGCTGCTCTTCCATCTGGCACATTCACTCCCCTGGACTGAGGAGAAGCAGCTGCTTGGCAGTACACTGGAGAATATATGTGGCAAATAGAAGTAATTTGCATCACCTTCTATCTTGGTGGTCCTCCAGTCAGAGTGGACCTGCTGACCATGGAGTGTTCTCCAGGGTCACCTGTACCAGTGACTCAAACAGTTGAGCACCATCACAGCTGCAGCCCCAGGCTTTGTGTCTGCTGCTGCTGGAAGGATCCAACTTTGTAACCTTTGGGAAGCTCCAAAGTCCTGTTTGCCTTGATAGGGATGAGGTCCACACACCATGTAACTTCTGGTTCTCAAAATGCCCTCTCCCAGTCACCTTGGTGTGTAGTTGTTCAACTCAGACCTTGGACCCAGGGTTTGGGATTGGACAGTGGTAATAGAAATCCTTAGTGCTTTTTGGTGTTTTTTTTTTTTTCTTGAAAACATCTGCAGGTATCAATCTTATTTCTTGGATGGGGAAACTGAGGCACACCTGCTACCTGCTCTGACAGCCCTTGCTCTCTGCAAAAGTCTGCATTCCTGAGCTTTAAACACAGAAAGTTTCTGATGAGGCAAACAACAACCAAACAAACCCCAAACAAAAGAAACAAGTGATGTATTTCCGACTATCCTCTTACCAGGGACTGTAGCCAGTGCTTTTCAGCACGCTTGACAGTGGGGCACGCCCTATCCTGGGAAATACGGCAGTGCTATGTAACTACCCGGCTTGACTGCTGGTAACTCATACCCTGCAGCAAGGCAGCATGGAGGAATGGATAGACATGTGCTAAACCAGTCCTGCTTTCTCCTCTCCCAATGGGTTGTTGGGCAACAGTTGGATGGGTTGCTCAACCCAGTCGAAGTTTAAGTTTCTCCATCAGGATGACTGTGCTAACAGCACTTAAGTAGTCTTAAGTGCTTTGAGATCTATGGAACTGAATTTAAAAAGATAACGAGAGGAGGTGGGGGAAGGGAAGGGATACAAGTGTTAGGAATTTAATTGGGACATCCTTTTCATTGTATCACCTTTGTATTTATTCTGATCTTTCTGCTACTGTTGGCTTTCTAGAGCTAGATCAATACTGCAGTGAATCCAAGACCCTGAACCTTGCTGTTGCTGCTGGGCGATGCTTGATATCATTACTGTGCTAACAGCAGCAGCAAAACTAATAAAACGTATTTGTGTCTCCTGGAACGTAACCTCTTTGGGATAGGAAGAGGCCCTGGCACTGTGCTCTGCCCAGATTTAGCTACAGATAATGGAGTTTTTCCTACCGACATGACGATGGATGGTTGTATGACACGATCCTTTCGTAGCATCCGTGCAATGCCGGCTCTTCTCCATGGGCTCTTTTCCATGGGCTCTTCTCCGTGGGCTTTCTTGTCGGACGGCGGGTGGTCAGCTGCCATTTTGTGGCTCAGGCTGTGCCAGCCATGTGTTGCCCAGTCAGGCAGGGCACAGCTGGTGACTTGCTCTGCGGTCGTTGCAACCCTCTCCCAGGATCTCCAGCTGAGCTCAGCCCTGCGTGTACGCACATGCAGGGGAGCATCGCGAGACCAGCAATCCTTCCTCCTCCTCCTCCCTGGTGCCAGAGCTAGCTGGCGAGCCAGCATCAAAGCAAAATTTCCAACT
Organism: Manacus vitellinus; assembly: GCF_001715985.3. Lineage (NCBI taxonomy): Eukaryota > Metazoa > Chordata > Aves > Passeriformes > Pipridae > Manacus > Manacus vitellinus. The sequence goes on along the minus strand of NW_021939396.1, from coordinate 9,162,147 downwards.
GATGTCTCTTTTCTCGGAGGCTGCCTGTCTCCGTCGCTGGCTCTCAGTGGCGTTGAAGCCTGCCTGGGAATGGGCGCCACTCCCGCATAGCTCCTGGGTTGACTCTCATTAGGAAGGGCGTATTCCTTGGAGGGGGTGAGCTGTGCCTCTCATTTTGTTTCGCCACGTAGGAGCCGGGCTGCAAAGCCAGGACACAGAGCTGTGTTTCTTCCCCAGGGCTTGTTCTCACTGGTGCTCACCCTGGGTGGCAGCCCTGTTAGTCATGGAATGGCGATTAATGCCGGCATAGCAGCAGTCCCTGGATGGCTGAGCCCTTCCTGGTGTGCTGGGCTGTTCTACTGGCCCCTGGATGGGTGCCCCATCACAGCCATGCCATGGTTTGGGGTGGGGGTCTTACCCCTTGCCCTGAGTTTCCCCATGCACTCTGTGGCAGTGAAAGCCATCTTCAGGGTAAAAGTCACAGTTCTCAGTTCTGATGCTGCTGTTCTTCAGGGTTCTTCCAGAACTGTTGGCCCTGGGGTAGCTCAAAACCCCATACTGGGTACTTTGCTAGTAAAAGAGAGGTAGTGATGTGTGACAGAGACAAGGAGTGAGTTGTTGTGCCCTCTCAAACCAAGAGATCTAGGCTTCAGAATCTCCCTGGGAGTCAGTCCCATCTTGGCAGTGCCCAGTGTTACTAGGGTTACTGGGTGAAACACCATGGTCTTGTTCCCACATCTTCCCACTGACCTGTGTCATCATCTCTTATACTTTGCGTCCATCAGGGTGCAGCAGTTTGGGTGCTCACTCATCTCCCTAGAGGAAGAATAGGTTGCCCAGCAAAGTGGTAGATGCCCCATCCCTGGAAACATTAAAGGTCAGGTTGCACAGGGCTCTGAGTGACCTGATCAAGTTGAAGTTGATGGCCCTGCTCATGGTAGGGGGTTGGAGTAGATGATCTTTAAAGGTCTCTTCCAACCCAAATGATTCTATTATTCTGTGAGGGCATCATCCAGCTTGGCTAATCCAGAGGGGCAGGTGGGATTCAGGGCATCCCCCTGACCTTGTTGCAGAGTGGCAGGAGCTGCAGGAGTGGAGGACAGAGGCTGACCCAGCACACGGTGCCATAGGCAGCAAAGGGAGAGTTGTATCTAGCACTCACATTGCTCAATAATAAATTCCTCTCAAAATGGGTGGCTCAGGACTTTTTTAAAGACCATTACTAATCAATGCAGACCCTACCTGTGCTTATGCTTCAATACTGGGATGCATCAGTCTGAAAGCTGGCTGAAGAGGCAAAGCATAGTTTGGTGGGTTTTTTTTTCATATTCCCATAGGACACACCTTTCTGAGCACTAAAGGACATATTTGCATTTTTGGGGACATAGCGTGAATCCTTTCATCAAATAATAAAATAAATACCCATATCCATCCCACATGAGTATACACAAGGCAGTAAAAGATAACTGCACTTAAAGAAATCAGCGTCTTGCTACTCCTGCATAGCTTGTTGGTCAGGGATCCTGATGTTCTCATGTCCTTTGACAGTGTATCAGCTCATGCTTGCATTGTCCCTGGTGTGTACCAGCTTTCAGCCGTGGGCTTCAGTCTTCAGCACCTAGTCAGAAAAAGCTTGCCTTGGGTTTGCAGTCGATATTTCTAACTGCTTCCTCCAGTGCTGCAGGGTTGCACAGTAAACCAGTTAGCTGAGAAATGGGATCACTTGGCCAAATTCAGTCCAGTTTTTTTTTATAGCATGCATAACTACGGCTAGTCACTAAAAAATAAAAGCCTGCGGCCACATTTGGTAGTTCATACCTTTGGCAGCAGAGCAGTGTTACTGCAATGTCCAGCATCCTTCTGCACTGCTACACCTGAAACCATTTCAGGCTGCCGACAGCAAAGGATGTTGGTGAACCCACTCGCAACAGGGAACCCATCCATCTGACATTTTTTCTCTCCTCTGGGTTGTTATTCAGTAGATTCAGTTCTCCAATCCAATTTGCAGTCTTGCGTGGCAAACTGGCATGCACTGGCATGGCTGAGAGGAAGGAATGAGTGGAAACAATATCATGGGTTGGTCCTGGTGCCAAAAAGCTTGTGGGGGGGAGTCACAGGCATAATCACATCGAAACCTTGGGAGTTGCAGCTGAACTGGGAACCTCCTTGGGCTTTGTGCCTGCCCCGCTTCCCAGCGCAGTTTGGTTGATGATGATAAATGAGAAAGTCTCAGCACCCAAGTACCTGCACACACAGGTTGTTCCTTTGTGCTCTTGCTTTTAGAGATAATAGCACAAAATGGTGGAGGTTGGGAGAGTGTTCGATACTTCTTTTCACATCCTCATCTTTTTCTGTATTTGCGTCCCATCCTGATACTCTCTCTCAGCATCTGTCTAGAGCAAGGCCACACCTGGTGGGTGTGATCTTGGGAGGAGCTGGGCTGAGTGCCAGGCTCAGGGCTGGATGATACACTGACGTTTTTTGTCCTTCTTGCCCCAGATGAGCCAAGATACCCCTCCCAGGAACTGTGTTTCTGTTTGGCTCGTGTGGAGCTGGGTTTTGAACCTTTTGTTCACTGTTTTCTTAGAAGTGGGTTGCTTGGTAGTGTCCTTGTTGCAGCACAGAGATGGAACTATTGGTGTCCCTTCTCATTGCAGGGGCTTTGAAATAGATGACCTTTAAAGGTCCCTTTCAACCCAAACCATTCTATGATTCTGTGATCCCCAATTCTGTGGTCCAGCAGGAGATTATTTCTAACTTTTTTGGAAAAGAGGAAAGTGGGCACGTCCTTCCCTTCTGCAGCCTTCTTCGTGGCATTCCTGAGATGCGCTATTTCCCTTGGCACAGTGTGTAGTAACACCAAACCTCCTCTTTCCTTTGATCCATGGCTTTTAATGGAGCTGCACGATGCTCCTGAGCTAGCTTTGATTCTGCCTGCAATGTGGTGTGCATGTGTCCAGGTTGACAGGGGCTGTAAACACCCATTTCCTTGCAGAAGTTGAAGGTAAGTGAAACCGAAGCTCACAACTGCAGTTTGGTTTATTTATTTATTTATTCTAATGCTCCATGTGGTTTTAGCATTTATTACTGGATGCAAAGGGATGCTACATCAGTGTGTACCTGCAGTGTCCCTTTTTAGCTCACAGCTCTCACCTCATGTGCAAGAGAGGATGCTAACAACAGCTAGGTCCCCAAAAGGTGTTTTCCTGTAAATTCTGGAGACTAATTGCGCTAATGGGAGGTGACTGACTGCAAACTTGTGGCCAGAGAAAGATGGATGGTTTTGAGCAGGGGTGTTGTGACCTGAAACTTAAGCCTGTCACTGGGTCACTGCTCTTCTTTCAAGTTGTTTTCACTGGGCTGGAAGCTTTCTTGTTATGCATGGAGTTGCATCCAGGGAGGATCTGAAAGATCGCTTAACCCTTTGGCTCACGGTGAAAGCAGAAAGGAATGATAATACAATAAATCCAAAGCAAGCCAACCATCCCCAAGAAAAAGACCCTGAAAAGCTGAAAAAGCCCACAAAGGAGGATGCTGGGTTTTTATTGCCTGTTCAGCAAACAACCTGCATCTTGGGTTGAGGTTGCAGCAAAGGTTTATGCAGAAATTCGATGCCATTTGGGATGTATCACAGGTAACAGCACTTTTTTCCCTCTCCTCTCTCCTCCCTCCTCCCTTCATCTTTGCTCTAATGCATTTGACTGAATTACAGCGCAAATCCATGGCTGTATAAATACCAAGTGGAGGAAAAGAAACACCCAGCAGAAACCACAGGCATTGTTTAGGTGGTTCTTTGATGTATTTCAACCATGAATATAAACTCTGTGAGCCTTGTGGGATGATTTTGGGCTAAAAGGGGCTTGAGACTGGTTTGTTGGGTGCCTTATAAAAACATTTCACAGACATTTCCTTTCCCATCCTTTCTCTCTTGATGTGTATGCCTTGCAGAAAAGGCGCTTGTGCTCTCGGCTCCCAAGATTAAACCCCTTTTACTGCACAAATACTGTTTGGGATCCACAATTTATACATACAGTGAACACCTCGAAGGAGATAAGTCCACGTTCTGGCGCTGCCAGATCCATCTTCTACATTAGCATCTTAGCTTTAACCAGGCTTGTCAGGAAAAATATGTTGCTGAGGGCAGATCCTACAGCCCAAGTTGGAGTCAGGAGTGGGACTGTGCTGGCAGCGCTGGGTCTGCAGTGATGAAGGACAGGGGGATTTGGCAGCTGGGCCTGTTTGTTTGTTTGTTTGTTTGTGAGTGCAGGAGGACTAGTCTGTGATGCTTGGCAATAAATTTGGCCTGATACTTAAGTACCAGTTCCCAGGAAATTGCCATCAGAGTAATTAGTGAGTGCTGACTTATTTGTACAGTGATAACAGCAGGAAAGTATTGAAGCAGGAAAAACAAACACATTATTCATTTGAACCTTCAATCCACAGCCTTTACCTGACAGTTCACTATTTGCGATACACAGGTCTATTTTTAGGCTTCCAAGTCAGGCAGGCTCTTTTTTCATTTTTGTTTTGCATTTTGGTTTTTATTTTGCTGACATAAGTTGGAAATGAATCTGTGCTTAGAGATAAACCAACACAATTTTAAAATAAACATTTTGAATACGAAAGAGTCAGTGGAAGTGCTGAAGCTTCAGTACAAGGCTCTCGAAACTTGTGCCTTTGCAAGTGGGATAAAGATGCTGCAGATGGCAGCTGGGATGGGCAGGAGGAGCTCCCCGTGCAGATGCAGCTCTGGATAGTGGAATGTGATCCCTGTTTATTTTGGAAGCATTTGATGTGACCACGATCATCAGGTTTCCCTGTCTGGTGGTGAGTGCTGCTCAGCCAGACAGGTTAGAATTGTCCTTCGAGAGGTGAGCACCAAGGAGGAGGTTTAGTAACTGGACTAATAATTATTGTTAATGAGACTGTGGGAGAACGGTGCAGGGTCACAGGAGTTTGTGGTTGTGAGGCATCTGAGGAGGATGTTTGGGGAAGGGCAGCCTTATATGTGTAAGTATATGGAAAAGCTGGTAGAGAGCAGGAGGCATTTTCGGGGGAAAAATGGGTGTGGTGAAATGTGTGGATTTACCTTGGGGTGGAAACAATGGGGATGAAAGTGCTCTGCCTTTCCTTTCCTTTCCTCCCTTCTCCTGCTTACCAGCCACCCTCAGCAGCTAAATCCTTTGAAAGCTCCACTTCTCCTTTGGTGATTATAAATACAGAAGAAAGGGTGGGGGCAGAAGACAGGCTGTCTGCAGGGGAAGAGAGCAGTGGGGCCCCAGGGTTTGTCCTGGAGATGGATTTTGTGAACAGCTGAGGAAATCAGGCAAAGCACCTCCCGCAGCCAGCAGCTATATCACAGGCACCCCGGCTGCAAATGTAGTGCAGATAAATCAGAGTTAAAGTGCCTTTTTTAAATACCAAAGGCTTTTAAGTATTCAAGCCAGCCATCAAGAGGGTGACTTACCATCTCCATATCTTGAGCTCTTTGCATGGAGCCTGCATGCCTCCCTGGAAGGTGGGGCTTAGGCAAACACTAGCAGTACTGTTCAAATCAAAGGTAAGAAACTTGTGACCTCCCTTATGCAAGATTCAGACTCGGTCTTAGAGAATGATTGCTATGCTTTGCAGCCCCAAAAGTTCATCTCCATTCCTGGCTCCCCCTGTATTTTCCAGCTACCAAATGTACGTTTAGGGCTGGAGGAGGCTGGATTTTGACTGCAGTCTCCAGGTTTCTTAGGGAGTGATAGTAGCTCCTTGATTTTTGTGCCACAGGTTAATTACTCTTTTAATCCTATTAAAACGTGGGCTGTCACAGTGGGCCCACACATTTTAAGCCTTGAAGGAAGAAGAGGCATGAATGAGGGAAGGTATTGCAAACTCACAACTATGAACCAGCACCATGATGATGAAAACTTTAAATAAACCAGCCAGGAGCTGGGACTTGCTTTCTCTTTGCAGGGAGGACTTTCCAGCTCTCTGAGAGAGGATGCAGTTAGGGACCATGTCCTGGGATATGCTTTTGAGGCTTAGAGGGACCCTGCAGATCTGAAAATCCTGGAGTCAAGAAGCACAAAGGGAACCTAGAAGCATGATTATGATTAACATCAGTAGGCGTTTCAGAGCATCAGAGTTGGGAGCTTCATTCCTTTAGCTCAAGTGTTTGTAGTCAGGAAAGTTTTGTGTGCCTTTCACAGAGCCACAGACTGGCCCAGACTGGAAGGAATCATCTGGTCCAATCTTCTGTGGGAAAGGAAGCCTAGGTGATTGTAGCAACTGTGTGCAGTTGCATTTTGAAAACCTCCAGTGATGGGGACTCCACCATCTCCCTGAGGAGGTTGTTCCGGTGAATGATTGTTCTCACTATAGAGTACTTATTTCTTATATCATGCTTTCCTTCTGCCCTGTGAGTGTTTTTTTTTTTTTTTTACTTACTTTTGTCTGGATATGATTTTTCCTGTTTTTTTAGCTGGGAAAAAAAAACTGGAGTGGCTTTCTTAGTTAACAGCATCTTGCTTTGCCACTTGTGGTGGGGATCTGGCACTTTTGCTCTTCTTCAGTAAAATCCACATCTTGATAGTGATGGGATGCAGAGGAGTTTTGGATGAGACAGGGATCTCTGGGGATTGACAAGCCCAACCACTGATAATGGGGCCTCTTGTTCTTTCTACCACCAATAATTGGGCCTCTTGTTCTTTGTACCTCATTGATTTCTAGGCTTTAATGTCATGGTGCTGGTTTAGTCTGACCTGCTGTATAACAGAGATTCCTTGAATTAGTTTCCACTCTGGGGTCAGCAGTTGTGAATGGAACCAAGCATACATTTCTGGGGGAATGAGAGAAGCAAGGTGGAAGCATCCCATCTTATTTTAAAAATTGCCGGTGTTGGATCCTCGTCCATGGCAGTTGGAGAACTTTTCTCTTTGTTAATTACCTGCAGTGCTGAAAAATGGTACAGTTGTTTCTGGTTTGTTTTCTTTCGAGCTTCAACTTTCAACCTTTGGTCTCGTTATGCCTTTGTCTGGCAGACTAAGGAACACTCTTCTGACAGGTACCTACGGGCTGTGAGGTGCCTTTTAACTTTCTCTTTGATTGACTTCCTTGAGCTCCTTGCTACAAGCCTGGGTTTGTTCTTGTGGTTGTCCTCTGAACTCTCTCCAGTTTTTTCAGCATTATTCTTGAAGTGTGGGTACAAGTATTAAACCTTGCACTCCCAGTGGCTGTGCCAGCCCAAGGCCCAAAGATAACAGGGCCTCCCTGCTGGTACGTGACATCCTTCTCTTATGTAGCCAAGTGTCGTGGACCTGCCTTGTGAGCTCACACTGGGGTAATTATGCCTCTTACCTCAGCCAATCCTGTAGGTCTCGTATGTTTAAAAAGTTTCCATGTAGCCATTTCTTTAATATGCCAAGCGTCTCTTTAATCTTTTTGATGTATTTTTTTTTTCTTGGTTTGTATTCTGAAAGGAGTTTTAGTCCAGCCTTTCTCACTGCACCAGCAACATGTCAAAAATCTTTGCACAGCTGAGAGCTGCTAGGAATATATTTTACAGAGCTGGGGGAAGGAAAGTATTTTACAGGTGGGAAATAACACTGTATCTCCAGTGCATGGTGCCGCAGGACAGACATATGCCACGAGCTCCAGAGTCCTACAGATATTTTTGACCTCTTCAGGTCTTGATGGATTGCTTTGTCCCATGGAGATGCCCTGTACCAGCCAAACCTGTCATTGCTGGCTACAGTGTAGCACCAAGCTCCTTGACTTGACCCATGGTTTGGGTCTGTGCTGATGAATTTCCAGATGTTAGAGCGAGCTGACTGTATTTCTAATTGAGGTGGTTTTATTATTGGTTCTATGTTGTTTCTTTTGTATAATAATTCAGAGGAAACAGAGGTGTTGATCTGACGGGGAACCTAGAAAGCTTTTTGATAATAACATCCAGATGTTTCCTTAGCACGTCTGCTTAAGCCACTGTTGAAGTTGGTGCCTTCAGCAGTGCTGCTGGTGCGTTTTACTGCCTGATGCTGTGTGTGTTGCTAATTCATGAGTAATGCAGGAATGGGGAGGAGGGGGAAATTCGGCAGCAGAAGCAGAAGCAGGGATAACCAGCTGCCAAGGAAGCGTGAGAGAGGAAGGCAATCCAGACTGTAACCCAAATTATTCTTGCTTTTACCATTTGGGTAGGGTGTTCTGGAGGTAGTCTTGCAAGTAATTGTAAGTACTGTGCCCCAGTACTGTGCCTGGTTACAGGTCACTGTGTACCTGTGCTATTGCAGCTCAGCCATGTGGGCAAGACATTTGTCCATCTGAACGTTGACTTCAGCTGAGAGCAGGGCGAGTTCTCCCTGTGCAGTGACAAATGTGTGCAAAGATGTTCCTGCCTGTCCCCTTATTCGCAGGAAGCTGTTTCGCTCCCTGGTTGTGTCTGTGTTTAGCACTTTAACGCTGCCTTGCTAATCCCTGTGCCAGGATTGTCAGCATGCGGTGTTCCTGCAGGGAGAGTCAGCTTTGGGACAGCTCAGCTGCCTCATGCCAAGGCTTTGGGCAGCCAGGATGCTATTGGAAGTTGTACTTTTAATGTCACTGTGTCAGCGTTGTGCCCTGCCCAAGGGAATATCGCCAGCAGCCGGAGGATAACATTCCATAATTCCATGTGCCCTGAGCCATGCAGTCTCCTTCTAGGCTGCACACTACAAACCCTCGACTTACGGTCACAGCCCTTCTGATACATACCCAACTCTGGTGTGCACTGGAGCTCCTTCCACCACACTGCTCTTCCTCCCTCTTCCTCGATGACTTCTACTGGTGGCTGATTTCCAGTGTCACAGAGAGTGTGTCTTCAGAGCAGACCAGTTTGTGGTGCTCACTGGAAAGTACTGACGTGGACACCTGGTGTTGAAAGGTGCTTGGCAGCCACAAGGTCTTTGAAGAAGAAAAGAATCTCATCACCCCACATGAAGGCTGTTGTGTCACCTCCCTCCAGGGGTGGTGAGGTGATGTTGGTGGTTGTGCACATTAAAATGGGGGAAGACGGTGGAAGCGTGTTGTTGGGGTGTGGCAAAGCCCTTCCATGAGGAGGAGATGTTGACGTGGTAGGAGCCTGTGAGACAAATGGCCCAAAGGTGCATATCTCATCCTATTCCTGTCTTTTCCTCTCTAATGCGTGACACAGCACCGTGACCTGTCCAAGGATGGGCCATCAAGTGGTTTTGGTTATGTGGCAGGGAGCAGCCTGGCCCAGTGATTCACAGTATGGAGATGGACATGATGAATAGTGTTGTATAACCCCAGGGGAGCTTCCATCACTGTGGTTTGTGGGGAGGTCCTTCAGGGAGTCAGGGCCCCCAGAACAGCACTGCAGTTCTTGGAGCAAGAGAGGCAGCATGGCATATAAATATTTGTCATGTAAATAGAGAAATCAACCAGAGAGGGTCAAAGAGATGCATCTCTGGAGCTGCGGATGGTATTGCCACCTTCATGGCTTGGGCCTTGTTTTCCTATCTTCTTAGCTGAAATTCGCATGCTCCCAGGGAGTGCCTGAGCCATTTGCTTCCTCCACATGAGTTATGATCTTGTTCCTTCTGGCAATGAGGTGATCCATCCCACTCGGCTTACCTAGCAAAGGTATGTTTGAACATCAATGGATTTGTATCTCCTGCGCCACATATTGCATCCAAAGGGGGGGGTTTCTTCAGCAGCACAGACCAACCCTCCTGCTTCTCATAGAATGATATCATAGAAAGGCCTGGGCTGGAAGGGACCATAGAGATCATCTATTCCAACCCCCCTTCATGGACAGGGACTCTACTTCACTGTGGGTCTCTGTAACTAGGAACATTAAATCTGGGTAGGACCAAACATCCATTGATATAAGAGATCTCTTCTTTTATGAAGATAAATTACAAGTTACTCCCAGCTGCCTCCTAAACCTGAGCTAGTTTCTATGTCACTTGCCCTGGAAATCCTTCTCAGTTGCTGGGTTGGAGTTAACTTGCAGTTTGTTCCTGATGGGATGAGGCTGCTGGTCTTTTCTTTTGCGGCTCTTCCCATCCAAAGAAACCTTGTAGGGATCTCCGTTGTGTTGATTCTTCATCTCTTCCAAATGTCCCCAGAACGCAGATGAAGGCTGCTTATTTCTTTCTCAGAACCATTACAATGGGCTGCTTGTGTCTGGCCAGTGTCTGCTGGAGGAGCTCCTGGACATCATTTGCTAGTCAATTTACTAGTCTATATGAGTCTGTAGTTGAGCACTGAAATTGTTTTAGGGTAGAATTTACATGTAAAGCTAACTATGTTGCATTGTGTATTAAAATCCACTTAATTTGATTAAAGTAGCTCAATGTTTCCTTTGTTGGCATTTGAGCTGACTGTGACTTTGTCACTAATACTCCACCATGTTGCAGTTGAATGCACCCTCAGGAGACAGACAGCTTCAGTAATCCTTCTTTCTGGAAAAAGTATAGTAAAAATTTGGAGAGGGTTAGGGTTAGGGTTACTGGATTAGGGTTAGGGTTACTGGATTAGGGTTACTGGCTACTAAGAGTACATCTGAACTTTCTAACTGTGTTTGCATTTTGGTTTTGAATTTGTATTTGAAAGGACTCTTTGTTTCTAATGGAGGTTATAATGCGAAGCGTAAAAGTTTGTGACACCAAAGGGAAATTTTCCAACTGTTGAAACAAAATGCTTCAAATCAAAATGAGTTTCAATTTAGCAACCTTAAAAATTTCAAGGTTTTTATGTTTTTTCCCACTTATTCGGAATAGTAAAAAGAATAATTAAGATCTTGAAACCCTGCAAGATGATAGAATTATCATCATGATAGAATTAGATTTTTCGGGTTTCTTTGACATCCCCTCTGTTTGAGTAGTACCTTCTGTTGGCTGAATCTTCAGGCAAGAACAACATGTTCTTCTGTCAGTATTGCAAGGTCGAGGTGTCTTTTGAAGGGTAAACCAGACATCACTCTTTTGATACTAATAGAAATCATGCATAAAATCTGGAACTTTGTCAGTCTGTCCTGATCCAGATATTAAAACTGTGTTTTCTTTACAGGTGTATCCACTCTTTCGATGATGAAGATTGATGAGCTGCAATTTGGCTTGGATTACAATATTTCAGAAGACTTTCTGAACTTGCCAGGCAACCCTCCCTCTAGACTTTGGGGACAGTGGAGCTTAAGTTTATGTCTCCAGTATCACACAGGAGAAAGAGCGTTACTTGGTTGCTTTGCACAAGTAATGAAAATCAGTGCTGTGTTGCCGTTGGGAGGAATACTCAAAAGGAGAAAAGCCTGGCATATAGATCTTGTTTTAGAGACAGAGTTTGTCTGGAAAGAGGGTGCTTAAGGGAAGATACAGGAAGAAAGAGGAGAGGTGATGCTACAAGCCAGCTTCCTGACTTCCAGAGTGGGACTGAAGCTTCATAATAAGGTAAAAAAAAGAAACACCATCAAACCAACCGAACATTTTCTTTCCTTCCTGCTTCACTCAAATATCCATCAGACAAGAAACAGGATGAGTCCATGCATTGATTAGAGTAGTTTCTCCTACTGCCTCCATTCCCTCTCCTGTTCTGCTGCCCATTTCCTGCACCCTGCAATCACCCACGCCTTGAGTAGGCTTCAGGTAAAAATCATCAGCAAATCTCTACTGTCATAGTTGTCCATGTACCTAAGACTTAAAATTTCAAGTATTTTTGCTTACACACACACACACAAAATATGTCACTTGTGGAGGATGCTTTGTGCCTTTACTTTATGCCTGAGGAATTTGTTGCTTTGTTGTTAGAAGTGAGGATGACAAGTCCCTCACACTCATCTGCACTGTTTGCAGCTCCAGCTCCAGTACATAACAGTGATATATTTTCCAAACTGGTGAGATACAGAGCAAGCTGAAATGTATGGGCTTATCACGTTGCTTCGTCCAAAGCCACAAGAGGAGAAAGGCAGGAGGTGGAAAATAATAGAGTAAAATTATCTGGTTTCAATTTACTACCTTTGGAGAACTGAAAAACATTGGCTGCTGAAAAGAAAGTTGAAGCTTGATTTATTTTTTATCTTCTTTCCTGCTCCAATGTTTTTCCTCATAAAGATGCATGACTCCTCACATGTTGGGCACTGGGCTCTGGAGTGCTGGAAGCATTCTTTGGAGGAGAAGGCTGGCCAGGATGACAGAGGGATGTCAAGCTTGGTTTATTCTAGCAATACAACTCCACAGACATGAGGGACACGTGGCTTTCCTCTGCTGTACTTTGTGCAGTCTGTGGTTCATGTGAGGGCTGTGTGGCCGTGAGGGTGGAAAGGGTTCATCAGTTCATCAGACTCTTCCTCTGAGGTTGGTACATGTGATGTTGCCATGGAGGCCAAGTCAGCGTCCACATGGGGACCTTTACTGTCATGACAGCATTCCCTAATAAATTTGGCAATGATGAAAAATGCTGAGTTGAACTCCAGTGAGAAGAAAATACCCTCATTTTCTCAGATCAGGGGTTTCCTGGCTCCTCCTCACCCTCACATCTCAGCACTGAGCTGAAAGGACCATCATTTAGTATTAGAAGTTTTTAACCTCTATGACTCATTCAGTTGTTGGTTTAACTGCTGATATTTCCAGTGAGAATGCCAGTGACAAGGGTAGATACGGTGATGGGAAGATACCCACTGTCCAGGAAGCAGTGATGATTTCACATCAATGAAGAGACTATCTATGACCAAAGGTGTAGCTGCTACATTTCTAAAGCAGGTTTGAATCAGAGTGTGGGTCTGGCCCAGTTTCTTGGAAGAACCAAATTAAAATATTTACAGGTTAATCATAAATTTCTGTTTCAGAATAGATGTTTAGATGTTAAGTTTGAGAGTGAAATTACCCATTAAAAGGTTGTGGTGAGGGAGCATGTGATACATATTGAACAGCAGCTGCTCTACTGAAGATGTGAGGGAGTAGAAGTGGCTGTACAGAGTGAGACCATTTGGTTTGATATTTCCCTTGATGACAACCAAGAGAGGAAAGAATATAAGAAAGAGCTCTCTAGGGATGAGTCTTCCTCAGCAGATCCTTCCAGAAACCAGTGTTTAAATGCGCTAAGTACTTCTTTGGAGTGTCCTTTAGTTGTCCCAGTGGATCAGATGCTCCTCTCATACTCAGGTTACGGAGTTCATTACTCTAAGCAACCTAAGCCATGCAGTGTCTGGCCCGATATCATGTTTATATGGATTAGCCCAGGTCACCTAAATCAGAGGTTCTAAGTTGGACTTAGCTGGTGGACATCACAGCACCTGGTGGGCTGATGGTCCTGCCCTAATGTCCAGGGCTGATCTCAGGAGATTGGAGTTCACCTGTGTAATTATGGCATTTAACCCCTCCGCTTCCTCCCCTGGAAAGCATCTACTGGCACTTCATACGAAGCACCAGTCACATATGTGGGTGTGAATTCCTGTGTAACAAGTAGGATTTAATGAGAAGAGCAGACCTCAGAAAATCCTATGAAGCCCAGTCTTCAATTAGTTGTGTAGAATATTGTCTCCTTGGTGGCTTGGTGCTTGAAGGAGAGAGATACAACCCCTTGTGTATCTCGCAGGAGCCTCTTCCAGGTCTCCAAAGAAGAATGGAGTGTAATTTGGCACTTATTATTTCATTGCATCAGCTTTTCTGGGTCTGGGAGTGCTCTTAGCACAAGCAAATAAATTACCCGTCTCATTTTGCTGCGTGCTCTGCAGCCAGCCATATGTTTGAGCCTGATAGAGATTCTTATCTCATGGGCTAAAATTACTCAATGGAGGATGACATTTCTTATCAAGGGCTTTGCTGAATCAGAGAGTGGCCCTGGCACCCAGCTCTGAGACACCACTGCTCTTTGTCCACCCTCCTAGCCCAGCGATAAATGGATTTGTGTCTGTAGGTCAGAGGCGCTTGCATCAAGGTTTTGTTGCCTCTGAGGATTGTCTGTGTGCCTGGGAGGACATGGGATTGAGAAGGGGAAAGCAAGACTCCTCATTTGATTAAAACAGAGGGTCTTACAGCTGTTCAAATGCATCTTCACTTGGAAGGTCCTTGTATGCACAGCTGATAACTTCAGACTTCACATCCAGGGACCCTCTTCTCCACTGTGCGAAGGCTTTGCTTCCAGTTACATGGTGTGAAAAAGCATCCCCTCCTACTGACAGCAATACCTTCTCTCCAGACTTACAGCTTACATCTCTCCATTCTCCCACCTCTTTAATGGGCAGGTTAATTTCCTTCCTCTCTTTCCCTTTCTCTCTTTGGAGTTTATCAGGTAGCTACTGATGATTCGAGGGGTTGTCTGGGTTTTTAGCAGGTAGGAGAGAGACAAACAAAAGCTCCTCCTTACGGCTTCTTCCCTTTGCATTCTCTTTTCCTCTTAGTGCAGAATTTACAGCATGGGATGTTCAGCTTCTGCAGTGTTTCTGGGCAAAGCTCTTGATGGAGAGTGGAGGGACCTCTTGGTGAATTGTCCTTTCCTCTAGCTGAGCACTGTCCACAAAGGCAGGTTTGTTCCTAGGAGCCCTCCTGGACAGGAAGCAAGACTAGCCACCCACCCACTCAGCCACCCAAGCATGGTCAAACTCTCTGTAGGAGGTTCCTGGGAAAGGCAGCTCTGAATTAACATGTTTTCTCCCTGCAAAAAGGTGTCTTCCACAGGTCAATACTCATGTAGTGTTGTACTAAGAGCAGGGTAATTTTCTCAGATCAAAATAAATCTAGTAAAATGCTGTCTTTGACAGAGAGAGACTGAATGTGCACTGTGGATTTCTTCTGCTTAGTAGTCTTGTGTGGTTTTAATTTTTTTCTGTGACTGGAGCAAGGCACTTCTCTCCCCCTTTAATTACAAGTATCCTCAAACTGGCCTGTGGCAGCCACGTAATGCACAGCAGGAGGTCTAGTCCCAGGTGTCCAGCAAAACTCATTCTTTAGGTCAGAATAAGGGTCATAACTGTGCCCAGTACAGTAAGGACATTGTGGCTGAAGGTCCCGCTATGTGCACCCTTGCCAGCCCAAACCTGACATGCTCTTGGGAACATGGGACAGGCCTTTGAGTGATGCTACCCAAAGAAGGCCACTTAATTTCTAAGACTCAAACCACCATCACTGCTTTCTGCAGTGCCCCATGAGATGCCCAGAGATAACAGCCCTCTGTGGTGTGGCAGTGGGCCAAGGCTGTGCTCTGACTGACTCCTTGGGGCGGCTCTTCTGCCATCTGCAGCAGCCATCCTCTTTGTTGGCCTGCAAGAAATGCTGGGGCTGATGGGTGCAGCATCCCCAGGGTGCCCCATCCCCAGGGTGGGGTGGCAGGGGTCAGAGAGTGGGACACTGCCACCCTTCTTGTGGGTGGCACCACCCTGAGGATGTGCAGCCACCTTCCTCCTTTTGAAACAGCATCCACAGCCTGACTGAGTTTTTTCCATGTCCTTCCTCCTGCTTTCTGATGGTGCAGCCCAGCACCCATCACAGCTTGCAGCATGGAGGTCCCAGGCACCTCCAGGTGCCATCACATGTGGCTAAGTCCTCCTTCCTTCAGATGTTTTCTCTTCACCATTTTCCTCCCTGAATCGTGCTGAGTCACCCTGACCTCACAGGAGCAACCTCAGGCCTGCCCAACAGCCCCTGGCCCTGTGCCACCGGTTGAGCAACCAGTGCCCTGAGGTCATGGTGGGATGGAGGTCTCCAGGGCCGTGGATGACCAGCTGGCCCTTGGGCTCCGCTCCCCAGCTGTGTCTGCATGCCATTGCACCACAGTCACGTTTTTCCACATTACCTGGCTCCTGCTGAGGTGGCTGTTTATCTCCTGTTGCCTTTGGATGCAGTGCTGTCCCATCCTGTGAGAACAGGTCATTGCCTCAGCAGGGGATTGGGAAGGTTCTGGAAAAGTGCCGTGCTCAGGGCTAGTGGCCATCTGATGTGACCAGCTGGCATGTCCATGTAAGTCCCAACTGAGTCAACCTGGCTTGTCCTGCCAGGTGCCTACTTTTCATCCTGTTGCAGGATCATGTTTGATTTGTTAAAAGAAAGAGGAGAATGGTTTCCCTCCAGCTGCCAACTGCATACTCTGTCTGTCCATTGTCTCAGGCTGTGACTTCTGAATTGCTGCACATAACTTTGACTGAGCTGCACTCAGGCAGCGTACCCACAGCATGTGCCTCACATTCCTGCAGAGTGCACCCCAGATCCCACGGTGTGCACCCTATTTGTGCACAGCGTGCAACCTGCACACCCATGCTAAGCATCTACATCCCCATGTTTTGCAGCCCAGGTACCCATGACATCATGGCATGTAGCCCACCTACCCGAACAAGTACCCAGCACAGCCACAGCATGCACACCACAAGCATGTCGAGGTTATGTGCTGGGTGGCAGTGCGTGAGGTGACGAGGAGAGCTCGTGTCTTCGCTTTCAGTTCCCAGACTGAGTTTACAGTTGGAAAAAAACCCCCAAGACCTGTAATTTTATTTGTCAACTGAGGTAATTTTTCTTTAGAAGCCACTAAGACACAGTCAATGTGGAACCTGCAGCGCTCATGCTAGAAACCATTATCTAGGTTAGGCTTACACACTCATAATGGGAAGGTTGCAGCAATTCTAGTACATGGCCAGAATGTTGTCTGTGCCCAGTTTTGGTCCTGCTCTGGTGCAGCCAAAGGTGATGTAGTGGCAGAGGCCTGTGGAGCAACCTGTTGGGGCTGCAGTTGATGGTGTCTGACAGATGTCCCATGTGTAGCTCTGGGAGTGTGGGAATGGGGACTGAATGGGCTGAACCACCTAATGTTCCCAAATACTTGAACCCCTAAATCTGTTCACCACAGTTTCTTCCAGCCAGGTATGAATTCTGGAGTCTAGAAGAGCCTCCAAAACATCTGCTCCATGCTCAGGGCTTCGCAGTACCACATAAACTTGTGAATGCAGGGCTGGACAAGCCAGCAGAAATGCATTACACCAGAGGGAAAAAGCAGATGAGCTTGTTCACTCCCATTTTAAGCAAACCAGAATACATCTGTTAGAAGGAGAGTCTTCACTAAAAAGTAACTGGGAACCTTTCCTCTCTGGCTTTGGTGTCTTGAAAATGCAGAGCCTGTTTTCAGAGGTGCTGGGGACAAGTGCTGTGTCCTGCACCCTCTGCTTGCTCAAGCAAACCCTCAGTGCCAGCTTTTCCCCATCCAGTTTCTGTCCTCATGTCTTGTACTTGGTCATCTTCCCACCTGATTTGTTACAGTAACAAACAGTTCATTTAGGTGATTTCCATCTAGCTTTAATTAAGATTCTCCATGCTTTTTTATTCCAATAAAAAAAAAAGGTTCCTCTTGTTTGCTTTGGAGTATGGGAGCGTGCAGCCGGGTGCCCTTGACTTCAGCAGTATTTAAGCGCACGTGTAAGCGGTTTCCTGATCCTGATCTGAACCAAAACTGCAGTAAATCTTGACGACTCTCAGTGGGAGTCTTTCATCTGCATGAAGCTCTGTAAGTGAAGGAAGCATTGACAACTCTTGGAGCCTGCAGAAAGAATGTGTAAATCCTGGCAAGGAGGTGAATTACTGTGGAGTTCAAAGCATGACACGCTCCTTTATGTACTCTATCTCTGCTGTCAGGGGGGAGTTAGCTCTTAAAATGTGGTGCTGGGGATGGGATTGTTTTGTGCTTTCTTTTGTGCTTTGTGTTTTGAACTTTGCCAAGCATTCAGGAGGATGGGTACTGCCCCATCCCACAAACTGACTGGCTGAACATTGTGGGAGGAAGGATGAAGCTGCATTGGAGTCTCTGTTTCCTTTGGTGCTGCAGGAGTAACTTTACAAAGCAGTCAGTCCATAGCTCAGGAAATATTTTCCTGCTGACTGGATCCCTAGCTAGTGACTGCCTTCCCCCTCTGGGAGGCAAAAGCAGGAAGAGCAAAGTTCTAGCTGAAGGTCCTGCGTTTTCAAAATGACTCTGATTTTTAGTTCTATTTTTTTAAATACTCAGTTGCTGGATTATTGTTCAAGGTATCTTTCACTGGGCTTTGCAGAATGTTTCATTTCTTTTGAAAATTTTCGAGAGGAAAGAGTCCCAGTGATGCTGTGCAACTCCAGGGGGCTGCATGGGATGCAGGCAGGTGGTAATACCAGGAAGAAGGGATCAGAAGTCAGAGCAAATGCAATTTATGCAAAGACATCATGAAGAAATTCAGTCTGGTGAGAGCATGGAGCAGCAAAACACCTTCCCAAGGAGAGACAGAGCTTCACTGCTTCGCTCATGTGACACAGGGAAGGATCCAGCTCTCTTCCCCAGGGGATGGGCTGGTGCATCTTTTCCATCTCTAATGTCTCCGCTTCCTCATATCTGATGTAAATAATTTATAAGGCTCGAAACGTGATCATGGGGCCGTCTGTGCAGGAGAAAGACTAAAGCCTGGGGCTGGCGGTGTGCAGCAGACCTGGTACCTAATGCAGTGCCTGTTCTCCTTGGGCAGTATGCCAGGTGAATAAGTGCTGGATTGGTGTCTGAATCTTAATAAAGTCACCTCACATAGTAATTTTCTTCTTTCCATCCCTTATTCCATGTCTCCTTCCCCCTTCCCTTTCTTTCCTTTTTTCTGATTTTTTTTTTATTCCTCCTTTTTTTTTCCCTTCTGTTTTTCCCTCTTTTCTTCTCTTTGCCACTACATTCTGCATGTGAAAAATTGGCATTTTTGTTTTTTACTTCTGTACTGGTCTAGTTTGAAACTGGGGATGAAAAATCACCTGTTGATGCCAAATGGAAGTCTGTGAAAAGCTCTGCTGGCAGCGGGGTGAGAGATGGCTTGAAGTAGCAGTATGTAGGAAGATGTTTCTCTATCCTTGAATTCAGTGTCTATAAGTAACCAGTGAATGTAAAACCCACAAAGCATGGTGTAGTGTGAATACCTGCAGAGCAACTGCAGCACAGTTTCACTGGCAGTTCCCAGCACAGTTGCACAGGTGTTTCAAGCTTTCTGGAAAGTAACATGAAGTAGAGCCAAATCTTACTCTTGGTTATGTTGCTCCCTCACTTGACAGACTTGCTTCTCACCTGGAGCTCCAGAGATTGAGGGAAGATGATGCAGAGTCTTTTTGCCATTGTGGAGGGTGGGTTGTCAGGAGTAGCAACCAGAGGTGTTCATCAAATAGATAAAAAAAATAGAACCCAGACTCCAGGGGTAAGCTCACCCCCAGGAGAGCTGCCTTTATCTACTACAGTGTCTCAGTGGAACACCTCTCCTGTGAGGAAAGACAGAGAGAGTTGGGGTTGTTCAGCCCAGAGAAGAGAAGGCTCCAGGGAGACATTAGAGCACCTTCCAGTGCTTAAAGGGGGATATAAGAACATGATCAGAGGGCTAGAGCACCTCACCTATGAGGAAAGGCTGAGACAGCTGGGGTAGTTCAACCTGGAGAAGAGAAGGCTCCAGGAAGACCTTAGAACACCTAAAGGGGCTACAAGAGATATGGAGAGGGACTTTTTACAATAGCATGGAGTGGTAGGACAAGGGGGAATTGCTTCAGACTGAAGGAGGGCAGGTTTACATTGGACATAAGGAAGAAACTTTTTACAGTGATGGTGGCAAGGCACTGGCGCAGGTTGCCCAGAGAAGTTGTGGATGTCCCATCCCTGGAAGTGTTCAAGGCCAAGTTGGATGGGGCTCTGAGCACCCTTGTCTACTGGAAGGTGTCCCTGCCTTTGGCAAGGGGGTTTGGAACCAGATGATCTTTGAAGGTTCCTTCTTATCCAAACCATTTTGTGACTCTGTGATTCTTGAAATCCTGCAAGTTGTGATCCCCTATTGCAATGAAACCATTTGCATTAATTGAAAGGGAAGAAACATGACAGTTTCAGTCCGTTAAGTAGCAGACACATACTCCTGCCAAGAAACTGCTGGCAACTGCTGCAACTTGGAGGTGACAGGTTCAGCAGAAAGGTGGAGGAGTGGATGAGCCCAGAGCCTGAGCATCCCTTCACCTGCACAGGTACACTGGATCAAATTACCATAAAAGGCCATGGACAAACGTTAGTGAACCTAAAGAAAGTGATATTCTCTCAGAATATTCTCTCAGAATATCACTCCTCTCCGAGTCTCTAGGGAAACAGGCCAGCCTACCAAATGGGACCAGAATCGACAGTAATTACATTTAGAAGTGGCTTTTGCTGACTTAATCTCTCCATGGGCTTTTTCTTGGCATCTCTGCTCTGGTTGTTGAGAGCTCATTAAAGTGGGCGATCACTCATCCTTGTGCCTGGGTGGCTGGTCTTGTCAGTCCTCCTTGTGTCATTCATGGAAGTAAATTGTAAATATATATGTGTTTTAAAACTCAGAGCTTTCATTACATCATACTCAGCAGCATGGTCTCCTTTTTGTGCCGTCTCAAATTTATCCTTCAAACAACACACGTAATTTTTCAGCACCATTGCAAAATGTTTCAACAATACTATTGTAGACTCAAGTATTGTAGTTATTTATAAGAGCAGGATGCTCACAGCTTCCTGGGACTGTATGGTATTTTCATTTTTTGGCTTCTCTTTGGGACTCATGTAAACCACTCTTTATTTTCAGCAAAGCATCTGTTTTAGCTTCACGAATACTTTGTCTTTTAGACTGAAAGGGGCCTCAGAGTGTTTTAACCTCCTGCTTCCCCTGCCTTGTAATCTCCCCAGGGTTTGCCAGGCTCCTTCCTAACATGAATGGGGGGCCAGAGGGGGAGGCGGGAAAGGGGGGGGATTCACTTCCGATGAAGTCAGCCGAGCTCCGAGCTCCGTCCTGCAGCGGCTTAGCTGGGAAGGACCCAGCTCAGGATGCTGCCAACGCTGGATTAGGCAGCTTCCCTGGGCTGGGAAGCCGGTGGTGGCTGTACTCCCCCTCCACTGACCTTTTCATGGGAAGCTTTTCCCAACTGGAAGATGCATGAAGTTGTTAAATGCTTCCCAATGTCTAGTTAAAGTTTCCCCTTTACTAATTTAATTTCTCTTTGCCTATGACTTAGGTGATTATTTTAAAAAAAGAAAAAAAAATCACTTTTTTGACAGTTTACATATTTTTTTTTTCAGTTTGAAGCATCTTTTTTTTACCTTTAAGTAGATAAAAATCCTTTGGTCCATCAAAGGTGCAGGGGATATTGGCTTTGGAGATCACCTCCATCTCATCAAATTGCTTTATCCAACATGTAGGGATATTTTAGAAAAAAATTAAGTCATAGATTTGAAAATGTTCCATCTACTTGAAAAGGAAGAAGCATGCACTGGGCCCGTCCCTAATTTTTTTCCAGGGTCATAACTTGATGCCATTTTCTTTTTGTGTTCCTGTTGGTGGTTTGTGCAGTACCACCCCTGAGAATCCATCCTGCCTGCAGTGCTGAGCAGTCCCCGTGTGCCTGCTCAGGTGCTGGACTGCAGCAGTCCTGCAGCTGAGTTACTGTGATAAGCAAAGTGCAGAAGAGGAAGGTCGTCCCCCTTTCTGCTGTGGAGTTCTGTGGAAGATCCAACACCTCACCCAAACCCAAGGAGGATTAGCGCATGGTAAAGCTGGAGCTTGAAACCCTGACAATGTGCCAGCACCTCAGCCTTGTTGGGCTGGGTCTTCTCCTGGGACCACTGGAGCTCAGTGAGGAACTTGGGCTGGTTTGGGCCACTCCTGGCTCTTAAAGCCACTTTGGGTTTCAATGAGACTCTGCTCCAAAGGGTGATAAGGGAGTTTATGTCCACTAGAAAACATGGCAGGAGGCAGAAGCCTTGAGAAATTTGGTACCATGAGAGCAGGGAAGAAAGGAAACATGGAGGAGGAAGAAGAAGACTGCTCCTCCTTCCTGGGTATCTTCTTCCCCTCTCCGTCCTTCCTCTTCCTGCTCAGCACTCTGCCTCTGGGACTCACCCTCCACTTTAGGGGGTGCTAGCACCCTTTCTGGTTAGGAAACCAGTTGTGCAGCTGATGGATACCGAATTTTTGAAGCCCTGTTAGGTGTTTTTGTTTGCTCATCTTGGAGATTAGGCGTGGGAACAGTTGCAGCCTGAGACGCCGGTAGCTGACAGTTACATCTAACATATATTTCAATTTTTATCTTCCTGCAGCTGTTTTCACAACACTCATATGAAAGGTCCACTTATCTCACTCCTTCCATGGTGGAAAAGGCTAAAGAAAACATTCCTGTTTGTTTGTATTGAAACTGGTATGGTTTGTGGCTTTCATGTTTTTTGCTGGTTTTTTTTTTATCATCTTGAACTCTTTAGGAGAAGGTAACAAAACACTCAAGGGCAGAGTCTTTTCTCTTCTACATCAGTGCAAATGTAGGACTGTCACTGACCGTGGGATTGCATTGTCTTATTCTCAGAGGCACACTCTGTCTTTTAAATAAATAGATGAATCTCTCTGCAAATGCTGGGCACATTAATTTTCCACTCCCTTTTCTTACTCATTAAGGTATGTTGCATTATAGTTATTAGAAGTCAGATCTCCTATAGCATAGCAGTTGCATTGTCCTTAAGGACAATTTTTTTAATCCTTCATACAAACAGCTATATCAGCAGGATAGATATAGAGGGGTTATTTGGCTTCCTGGGACTGTCCATTGCATCCACACAACTGCAGCTTGCATGGGTGGACCAGGGGTTGTGCACATCTGGCTACCCTGCATATAGCCAGCAGTGTTGTGAGGTTTCAAAGAAAGCCTGGAAGCCAGGGAGATGGCAGCCTGCGTGGTACCAGGGTGCCTTGGAACCCCTGCAAGGCTGATCGGGTTTGGGCGCTGGAGCTTCTCTGGGACATAAGAGATTTGGGAGACACGCTGTGGCTCCTCATGTCCTTTCCTTCTTCTGGAGGCTGGTGTGGTCTGCTGCTGTGAAGATGTCCTCCAGCACAGTGGTGGTACTACCCTTCTACAGCCTGGAAGGGTAGTCAGGGGAAAGAAAGGGCTTGATTTCTCACGTATGTGCTCTCAGGTACTGAGCTGAGCCTGTGCTTTGGGGTGGGGAGGCAGGGGGATTTATAATGTCGTTACAAGTCTTTGTGTCTCTGGTCATTAGCTAGATGCAAATCATGAGATCTTTGAATTGGCTAAAGTTTGCATGAAATAAGTGAGTCAGACACTTCCCCCTGTTGCAGTGGTCTTCCTGTCTGCAGATCAGTGCCGGGTGTGAGCCAGAGCACCAAGGGCTTCACTTGCCGCTCTGCTCCAGCAGCTCCAGGTCAACTGGAAACCATTTCCAAAGTCTGCATTCCTTTGATCAGTGATTAGTGAACTCAGGTATTTAGGGTAAATGTTACAGCTTTCTGGGAACTGTCACCTGAGTAGCCACATAAATGGCGTGAAATTATTGTACGGGAGCCAGTCCTGCTGACACAGGAACGTTTTCCACTTGTGTGGATATAAAGGAGAGGACCTCTCGGTGCTCCTGGATGCTGAGGAATTCAGCCGTGCAGCCTTTCCGAGAAGTGATTTTTCTGCCTGCTTTGTAAACTGTAAAAACAAAACACCCAGATGAGGAGGTTGACCCGAGAACGTGTAGCATGCTGCCTCACTCAAGATCAGAATCGTCATCTTCTGTGTCCCAGTTTTGCACTCCATCTATTAATATGCCGTGCTATTTTTAGTCCTCTAAGTAGCCACATTGTTGATAATTAGCTTCACTAATAACTGCTCTTCCATACGCTGCAGGACCCACCAGCGGAGCAGCACGCTCTTCTGAGCCAAGCTAAATACAGGGGCGGCTAATAAAAGGCATCTGCGTTTCAAGTTGGTTGTTGCTGAGCAGACACGTGTCCTTGTAGCTCTTGTGATCAGGCAGCTGCCTAAATACAGCTCCTGTGCTTTGGTTAAGGATGAGGTGTTACTACTCAGGGTTTCCGGGGCGTTCCCTTGCTGACCTTTGAAGAAAGTGAAGAAGCACAGTCTCTCCCTCTCTCTCTACCTTATGCTGAGTCAAGGCTGCTGCTTTCGAAGAGAGATAGCATCTCACAGTACCTGGTGCTGGAAATTTAATTAATGGCTGCAAACATCTTAGATGATGGCTATATTTATGCCCCAAGAGAATTAGTAGTTACTGTAGGGATTGGGAGGTGCACTTGGAGCAGCTGGATGGAGCTGAGTGACCAAACCAGATGCGAATCCAGCAATAGATGACTGCAGAGGAGGAGATACGGAGCAGCAGTTCTCTTGAATGCCACAAGTGACTGCAATTTTGCTCCATTAAAAACGCAATCACTTCACCAGTAGCAGCATAACAGTGCTATCAAACTAACAGACACATCAGTGGTTAAGAGAAACACACTATTTTCACACATTTTCTTTTAAGAATCCAGTCTCCAAACTTCCAAGCCCAAAATAAAGGATCCAAAAATGTTCTCTAGCACGTGGCAAATGAGGAGCTGGATGACTGCAGTGCTGTGTCACCTCACTGCATGCTTTCTATCTGACTTTTTCACTGTGTGTAGAGCAACTGTGTGTAGAGCAACTGTGTGTAGGGACAGCCAAATGAGCTCCCCTTTCTGAAAATGCCCGTGTCAGAGGGGTTATCAACTCCAGAGCCCTGACCTCTTACGAGAGCACCATTTAATTGCCTCCAGATCTGCAAGATCTGTGTGAATGTCACCATGTTTGCATGCGAGATTTTTTTCCCCTCTCCCTCTTTGATATAAATATATCTAGATACTTATCTTTAACTGTGCACACACGCATGCAAGCCAGGCTGGTTCACTGAACATTGACAGAAGTCATGTATGCTTAAACCAGCAGTCTTTATTCAGGCAAAGCCCCTGTTGATTTTTCCTTGCTTCTGTAAATTCCAGAGCCTTGATCCAAAGCTGCTGATGCACATTTGTTTGCCTTTGTATCGTAATACAGATGGGCAATACTTGTAATACAGCTACATTTATTTACTGATAGAAATGTGCGGAACTGTGTTAGGTTGCTACATAGATTATTATTGATTCCTTCTTTTTCTTTTTATTCCTGCAAAACTGGCTAGGCTAAATCCTATGCTAGGCCAAATAGACCTCTCTTTCTTTTTTTCCCACCAAAAACTGAGCTGGCAAAATGGTCTTTTCCTTTGTGGGAATCTCCTAGTTTGTGTCTAATAATGTATCACACATGCTACAAAAGCGCTGACAGGGCTAGATTATATCTGTGGCCAGTTCATTTCCTACTCTATGTTATATTTGCATCTTGGTGGTAAGATGTGACAGGTTTTCCCCCTCTTCCCCTATATACTGATTTCCCATGAAATGTATATATAGACATTTAAAAGGCAGTTTTGATCATGCAACTCAAAACAAGGAAAAAAATACCAAACCAAGCCCCAAACCAAGAATTAAAGGCTCTAGTAAAAGGGTCTCAGAGCAGCAGATGTGTACTTGGAAAAACGGGAGAGGTTTCATAGAGGACAAGTTGCCCTCCCAAGAGCATTGACTGGCTCCAGTTCTTGTGTTCTTCAGGCAAACTCAAATGGGAAGAGGTGGACAGGAAGACCTGAGATGAAAGAGCCTGGAGCAGCACAGCTTGCTCAGCCCCATAAGGTGTATCAGGGAGGAGATGACCTGCTGAGGCAAAAAGATGGTTCAGGAGCAAATGGTTCTTACCTGGCATGACTGTAATTAGGCTGAACATAAAAAGAAAGTTTCTAATCGTGTCAGAAATGAGGTTTTGGGGAAGCTTTTCAGTAAGAGTGAGGGAACCGAGGTGTTTGGTTTGTTTCTGTGCAGGGTTATGTGTTTGCCTGAGGTGGATGCAGATGGAATTTGGGCTCTGGGGAGGCCCTTCTCAATCCTATTTAAAAAAAAAAAAAAAAGAAAGAAAAAGAGAGGGGAGAAAGTATATCTAATGAAAATGAATTTGAGGTTTCAGGAGAGAATAAGCTGGCCTGGTTTTATTTCTGAATGGTTGTCCCCATACACAGCCTGTGCTCCAGTGATGGAGTCAGTTTTATTCCAAGGTTGATGGTTAAGTGCTGAGAGCAACTGTCTGAGGCTGTGCTTATGGGGCCCTTTTCATCTGGTGTGAGTGTGCCGATGCCAAAGGGGCTGGTCCCACTGACTTTACTCTCCCAAACTGATTTCCAGCCCATCCCTGGTGTCGGTGCCTGGGAGCATGGAATCCTGCAGCGCTGCAACACTGACTTAAACAAAATTTAACCCAGAGAAAAACCACAGTCAAGCTTGTTCTTGATGGCGTCAATTCCTGCGCTTGTCTGACAAGAGCCTCTGTCCCTGGGCAGGTATGGAAGCCAGAGGTAACCCTGAGCAGTGCTGGGGGTGCAGTGTGAAACTGCCCCAGCAGTGAGTCCCCAGTACAGGAAGAGTATGGACCTGTTTTGGCAAGTCTGGAGGAGGCCACAAAGATGATCAGAGGTCTGGAGCACCTCACCTGTGAGGAAATGCTGAGAGAGCTGAGATTGTTCAACCTGGAGAAGGCTCTGGGAAAACCTTGGAACAGCTAAAGTGGCTACAGGAGATTTGTAGAGGGACTTTTGACAAGGACATGGGACAAAGGGGAATGGCTTTATACTGAAAGAGGATAGATTTAGTTTGGACATGAGGAAGAAAGTTTTTATGATGAGAGTGGTGAGATGCTGGCACAGCAACCTGGTTTAGTGGAAACTGTCCTTGCCCATTGCAGTTGATTTGGACAAGATGATCCTTAAAGGATGCTTCCAGCCCAAACCATTCTGTGATTGTACAAAATGCTGTCCTAGCCATGATAAAAGCTTTTATTTTCCAGTGTCTTCCAGGTAGGAGAATATAGAGGTGGCCTCACCTCAGGCTTTACTCTTGGGTGTGGAGGTCTTGGGGTTTGGTGGGTCTGTGTTGGTCCCCATGGACATCCCCTCGTGCCTGCTCCCCACTTGCAGGCAATCCAACAGAAGCATTTTGCCCACCCTGGAATCTTCTTGCCCACAAGGCCTCACAGCCAGGCTGCAAGGACAGCGCATGGGCTCCTCTCTGCTGGCATGAACCTTCATGACAGCCTGTGTGAAACACTTTCATGGCTCTGAGATGTCAGGGCAGGGTGATTCATACATGGGGTTTTCTCTACCTTTCTAGTATGTGAAGTTGGGGAGGTGTTTGGAGTTTTCTCCCCTTTCCGCCCCCACACCCCAACTCCCCCTCTGAAATCTCCACAAGACACCCATGTGATGACTCAGCCCCCTTGGGAGACCCTTAGGGTATTTCCCCCACCTCCCCAGCAGCGATTTCTCTCGTGAGAAAGTTCTCTAGGTCTTGACCTCAGATCCTGTGGCTCACCGGAGTTCTCCAAGGCACAGGCAGGCAGCAACACAAAGGCCAAAACAGTGTGCAAAACAGCCAGTGTGGTCGTTCAGGGTTGCTTTCATCAAGTACATTTGAAAGAAGGTATCTTTGTCTTTTTCTGTCATTAATTTCACCACTACATTATTTGCAATTTAGTTGTTGAGCTTTAGTCAAAACAGGGGTAGGTGAGGAAAGATCCCTCCTGTTCAGGATCATTTTGCACCCGGTTCATGGGTAAGTTGGGGTTTCCCTGCTGTTCAGGATGTTACAGAAACCAACCCCAAGCAGCTCTTCCCTAGCACTGGGTTCTCACTTCGACCTGCACTCACTACCAAGCAAGGAAGTGTTGAGCATAAACCCCCAAACTGCCACATCTGTAAATTTGAGTCCCTGTCCCAAAAACTATGTCAATGTACAGCCTCTGCCACAGGTGTTTGCTGAAGTATCCACCAGCAGGAAGGGTCACATTATGGTTGGTTTAGTGGTACTTCAGTCATACTCTGTGTGGGCCTTTCTTCTCCTGGTGTGCATGTTTCATCTGATGAGCCCCAAGCCACCTCTCCCTCTGCTGTTTTAGGTGCTGACAGAATACCATCCCATTCATTTTATTTCTTTGATAACATGTTTTGATAGTTCTTTTTTTCCCTCTTGTTTTCTTCCAGATTTATCTGGAAAGTATGACTGGCAGGGGCAGCTTACTCACCATTAGATAAGTATTACAAATGACTCATGCAGTATTGATAGCTGTGCAGCTGAGAGGAATATACTGTTTTATAACAGCTGTTGTGTGATACCGAGAGCCAGGAACCTTAATTTCACTATCCATACATTTCCATGAACGTGCTTTGGGTCTCTGGCACCTTTTGTCCTTTTTCTTTTCTCCATACAAAGGTTTCACAGAAGAGGTTTTGCTTCCCTCAGTGGGGGTACAGGGTATGGGGCAGCTCATGTAATTTCAAGTTGTCACCTTGAAATGAAAGCTTGTGTTGAAAGGCTGCATCTTTGTAGCTGTTCTCCAGGACCTGAAATTTTTGTCTTTTTAATAGATGCCATTAGTGGCTTTCCTTGATTCTTTGGGGGTTTTTTGTTTGTTTTTTGTTTATTTTTTTTTCCAGAGCCATTACACTCCTTCAGCACGGCAAATCAGGAGGTGCAAAAACAGGTAAGGCAACTGCTCTTGCAGCATGTTACTTTTGAGTCATTAGGGCAAAATATTGGCTGCAATAAAATGAAAAAAAAAAAAATTGACTCAATGGCAAGTGAGAGTTGTACCCAATGTGCTCAGCTCCATGAGAACCTGTGGAATTACTACATTCAGGGATGAATTTGCAGGCTACCTGAGAGTGTACACCTGAGCCTTCCTCTGCTTCCAAAACCACTGGCCTTGAGGCTGTGTGAGCAATAGGTGATGAGATTTAAGAAGTGATGAGCAACAGGAAGGAACTTGCCCTTGGGAGAGATACAAAAGGAGCTGTGAAGGTGGGAAGTACATATGGGATGGCAGGAGCTGTTGGGGAGGTGTTAACCCACAAGGGATGGCAGGGGACTGAAGTGGCTTTAGCTTGGTGGGATGCAAAGGGCCATACAGCAATGAGAAAAATTCAGAGTTAAAAGTTACTGTGAAGTGATGTGATACTGTAGTAGGTTGCACAGAGAAGTTGTGGATGCCCCGTCTCTGGAAGCGTTCAAGGACAGGCTGGTCAGAGCTCTGAGCAACCTGATTTAGTGAGAGATGGCCCATAGCAGGGGGGTTGGACTAGATGATACTTAAAGATTCTGTACAAGCCAAACTATTCTGTGGTTCTATGATTTTGATGATTTGCTGTGCTCATTGGAGTTTCTGTTCTTCAGGGTGTTGTTCTTTTATTTTGGAGTAAAGAGCTGTGTCCTGCTCATGCTATAAAATAAAAAACAATTACATTGCATCTGGCTCCAGCAGAAGCCCCTGCATGATGGCTTACAACATAGGCTCAACTAGGCCCCTGCCTCATAGAATAGAAAATGCCTGTAAGGCTTCCTCCATTTAGACTCTGCATCAGATATTCACATACCATAAACTTATCTCAGGACTAAATTTTTCTGAGTGATAATGTGGTGTTGCTCTTGGGAGAAAGGATGAGGGTTTGGCTTTTGGGCTTTCGTGCAGCATCAACCAGTAAATGCAAGGATCAGGGCATCAGGAATTTTACCAGTGTGTTCTTCCACTTTGGGCATATCCTCCTACAGAGACATGCCTAAAAAAAGCCCCAAATTCTGATGAATGCTCTTAACCATCACTCGGTGGAAATATTTTGGGGTAGAGAAATGAGAATGCCATCCCCTGCCCTGCTCCCCTTGCATCATTAGGGTCAGGATAGCAGCTCAGAGGCAGGATCTGTGCTTCCCCGGGGGTGGCCTCAGCTATACATATTCAAATCGATCACCCAGGCATGTCACCTCACTGCCACACACGGCTGAGAGAGGCACAGGGGCTTTCCAGCCCTGCAAGCCATTATTAGTAAGAGGGTTCACCGTGGTGTGTCTTTGGGTTCAAGCTGTGAACTGCCAGTGGGCTCTAAAAACTGCTGCTGAACCTTGTTAATAGTGTTGCAAAAAGTTTCCGAGAAGCATAATAACTTCCCTAAATATATATATTTAACGTCTAAAGATGCTCGGGCGTGTGTTTATGCTGAAAGCTTGCTGACCCCAGTAGAGGGAATTTGTACTCTTTCAGAGAGCTCAGGCAGGTAGTGGATAAAGATAAGGAGGGAGTTGTTGGGATTTTGCTTCTCTGACCATTTGGGACGGTGGATTTTGGGTCATGCTTGTGGGTTTGGTGAGTAGGTAGAACAATTTAGAGCAATGTGAGTGGCCTGTATGGTAACTTCAAGATTGCGCCAGTTGAGCAACTAGATCAGGGGATTACAGATCCCAGGGCACCTGAAGTCCAAATAGGTTTTTTAATCACACAGGTCATTTTAAAAGAGATAATTAAGTTCCTGTGTTCCTCAGTAGTGCCTACAAATGTTCCTGTGAATGGCTCATGAAGCACTTGCAGTCTGTAACTTTTGCCAGAGGTAAATGTGCTATTAGGTGGAAATTAGCTGCCCATGTGGCATTTTCTGTCTTGGAGTCTCAGGGTGTTTTACGGAGATGTGTTAATACAGCTGTGCTGAATGTACAACTCATCAGCATGCTCTGATAACCATCCTCATGTGAAATGAATGCCGATGGAGCTCTTTGAGACATCGCTGCTCCCAGTTCCCACCTGCCCTGTTGCCAAAAGCTGCTCCCCACAGAGGCAGGGCTATAGGATGGGCTGCATGTGCAGCTGTGCGTTATTCATTGCTCCGTACGAGCACAAAACCATCTGTGCTTACTGGAAGAGCTGGAATGCAAGATGGGGAAGCCAAAATGTGACATATCTATTCTACCTTCCCTTACGAGAGGGGTAGATAATTAAAGCATGGAAATGCACTGAGGTGGGGGCTGTGACATTTCAAGTGCTGAAGTTGGGCTTTGAGAGCAGTTTTGCCGTCTGGAAGTCTCTGTTTCTTTACATTTGGCTAGTTAGCAAGGTGGGAGTCATCGCATAGCAACCCCCCATGTAGGTCAGTGTGCAGCTTTTGTTTTACGCTGTAGGCGGGGGAGATCTAGTCAACATTGTCCATAGGGTGTCAGGTGTGATGGATCTGATGAATGAGTTGAATTGCACCTTCATCTTCCCTGGCTATATGGCAGATTCTTCACTGACTGCAAAAACATCCTGTGCCCACTTGCTCGGATGCAGATGCCAACACTGCAAACACCTTTCCTTGATCACATGTGGCGTGTCCCCAGCCAGCTCGCTTAGACTAGGTACGAATCCTTTGGATGGCTAGAGGGTGGGTGAGATGAATTCTACACCTGCTGTAGCAATGCTCATACCCCAGGCTGTGGTGGGTTGTTTGGAGGGAGAAGGGAGTGTTAAGTAAGTTTAGTGAGCCCTTCTTCTAGCAAGACTTACTTTCCATCCATTTCTGAAGAACATGGTGTTCAGATCAAGGCCAGCTTAGAGAAGGGAAAATTCCTGTAGGACACTGGCAATTTGGCAGTGGCTGTGTCACCATGGACTGTACACCCACTGCAACTGTGATCCGTGGATGTGATGAGGAGGCAAAGGTAGGACAGGGCACAAGAACCATGTGGGAGCTTTTCAGGAATAATGTTGCTTGAGGCAGTATGGGGAAGGCTGGAAGTAAATACTGTCCTTTTCCCAAAGATTTAATTAGTTTTGTGGCAAAAGTTGCTTTGTGTCTTGGCTCAATGGTTTCATAATTTTAACACTTGCCATTTTGATACGGGTACTTAAGTTACACAGAAGAGGTCCCCAGGTGTTTGATCATGTCTGGGCAAATTGTGCTGGGCAAGTGTCACAAGATGCTTTGATGAAACTGTAGCCATCTATCATGGATAGGATAATCGTGGCCATATAAGTAGCAGACATCGAAATGGATTTTCAACAACCTCACCTTTGTGTGATGGCTTTAGGGGAAAACCTTGCAACTGATGGGAAACCAACAGAGGAATATTTGACATTTCAGTCAAAATGACAGGCTCAAAGTCTGCCCTGACATCTCACTCCGACACATGTCATCCTCCAGGCACCAGGCCAGCCATGAGAACCCCATTGTCACTTTTACTCCCTCTCCTTATGGACTCTCCAGGAGGTAGCTGTGCTGCTATCAGTGAGTCATAGAAATGTTTGTTACCTGACATCTATCACCATGAGGGGGCCTTGTGAACTTCAGGGCAGTCATCACAATGACTGTGGTGTTAGTAGGGAGAGGGTGTTGTGAGGTTTCATCTTGGCTGAGCAATTCGGTGTGTTTTCACCAAGGGCAAGGAAACCAGCTCCTCTGCTCATGTTTCCCATGCCCTTCTGGGTTTGCCAAACAAGACGTTGCAGCATCAGGCTGTGATGGAAACGTCCATGTGTGAATGGGATGGAAGTGTCAGTCTCTGCAGTGCCTCCATCTTGGTACTGACAGTGAACAGGGAGGAATTTTGTTGGCTGCTGGTATTGTGGGCATTGTGTTCAAGAGGGATGTTTGGTGATTTTCTTTGCCTGGAAGTATGTGAAGGTGTCTGGGTCCTTCTGCGGTGTTAACCTTTGAAGGCAGGCTGAGAGAGCTGGGGTTGCTCAGCCTAAGGAAGAGAAGGCTCCAAGGAAAGCAGAGGAAAGGAAAAGACCTCCTTATTGTGGCCTTTGAATATCTAAAAAATGGATTATAAGAAAGAAGGGAACAGCCTGTCATGGCAGGATGGGGAGCAACAGTTTTAAACTGAAAGGGAGCAGGTTTAGACTGGACATAAGAGGAAAATTTTTTATAATGAGGGTGGTGAGACAATGGAACAGGTTGACCAGAGAAGTTGTGGATGCTCCATCCCTAGAAGTGTTCAAGGTCAGTTTGGACTAGGCTTTGAACAACCTGATCTAGTGGAAGATGCCCATGGCCATGAGAGATGGGTTGGACTGGGTGGTCTTTGAAGGTCACTTCCAGCCCAAACCATTCTGTGACTGTATGATTTTAATTTTGCTAAATTTCCTGATGAAGGGAGGAGGGGGAGGGGAGGCAGTGGGACTGCTGGCTGTAGGAATCTCTTCTGTGTTAGCATCCCTGCAAGCCCTGCTGCTTCAGTCATCCTTTCCTGGGAATCACAGAATATTCTGAGTTTGAAGGGACCCACAAGGATCATTGAGTCAAACTCTTAGGTACTCAGGGCTGGAGAGATTTGGAGTTGCTTTCTCATTAACTCCAGTTGTGTCTGAGTTGAGAAGCTGCCAAAGGAGGAAGCAACTAAAGTAGGACACAAAACCCAACCTCTTGTTTTCCTGGGCTGCTGCCTCTGGAGGTCCACAGGCCATGTGACCGTGGGGAGTGTGGGCTGATGGGCACTTGTCAAGTGTTCTTGTGCTGGTGCACAGGGATGGTTGTGCCAGTGAGCTCTGGACATGTCTCTTTTCAGGTCCCAGCACCTTCTCCCTTTTAGATAGTCCCTGGTGCAGGTGTACAGGGGCTAACTCTGCCACCTACACTGGTTATGGTGGCAGCAGACTTCCCCCCTGCAAGGGGAGTTCTCCCTGCCTGCTGCAGAGTCTGAGCAGTTAGCTGCTACAGCCCAGCCCTGCTATTGCAGCAGATCTATAGATGTATCGTGAACAAGGAGGAGGGGAAGCACCTGGACACACATCTGCATTGGACCATGTCACACAACTGTCCCAAGTGGGCAGCAAGCCCAATCAGTTGGTGCACACATTGCCAGTGTCCTGCCCACATGGCCTTGCCAGCCTCGCTACCTGTTCTAGGCAGTGTCAGCCTGGGCAGGAGGCTGGTGCTTGCCTGGTTGTGTCTTAAAGCCTTGATCACTCCTGATTGTTACCCACCAACCTCCCCAGCCCCATGTTTCTCTTTGCATTTGGAGTTGCAGCCTGAAAATACTCAAGCTAAACCCTGTGCCCCAACGGCTGCTCATCTGAAAGTGTGGAGCCAGCTCACAGCAGCTGCTAAAATAGCAGAACTGAAGTGGGGAATGAAAAGTGAGATGGTGATTAAGACCCGATTTCCTGTCGTGGCCCCACAGGGCTCCTGCTGGCAATGGAGACATTGGCAGTGGTGGTATGAAACGTCCCAACCTTCGGCCTTGGGCTGGCTGAATCACTTCTTCACAGAAGAAAATGTCCATTTTCCTGATGGCAACATCTTTTATCCGAACCATAGAACTTGGAGGAAGAGACTGTGCATCTTCTTTATATGATCCTTTAAGAGCCCACGTAAAGGGGCTGTCCAGCTTTGTTACTTTTATTGACAAGCTGCAAGAAATTGTTGGTGAAATCTTAAATCCCAGCTACATAAGTGAAGCATATGAATAATGCACAGGCTGCCCTGTGCTGCTCTGTTGTTTCAGTGCTTTGTAGATGTTGGTAAGAGTGCTAGGCTGGGCTCAGGGGGATGGTGAGGATCCTGTTTTTGGAAGTGGGGAGGACAGGGATTCCGTGTGGGCCAGGCTGGTCCTGGCTGAGTTGGGGTTGGAAGAAGCAGCCATGGTGGGACCCAGGCCAGCCCTGAGGCAGGCTGATGTTCGTTGCTTTGTGTTGTCTGGAAGACCTGAGGGAGGGCACAGGATTTGGGAACACTGGGAATGCTGGTCTGCTCTGGATTTTTTCTCCTATCTTTGATGATTTTCTTTGGACCCACCATCTAGGACTGGGAGAGAAGAAGTTACAAGAGAGAGAAATTGCTGCTGAAGGGGTGGTGAAGCTCCTTAGCTGATGCTTTTTGTTCCAAGGACACATGGGTTGTTCAGCTGTCCTACCATTTGGCCCTGTGTGTACCTAGATGTTGTAAAAAAGCAAATACATCAGAATTAGTTAATCTTTTTGGCCTTCCTTGCATCTGAAGTTCATTCAAGAGAAAACAGTTGAGTGCAAAGGAGATGCTGAGCTGACTGCTGTTCCTCTGAGGACACTGTCTCACTTGCACTCACTAACTTGCTATATGTTTGTGAGTGCCAGAGGAAGCTTCTGGTTTCTTTCTCACCCTGGAAGTGCAAATCACTGCTCTCCTGTGTGTGCTCCAACAGCTCCTAGGTCTGTACTGTAGAGGTTAGAACCTGATGTGTTTCAGCAGTCCAGATCACATTACTGTAAACTGGATCCTTCCTGATCGGAGCAATAATGTACAACACGGAGGTGGGACTTTCTTACACCACCTCATCCTTTAAAGAAATCCAGTTGCAAAACGCACTACAAAGAGACCAGAACTCCACTGACTGTGGTGTTTGCTCTGTACTTGGTGGTTACCCTATTCCTTTCTCTGTTTGATAAGTCAGAGCAACTCCCATCATTCCCAGTGTTAAACCCACCAGATTCTCTCACTACTCTTTGCTCTGCAAGAGACAGTTGCTACTTAATTGAGCAGTGCAAGGGACCACTGCTTGAAACTCAGTGTCGTGGGGCTTTTGGTCTTTTTGGCTTCTCTTGGAGTCACCCACATTTCCTCCAAGGCTACCTCTTCCTCTGCGTTCATGCAGCACCCGGCACCACTGGCATGCCTGGGACAGGCTTCTGTCATACAGAGGGCACGTAACTGCCCTGCTCATACCTGATCAGTGTGAAAGAAGTGCAGAGAAATGTAAAAGTACATGTAATGTGTGACAGAGCAAGTCAGCATGTGGGACTGACTCTGACAGTGGTGGTGTTGGAGAGGTTGTGCTGTTTCACAGCAGTCAGAGTAATTGCCCTGAACTGGTACCCTCTACTCCCATCACTTTCCTCTGACCCAGGAGTACTTCTCTGCTGTTGAGCAGCCTGGGGCGTGCATGGCCCACATGCAGAAGCTGAGGAAGGGGTCAGAGGGGACTGTTGATCCTGAGCATGGCAGAGCATCATGCATCTTTCGTGCATGAGAAGGGGCAGCTTGCTTGCAGAGAAATGACTTCCTGTGCTCATGAAGAGACTCATGTAACATCCACTGCCATGGGGTAGAGGGATATTTTGCACTCTCTTGGTGCCTTTCATCCCAGAGGAGTTCATAGTGCTTTTTGGACTACTTTCATAGTCCTGAGAAAGCGTTTAACAATAGGTTTTGCATGAAATGTTCTTTCCTGTCGGGAGAGCAGCACCCGACTGCTGCAGCTGCAACGCTGGGAGCCAGAGCTTTTCCAATGTACTGACTTTTGCTGACCAGCAAAGCAACACCACAGCACAGTGTCATTTTAGGAACCTGGAGAAAGAGCTACCCAGAATTGTTTTGAGTATTTTAGGAACTATTTTGAAGGAGGGATGGATTAAAGGAGAGGAAATAATACAGTTACGGGAAGGTAAACAGCTGCATTTTGAGCAGGCAGGCCAAGTATGGCTTTGAGGAGATAGCAGGGAACAGACAGCAGATGAATTTCTGTGCAAAATGCCATCATACAGATAAGCTTTTCTTTTTACAGAGAGCTCTTTCATATCAATCTAAGGAGGAAACAATGCTTGGTTGAAGGAAACAACATCACCTTGGTCTGATGGCACCTGGCATATTCCCCAATCCTGGTTCCCCAGCCCAGCAAGGCTATAGGAGAACTGAGGGATATGGAAAAGACAATAAATTTTCTCCAAGGATCAGAGATGTATTCTTCTGGGGTGATCCAAGTGTGTTTAATTAAACTCCTGCAACCAGGAATGGCAATATTACTGATATATGTGAGTCACTGCACAGAAAGGCAGCAGACTGTGCCACTGTCCTGACTTCCAGGTAGTAGTCACAGGGCAGGGAGGATGTGGCAGAAGGGGAAGATCTGGTGGAAGAGGAAGAATCTGCTGCAGTGAAGAGGCACGAGAGGCTGGACAGGGTGGTCCCAGTGTCGTGTTGGTCTGTGGAAGAGAGCAGGTGTGGGCAGCTTGCCAGCATGTCCCCATGTCACTGAGGAGGTTATCCGAATGACAGCTCCTCATCCTGTGGCCTACTTAAGAGCTCTGTGGCCATTCACTAGCCTGTCTTGGATGGCTTCTTCAATGTGATCCCATGTTCATGACCATGTCCACCAAACAGTGCTGGTGTATGGTGGAAGTTGGGAGCTGCATGGGAGAACAGCCGGAGGAGACTCTGGGTGGCAGGAGCCATCTCCAGTGGTCTCCCTGCTGCTTTCTTGCTTTGCTCAGTCTAGTGGTGGAAGGTATGCTCCCACCTTTCAGTGTGTCCAGCCCTGCAGGTCACACTTTGATGTGCCTTCCCTTTGCCATCCATGCCAGCTTGGCTTGCTTGCCAAGTCCATGTTCAGTGTGGCGAGTGTCAGCAGCAGAGCCAAAGGATCACCAGGGTGTGTTGGACTCTGTTTGCAAAGCCTGCAAGAAGATGGAAAAGGTCATTTTGTTTGGGGCAGGGGAGGAGGGAAAAGGCAACAAACCATGTGGGTTTGTTGCATTCCTTCAAGGAAAACAAAGCATCTCTGCAACAACTTGATGATCTTGGAGGTCTTTCTCAACCATAATTATTCTGTGATTCTGTGACAGGAGAGCAGCAGAGAAATAAAAACAGATAAAGAAGAGATAAAAAAAGAGATAAGATAAAAAAGATAAAGATAAAAAACAGAGATAAAAGAAGAGATGAAAATTGACTTGCCCCTTAGCAATCCTCTCTTACATCTCTCCTCTCATGGGTCTCTCACCACCAGCAGCAGGGAATAAAAAAGGCAAAAAAAAAAAAAGCCGCGAGATGGGTTTTGAATGGATGCCAAGTTTGATTTAATTAGATGTATTGAATTCGTTAACTCCAGAACGACGTGGCTGTCACGCGGCAGAAATGACGAGCTGCGAGTGGCGACGGCAGCGCGGCACCGACCTGCCAAAAGGTTCAGCAAAGCAGAAGGATTGACCTACTTCCATCGGCTCTGCAGAGAGCACAGGCGAGTGCTCTCCACTCACTGTCGCTGTGCTCCCTGGAGGGCTGCTCATCCCTCTGTGCAGAGGAGAACTCCCTGGGCTGGGGAACTGCTGGGGAGCTCAGCATCGCTGGTCAGCTCCAACACGACTTTGGGGCTGCATGAATGTCCATGTGCCTGTGGGAGGCAGCTCACCCAAAGCAAGGGCTCCTGCTTTGTGTGCTGAATGCTTGCTTCTGGCTGACACTGATTTTCTGCTTCTCCTGCCTATTGCACCCTTAAAAAGATACGACAGTATTCTCTGATAATGGGCCTAAATGCTTTTGCAGTTGATAAGGGTGATAAAATCATTCATGCACACTGCCATGGCAACCTACAGCAATTGCTCCTCGCTCTTGATGTGTGTCTGCTTTTTGGTGTGAATGCAGATGTGTGGTTTTGGTTGACTTGCCTGGGAATTACCCAAATCTGGAAGATTTGTGTTTGGTTATGAGCTCTGAAAGGATGTGGAGCCACTGAGCAGCTCCTTGTCTTGCTGGCCACCCTCAGGGAGGAGCAGGTGGAGCAGGGCATGCTTCACCTTACTGTGAGCCCTGGCAGTGCAAATTGCATCTCAAAAGAGTTGTCAGTGCTGGGGAGGAGGCTTCTGAAAAAGAAGTTTGTTTCCAAATGAATTGAATTCCATAGTGGTTATCAAGAGGAACTGCTGGGTGTCTGCTCCCAGCTCTACCATCATCTAAGATCAGTGTGGTGCCTCCTGACCAGGTAACATCCCAGCTAGAGAAGTCGAGCAATTGAGTGTCATTCTGATGTTCTGCCCTCGTACCAGCCATGAGCTGAACTCCACCCATCTGTTTGACAGTTTTCTCCATCACTCATTAGTGTCAGTGCAAAAATATGTCTTGTGAAATTGTGTCTGTTAAGTGGTGAAGAGAGAAGGTGGATTTCCCAAGCTGCCAGCCTGGCAGTGGTGGTCTTGTGATGTGGAATGTTTACCAAGACCTTTGGAGCTAGAAGACTCCAACAGAGATGTTTGTGAAGTGCACAAATGTAGAAGTGCTGCATGAAATCATGGTCTGGACTGTCTTGAAGACCACCAAGTGACATGAAATGGGAGGGAAACTTAGACACAGCATCAGTCTCCTCTGATTATTGTCAGTGTTAATCCCAGGTTGGTAACACCAGGCCTACCACACAGATCCTCATGGTAGTCAGCCAGCATGGTGGGAAACTTGCTATTTCAGTGGGGAAATGAGACAAAACAGTATTGGGGAACTTGTCCGAGGTCATGCAGAGAAGATGACTGGGATGTTGTTTCCCACCACCTAAGCTCTGGCCTTTTCCTCTTGCTGCCTCAAGTGTGGTTTCCTCTCCTGACCCTACAGCATCCCTCAACCAGAGCAGAGAAGGATTGCTTGAATGGGAAGGTGAAAGAAGAAATGTTATTTCACTGAGCTGTGTCAAGAAATTATATGGGAAGAAGAAACAGAGGACAGGTGGAAGGAACCCGGCTGTCTTCTTCTGCAGGGAAGACATCTCTTCGTAGCATTGAGACTGCCTTCAGGATTCATGATTCAGCTTTCAGGTTAGTTGTTGATCGTTAGGATGTTTTCATTTTGACTTCATCTGTTGACAAGGCAGTAAGAGCCCTGCGAGGATGTGTATCTCTCCATCAGGTATGACTAATTGCATTGGGACAGCCACGAGCACGATAACACTTCTGTTTTCCTCCAGAACAGCTCCATTACAGACTGCCTGGTAGCTGAGCCCCGGCGAGTGTTTTGCAGGAGTTTTGCTGATTGTGCAGCCCAGATAACCTGTGAGAGAGCAAACATGGAAAGTGTTGAATTCAGCTCAAAAAACAGAAAGCAGACTTGTTTCACTGCTTGTCTGAACTGAGCTTTTAGCTGCATGTTGTCAGTGCTTTTCAGGAAACTCATCTCGTCTGGGACACGTCATCTGGCAATGAAGTGCTCCCATTTAGGGACAGCCACCAGGAGTTGTGCAAAGGCCAGGGCTCATGGCTAGGCACTGATGTTTTTGCAGTTCAGTGTTGTTTTGCTTTCCTCATCTCCTTGGAGAGCAAAACTCAGTCCGTGCAAACAGATTCATTTTTAAACAAGATTTCTCTTAATCTTACACTCAAAAAACAATCTCCAAAAAAGCCAGTGCACAGCAGAAGCTAGTGAGCACTTTCTCTAGATGTTCACTGCTGTTGATCCTTCTTTCTGCAGGAAACCAGAAGTTTTGGTGCAGCCTAAGGGTTGAGTTTAAACTTCTTGTTGTTAAACTAGTTGCCCCCTGCTCCTCAGGATAATAGCTGTGTGTATGCATGAAAGCCACACTTGCATTCCCGAAGAAGTGTGTTGGCACAGATGAGCCTTTGACCTCAATATATCAGCTCAGTGGTCAACAGCCTTATGCAGAAAGAGCTTAGGTGTGCAACTCTTCCACTTGGTGAGTTTAATCTTTGTATGGATTACAGCAGAAAGTTCTCTACAAGAGGCTATGCAGGTTTAAAGCTGTGCTTGCCTTGTGATGAGATCATTGCTCAAGGAGGTTTTTGGTCATCTGGAAGCTGGACTCAAAGCATGCAGATGGGCAGTCTGTCCAGCATAGGGAGGTAGCAGAGATTCTTCCTCTGCCCCTTTTCCTGAGGAGGGAGGCTGGTTTTCTTGCCAGGAGCAAGGCACCCCTTCTGGTTTGGGAGGGCAAGACTACTTCCATCATGATGCTATGGTGGGGCCATAGTTTCTAGCCGGGTGTTAGATGAATTAGTTAGCAGGTCAGTAGTAGAAGGATGATGCACCAGGAGGTAGTCAGTCAGTGTGGACATTCTGAGGGCATTGACTTCTCGCAGCAAATTCACCGAAGGACCATTTCAATCTCCTTCTCCTCTCCTTGCTATATTGACTTTGTTGTTTGTTGTTGGAGGACAGGTGTTACCTAAGGGTATCTGAGCAACTGAATAGAGGGGACATGAACTCAGCAGCTGAGGACACTGAGGAGGAGAGTGTTCTCCCAAAAGTGTGAGAAAGCTCTGGATACTGACAGCGAGTGCATGGCATTGTGGCCTTATGGCTGCGATCTGCCCAGGGTGAACGCACTGCAGATGAGGCATCCCTTGCAGGGGCTAAGCCATGTGTCTGCAGCTCTTTTAAAATAAGGCTGCTGTCCCATGTCCCCTGTCAGCACTGAGCATGGTTCCCCTTGCTCCTGTTGGATGCCCTGTGGTGGGAAGAGGATGCATGCTGGCTGCCAGTTCAGGTCTAAAAACGATGTCTGTGCAAAGTCCGTCCTTGTCTGGACTCCAAGGGGCTGCAGTGCACAAGGCCTTCACACAGTTTTCTTAACAGGCTCCTTTTCACTTTTTCCAGGGACTTGCACTGTGCTTCGTTTCAGAGTGATCCAGTGAATTAACATATTGTTTCTGCTGCCTGGGTAATTGCATGCCCGGGGTCTGCTCTGCTCCAACACAGTCTTCCCAGCTTCCCAGACAGAAAGCATCCTTCTCCTCTGGCAAACAAGGCTGCAAAGTATTGCCCTAAGAACTAGCTCAAAGGATGGAGGAATGGGAGGGTGGAAGAGAAGAGGGAGGTTGTTTCTTAAGGCATATCTGGCTTCAAGAGCTCACCTATCAACAAGTAGGAGATGGCTTTTTTTAATCTTTATTTCTATACCAAGGTACTAATTCTGACTGAAGCTGTGGTTTCTCTTGCTGATTTGTGCAGACATTGGTATGGGTGCAGTTACAGAAATTTAGTTTAGCACAAGTCACTACAGGGACTCAGAACTGCTTGAAATTAGCTGTCCTGGATCACACAGGAATTTCAGCAGAATTTGAAACTGAGCGATCTGATACCTTCTTCTGTACTGAAAATAAAACCCTATGAATAGGAAGGTGTAAAAATGCTTGCTGGTATCACTTCCAGGTATAAAAAACCCCACATGTGGATAAACCCTTAGAGCCCTGTAAGACCCTGTGAGACTAGATCACATCTCAAAACACATTGGTGAGCATATTGTCAAAGCTGGCAGGTTTCTTAATGCGGATGCAAGTTTGCATTTTTGAAAGATGATATTTGATCAAGACTGACTTCTGGTGGGGAGCTGGCATCCCTTAGGCAATGGTTTCCAGGAAGAAATATGGTTATATGCACTATGAAGAGGGCAGCTTTACCTCCTAGCTTGGCTTGGCTATCAAGCGGAGGCATGAAGAGGACAGGGAGCAAGCATCAAGACTGTGGGATAGAAGGAAGGTGGTTACTCTGCAGCTCTGCCACTGACCTCCTGGGTGACCTGGGGTGAGGAGATGAATCTCTCCTTTTCCACCTCCTCCTCTCCTGCCCACCAAGTGCATGTGACAGTTGCCTTGTGATTTGTATGGATCTGTCTGAGAAGACAGAGCTCCGTACTGCTACCTGTAAGATCTCTTTTCATTTTGGTTGTGACATTTCTTGTCTTTTAGCCATATAAGTTATTTTGACTGGAAACAAGACATTACTCCAACACCCTTTATGACACAAGCAATGGAGAGGAGGGGACAGCTGTATTGACAGTGTAGTTTGCTCATCCTGCACCAGAACATCGCAGTTTGTGGGGCAGAGGAGGTTTCTTGAGGCCTCTCCATCCTGTGAAATAGAAGCTGCAGCCTGTGCATTATGGAGAGCTGTTTTGTAGTGTGCTGTACATGGGCCTTAGGCAGTCCTGCTTGTTCCAAAAACGTGTGCGTGCATAGGAGAGGGAGGTGGTCCTGTGTGTGCTGCAGATGGATCATGGGCAAAGATTCCTTGGCCAAACTGAGATGAACAGCTACATGTGGATCACTGTGAGACTGCATGCAAGAGTGGGGTTTGTCGTGTCCTGAGGGGAATATAAGGTGTGGTGGCAGCAGTACCTTCTGGGCCTTCACTGTCTTGGGATATGGTTGTTTCTCCAAGTCTTTCATTTGGATGATATCGTGGTCCTCGAGCACCGAGTGATTCCCACCCTTTCCTCCAAAGCCTTTGCACTGGTGGCAGCTAGAAGATGGCCTGTAGGATAATGTAGGCTGAAAGGGATCTTGGGTGGGTCAGTTGTGAGATCAGACCAGGTTGCTCATGACTTTATTTGGTCAAGTTCTGCTTTATATGAACCTGGCTCTGTGTTCTCAGTAACTTCCCTGCAGCCGCTAGGGCTGCTGCTGGATTCCTCAAAGCCATCTCTTGCCCTGGTTAAGCAAGCCTAGCTCCCACACCCTCTTCTCTTCAGCCAAGTCCACCAGTCCCTGGCCATCCTGGTGTTCCTTCACTGCACTTGCTCTAGTTTGTCGGTGTGTTTATTGTACATGTTTCTTGCACCAAAACTAGGTGCAGTATCTAGATACAGTCAGGTGAGTACTGAGATCTCCTGCCTGTGCTTCTGCTTCTTCAGCCCAGCATGCTGTTGGTCTTTGCTGCGGTTTCTTTACTAAGGTCCCAGTTGGCC
Source organism: Manacus vitellinus (assembly GCF_001715985.3). Classification (NCBI taxonomy): domain Eukaryota; kingdom Metazoa; phylum Chordata; class Aves; order Passeriformes; family Pipridae; genus Manacus; species Manacus vitellinus. Next base: position 9,119,093 of record NW_021939396.1, on the reverse strand, counting down.
TGTAGTCCCAACAACTCCCATTCCAGCCCTCAAGCAGCAGCAGAGCTGCTTGGCTGGGACACTGGGCTGGGCCTAGATGATCACTTAAATAGGACCTGTAACTGTACTGGGAAAGCCTGAGGGAAAAGGAGCATGGAGGAGCCCTGGAGTGGCAAAGACCTGCTATTCTCCCTGCTAGTGATATGGGCTTCCACAGGGAGAGGGACAGAGCCCAGAGAGATGAGGCGATGACCTGAGTTCTGCAGAAAAAAGCCAAGAGGTGTATTGTTATAACTACCATCGTCTCACTTACTCATCTGTAAAGCAAGATTTTACTCACCATTGTGCTTCCCGTGGGGCTATGACTGTTCATGGCCACAGATAGCTGAGGTCCTGCAATACCAATGCAAAGGGTTGTGGAACAAATCTTGCTTTTTGGTCTCTCTGCTGGGGTTGAAGCACGTCTCCTGGTAGCCATATGCAGAGGAATAGTATGTATCTATGTATGTGTACCATACTGAAACAAAATGCTGCAATTTCATGCTGTACTGCCAAGTTAGTGTGTGAGTTTCAAAGCAGCAACCTATATTCTTTAAGATCCAAGAGCCTTGGGAAAAGATCCATTTTTTTATGCTGTACTAATTTAAAAAATGCTGGGGTTTTTTTAGTGCATCAAAGTAGTAATAAAAGACAAAAAGGAGAAAGAAAAGACAGAAAGACCTGTAGAATCATTTTAAAGGTTTTCTGCTTTTCTGTTCATGTTCTTTTCAGGGAATGAAACTGACTATATATGGATAGGAATAAAACCACATATCACAAGCCACTGTTGAGTTCATGAAGTGACCACATTGAAAAAGTAGTGAAAAATGTGTTCTTACTAGAGCCTTCCCAGCCTGTAGGAATCCTGGCTGTGGCTTGTGATTGTAGTAGGGTGAAAATTTGCATTTTCTAGTTGGTGGTTTTCCTTTTTACTCTTCCACTTCCTGTAAGTTAATTTGGTGCTGTGTTAATTGTGAATCTGGAATGCAAATCAACTCACCTGCATGTTTTTCTTTTATTTTCAGATTTTCTAACTATGGAAGCTCTCCTGAGGAGCTACATCACACACTGCTGCCCCTGGGATGGGATGCAGAGCAGGAAGTGAAGAGGAGCTGCAATGTGCCACTGCAAGTTGCTTTCTTGAGGAGAGAGGCTTTCTGGCATGTCATACAGTGCCAAAAGCCATTTTACTCTTGACAGTAAAAATCCTTATCCTTCTTGTGGTTTTTTTTCCAGGACAGATGATATTTCCTGTTAGAGATGCTTTGTATGCAAATCAAAGTAGTACAACAAGAAAAAAAGTCCTGAAAGCAATCACACTGATAAACTCAGCCCACTGGGGAATTCCTGCTTATCATTTATCTTTTCTTTTTTTCAGTTCTGTACAAGATACTTCTTTGCCTCTGCTTTCTTATGGTCTTTAAAGTTTGTCCTGCCAGACCTCTTACTCATGAACTACAGTGCTACTTGCATTTTGCAGGGCTCCATGTCAATCTGAACAAACAAAAGGCAGTAAATGCTGAAGATTGGTGTTAACAGTCCCTGTGTTTTATCTTTGCCCTGCATTGCTCTAGTGCTTTCTGAAGTTTAAGCTAGACATGAACCTCACACTGCAGATTGCCACATGCCTGTAGTGATGGTCTACTTGGGAAGCCCAGAAACTTTCAGAAAGCTCAGGAAAGGAATGAGGAGAGGTAAAAAGCAAAAAGAAGCCAGGAAAAGTTTACCTAGTAACTTACACAGGAGCAGGATTTGACCCTCCTGAGGCACCTCAAGAAGTGTTGTGCACAGCACTACACTAATGCCGTGACATGAGTTGGTCACTTCCTCACTCAGCAAAGCAAATTCACATAGAATCACAGACTGGTTTGGGTTGGAAGGGACCTTAAAGATCATCTAGTTCAACCCTTCTGCCATGGGCAGGGACAGCTTCCAATGGACTGGGTTGCTCAGAGTCCCTTCCAACCTGGCCTTGAATCCAGGGATGGGAAATCCACAACTTCTCTGGGCATTTGCCCAGTAGGTATCCCTATAAGTGCAAGGGGCTCATCAAAGCCTTACTCACACCAGGCTCCCACCCTGCTGCCAGCTGCAGAATTGCACTGTTGCTACAACAAGTTGCGAGGGTGAAAAAAAGACTCGTAGAAACAGCGCGAGAAGAGGACGTGTCAGAGAGCTGCAAAACTTCGTTGCCAGAGAACATTCTCGTGTGTGTCCAGAGATAGCCACTGCAGCCTGGGTGTTGTTGAATCACACTGTGGTTGCTCTGGCCTTTCTGTGGTCACAGTGATAATCGTTGTGTGTGGTGTTGGGTTTTATTATTTGGGTTTTTTCTTAAAAGTAAAATTAGCAGTCAAATTGGTGTTGGTAAGGCAGCAAGCCTGGTGAAGCTTTATCTACCCTGAACCTGGGGATGAAGGAGGGGAGGAAAATGGCTTGACCAGTTTGTCAGCTGTGCATGTAACGGTCCCGGAGTTCGAAGCAAAGGGCACAACAGTCAGATACCCAAACCCGTCTGGGCTCTGGCTGATAAGTCACATTTCAAAGTGAAAGGCAATCCTAAAGGGGCTCTGCTGAGTGACTGAAGCCTCCCTTGCTAAGTCTTCTTTAAAAGGGGATTTCATAAGGAGTAATATGAACAGAAATGGCTCTTTTGTGGTTTTACACATTCCAGGCATGCCAGGACTGTTCCTGTCAAGGATGGGCAGTCTCTGGGGTTTTGGGTTCTTTTTTTTTCCCCAAAATATTTGCCACAAACTAGCAGCTGAAATGGTGAAAAATAAATGAGAGTTGCAAAATCATTACAGTAGCAGTAATGGAAACTGTGAGGCTTATTCTTAAACTGGCTGTGGGGTTTCAGTCCATATTCTGTGCTGCTGCACTGTGAGGATCACTACTTTTGACACCTATGACCGCTTCAGGATGGATGATTTGAAAGCAGAGCTTTAACTGTTGGTTACCCAGAACCTCAAAAAACAGTGCTTTAGGCTTTTTTCAGAAGCAATACCTTTTCTGCTGAACAGTTAAGCATGAATTCCTTCAGAGTTAGTGCCATTACGTGACCATACAGCATCTTTACTTTATGACAGCATTGATTTCTGCAGATCTGTGGGTACAGAAACAGGTTAAAGCCATTCCTGCTTCAGATGAGCTTTCATTTCACGCAGGTTGTACCAGTTTGGATTGTACCTGTACACTACAACACAGGATTTTAATTGATGTGAGAGCTTCCACGCACAAGATGGTGGTGCCTTAAACCTTAAAGAAGAGTACCTTAACTCTGCCTTGAAACAGTCTGAAATTTCACATAGAATAAAGCACTAGATGGTGTGTGTAGACCTGGCCTGTTAGAAGAGTGCCTAGTTCGTAAGCCTACATGTCCTGTTCTTCTCCCCATGGGTGCTGCTCCTGTTGCCATAGTCCTGTGTCCTGTGTAGGCATCAGGAGCTCATGGATGGCTGGGAAAACCATGGCCAGAGGTGTTACTGCTGTCACCTCATTAGACTGGGTGCCACAAAGAGTATGGCTGTAACAGTGTGTAATTAAATGTGGGCCTCAGGCCCCTGAGACACCTTACACAAACACTCAGTGCATTTATCATCAGCATATGCTGACCACAGCCAGCTCAGCACCTCCACGAGCTGGAACTGCATCTTTACCTTCTCTGCAGGTGAGACTAATCCCTCCAGGGGAGAGCAGAAAATGGAGCCAGACTCATCCCAGCAGAGTCTGAACCATGGAACTGTAGATAGACATTCTGAGAATTTGCTTTCCAGCCTGAGTTTGTCCATAGCACAAATGCAGGCAGAAAGTAAGAAAGCATCTCTTTGAAAGTGGCAATAAAAGAGACACTGTTGGAATGAACCTTCTGTTCTGATTTTATTAAGGGTGAATATGGTTACTTAGTGATGAACAGGAATAGGAGTGGCTTTAGGACATGGTGCCTGAAGCCCCCTCCCATCCTCCAACACAGAAGGCTGAGAGGTCTCAAGGCTGAGAGGTCTCAAGAAGGCTGAGAGGTCTCAAGGCTGTCACCTGGGCTGTTACAGCTCTATGGGTGGAGGAACTGTAATCATCAGGGTTGTCGTCAAATGCACTTACCAAGATACAAGGAAGAAGAGCTTGTATTAAGTCAGTGCTCAACATAAATATTTGTCGTCTTAGAGGAGTGGGTTCCGTAGCCTTCTGGACTTCTTCCATTTTGGGTTTGTTTCCTTAAAAAAGGAAAGAAAAAAATAGAGTTTTCTTTACCCCATCAGTGCTACCAACCACAGAAATTTGGAAACAAAACGTCAGAGCGGGTATTCAGCAGTGAGCTGTCTTTTCAGTGGACCGATCTCTCAAGGATTGGTTTTGAAGTTGATTTTGTTCTGTCCACTCAAGGTCTCTGCTGTGGGAATATTTATTGCTGTGAAACTGTAGCAGGCTTTGTAAATGGCAGTTACTTTTGTAACCAAACATACGTGCTTTGCTTATGAGTCCGGCAGATAAGTGTGCATTTGGAATTTTTTTGTTTGTTTTGAACCAAAATAACTTTTCCGCTGTGTCATCTGGAGTGGGAAAATGGGTGGACCTTGAGTTGCATTTTAATGTAGATTTCATCCATTTAATCACAGTAGAAGGCTACATAGAGATGCTCTGTTATCCTTCTCTTTCCATGTACTTTGTTGATGTTTTGTGCCTCAGAACCTCTGTTTTCTCTCTTTTTGAAGGTTTGAGAGTTTTGATAGAGAGAACAAAAATGCTTAAAAATTGTAATGGCCTTGGGAAGGCTACAGCAAGTTATGTGGTGGTGAAGAGATGCAGGCAACCTGTAGAAGAGCCAGTTTTTGACAGCATGGGAAGTGGTTAGCGCCTCATTGGACATCCTCACATCAAAGCTGGACAGTGGGCTGGTTGAGATACTCTGCTTGAACCACAAATGGCTGAGATTCAGGCAGAAATCACTGCATGAAATTCTGTGGTCTTTATTAGTCAGGAGGTCAGACAAAATAATTTTGCTGGTTTCTCTTGGCTTTTAGAATTTATGAATCACATAGTCACGCTGTTTTGGATTTTAGTTTTGGTTTGGGGTTTTTTTTTGATTTTCCATGAAAAGTTTGCCTTGGTAGCATGCAGACAACAGAACCCATCTGTTCTCTCATCCTTTCATCATGCGGTGTTGCTTCCGAATTGTTCCAGAAGGAGGATGAAATTGGGCTTGTTATTTAAATTTCAGTATGGGTGGCCAAAGCAACTCTACCTTGATTATTATGGGCCTTCCATGACCACAGGAATGAATGATGCCTAATGTCAGCCCTGATTTAACAAACATCTGAGGACAGGCTAATCACTGCAGCATAACCCAATGGGAATTGCGTCCCATGGGATCCTGCAGCAGGGCAAAGACAGAGGAAAGCTCAGTTTGGGAAATCACGGAGAAATGCAATAACTGGAGGAAAGAAGATGAAAGTCATGTGACAGAAACATAAGGAAAATAAAAATAATGTGAAATAATATCACTTTCTTGCCCAGTATGCAGAATTGAAATGCAGGCACAAGCAGAGCACTGAAACAGGGTAGGTTTAAATTAGAAACTAGGTACTAGGAAGAAATTCTTTACTGTGAAGGTGGTGAGGTTGCCCAGAGAGGTTGTGGATACCCCATCCCTGGAAGTGTTCAAAGCCAGGTTCGATGGGGCCCTGAGCAGCTGGGTCTAGTGAAAGGTGTCCCTGCCCATGGCATGGGATTTAGAACCAGATGATCTTTAAGGTCCCTTCCAACCCAAACCATTTTATAATTCCATGGCTTACTACCTGCAGCCCTTTCCTCCCTGCCAGATGGGGCTAGTGACTTGGTCCCACCTGGCACTGGGAGGTTTTAGCAGTTCAGTGACATCCCAAGCTTGACTTATCTTTGCAGCAGCTTGGACCCACTTTCCATTGTAAGAAAGAAACTCTTCCTGTCCTATAGCAAGACTTCTATCCAGACCTCAGCAGGACTTCAGTCAGATTTTCAGGGTTTCAAACTGGTCTAGATCAATAGACCAATGTCCCGTTTGTAGCAGAGCCCTGGTATGTGTGACAAGACCGTTTGATGCACTCAAGGCTTGCTGGCACTTTGCCAGGCATCATGGGACAACCTGTATCTGCAGGGCGTAAACTCTCCTGATTTCTATGTTGGGGGACTGCAACAAGCTGGTTATTGGGAATGGTCCATGTTGTCCTTCGTTCAGCAATGTGCTGGATACATGAGCCAAGAAGGTGAGAAGTGTAACATCTGAGATGATTTGAATCCCCATGTTTTGGAATATCCCCTCACACTCTTTAGTAGTAAGGATGTAATCAGCCCTTGTAGGCTGGTATGTGATTAAATAGCACCAACACAAAAAAACCCCCTACCTTACACTTATTTATGGCAGTTGAATGTGCGTAGTTGGGAACAAAGAATTCAGGTTTTGTCTAAAGTCTTTGTGATCCCATCTGGAAAGCACAGTGTAGGGAGGGAGTTCATGGGAACCTCGTGTATAATCATGTGAAAGCGACCTCTCAATGGAGCCGTGGGACAGAATGGACTTCGGCAACTCTGGAGAGCAAGTAGAAGCAGGGAGGTGACTTCTTCCCTTTTAAAGGGAGACACATTCCCTGGTGTCTGCACTTGATGAAGGAAGGGGAAATGCCAGGAATAATTTAAAGGAAAGCCACAGATGACTTGGGATTGCCAAACCAGAACGCCAGGCTTGAGGAGCACAGTGTATTTGGTTAATTGGGATGAAGGTAGGCAAAGGGGTGACTTGATTGCCATGTCTAGTGGAGGAGAAGTTTTGTTCAGTAGGTTTGGGGTAAGGAGGAACGCTTAGAAGTTTTATGTCCTTTTCCAGATTTTAGAGGAAATAACAATGTCTCTCTAGGGTTGTAGGTTTAGTCTATAATATTGGGTTTATTATGTAGAGGTCTTGGGTGAAAGGGACTGATGTGCAGTGTACTAAAGGTGGGGTGGGTCATTTGGGTCTTTCTGCCTTTATGCTCAGAGCTCTGGTACTCCCCAGCACCTTCCTCCCTTGATCCCTGGGCTAGGTCAGATCTGCTGCAACACTGAGCATAGTGTAAACTATCAGGTCAAAATGCTTTGGAGCAGTCTCATCTTAAGGCAGGCATCTAACATATTGGTTTCCCTCTGGTGATGACTGTTGTCCTCCAGCAACTATGTGGGAGACCAGAAAGCTGGCTAAGATGTGGACTCCTGCACTTTGGATGTCTGAAGCTGCATGGGGTGAACACCCCTCTCACTGCCTGCATGAGTGAGCAGGAGTTACTGGAACAAAGCACCTAATTCAGAACTGTCTGACACCATCCTAGATGAAAATAATATGGAAACTTTAATCAGCTCTCTGCAGCTGAGCAGTCCCTGGAGGTCCTGTACCAAGCCTGACCCACTTGCTGAACCCCAGCAGTGCAGCACTGGGCACTGCACCTGCTTTCAGAAGAATGAAAGGACAGCAATCTGAAAAGAGACAAGCACAGGGGACGGCAATCTGTGGTAAGTCTTTATTTAGAAAGAGTTGGGGTATTTTGTTTGTTATTAAAAAGCAAACCCACATTCTGCAGCCTTTCTTTTTGTGAGCTGCTTGGAAAGGAGGCAGATGTCCACAAGGTTTGTTTTCAACCTGTTAAAATGATTTGCCAGTTCTTTCCGTGCACTCTGGCTTGTTGCATCCAAGTCTCTCCAGACATGCCATTTTGGGGAAGCAGCTATGGGTGCATGTCCTCAGGGCTAAGTTCCAACAAGGTAACTGTCCTGGGGCTGCTCCATCCCAGGCTGCAGCCTGTTTTGCTGTGATGGAGGGAGGGCTCTTGCCAATGGTGAGGAGCAGCAGGACTTTTGCCAAATGATTTGCTGCCAAATGGTTTGCTGGCAAAATGGCCTGCAGCAAAGGCTGATGAACCAATGCTCCCAACCCTAAACTCCTCAGAGGTGTGATCACTTTGCCTCAACATCAGATTAGGGTATCTGAGTGGATAAAGCAACAGTCAGTAAAAATCAAATCCAAAATCTCTGGGCTTTGAGAAGATGATGTCAGTGGACTATTTGCAGCAAACCATAATCTATATGCTCCTTCCAGGAAGACATTGCTGAGAAGAAGATTCCCATGTGCTCTTCAGAAGGGCTGCTGAGCTGCCAAAGAAGCACCACGCTTTCTCCTTCCTGTGTGTACCCATCCTGCTGGCTGCAGCTGGGGTGCTACCAACCCTTGCTGGATCCCGAGAGGATGCAAGGCTCTGTCACTCCCTGGCATGCTGAGGCCTGGCCAGACTCCCCAGGCAGAGCGATGCTCCAGGGCCTCTGGACAACCTCCTTCCTGGGCACAATACACCTTGATTTTCTGGTGTTTTTTCTTATTTTTTAATTTTGGCTGATTGAATAACTGAAGTACAAACCTCCTTCACCTATTTGACATTAATTCACTGATGGATGGCAGAATGTTTCATGTTTAGTTTTTAACCCGTGGGGCGGTGATGTGGTTATAAGCCTCACATCCATGGTGTATCTTTGAGCAATCTGAAAAGTGTGAGTTTTTACAGAAAACATGAGAATGGTGGGGGAGTGTGGGATAAATTTTTTTAATCCCTGAATTTCATTCTAAGTTTTGAACAAATCAGATGTATTTCATGGGACCAAAAAAGCTGTGATTTTCCCCCTTTTCTTTCTTCAGTGTTGTTTTTTTGTTTTGTTTAGCTTTTTTTTTGGAATTAAAATGTTTACTCACATATAAAGGTTTCTGTAAGTTAATTGCATTCTGATAAACAAGCTGATGTCGAAAGAAAAGTGAAGATGAGGAGAGGCTAAGCATTGGGTTTTGGTTATCTCCAATTTTTTCCTTTTTATTTAAGCTTCAGCAAAATGGCAATTTGACCCACTTTGAAATCCCATTAGCGAATAAGTACAGAATGGGAAGGGTAATCATGGAAACTTCAAAATGCAGCAGGTCAGGACAGGAGAGACTAGCAGCAATCCTGCTCTGATGGTGTGCCCAGACTTGGGTGTTTTAGTGTATCTTACCATATTTTTTGTGTTACCAGTAATGAATTTTCAGTCACTGAAAGGGGATGAGGAAAAAAGGGAGCCCCCAGTGCTTCTCTCCCCATTTTCCTTGGCTCCCTTTGATATGACAGCAGCATGTGCTTCTCACAGTCCCAGCTGCATCAAGCACTTAGTTCTTGTGTAGAGCCCATCAGCGCAGATAAATGCAGACAGACAGACAGACAGATGCTTGCTCTGGTCCCTGAGCTCTGGAGCTTGCCATTAATGCCAAGGCTGAGCTCAAAAAGCCTTGCTCAAAGGAAGGGTATATCACCTTCAGTTAGCTGAATGGGAGCTCAGCTGTAATGCCAGGGCCCAGTGAGCTCACCCACATCTCTTCTGACCTGAAGGAAGATGGACCTTTGGCTATGATTCATCCAAGATTTTGCTAAGCTGCTCTTCTCCACAGCAGCTCTGCCTTTCTGCTTGCAGGGAAGGCATGCCAGCAGTTTCATCTGAGTTTGGAAAAATCATCTCCACAGTTGCTGTCTTCTTGAAGAAGCAGCAGGAGAACCATGTTTGATTTACCTAGGGAAATCTGTTGATCTTGATGGATTTTGTTTGATTTGTACTAGCTGAGAAACTGACCCTTGCTTTTGTCAGAAAGGCTGTTCAGCACACACAGGCTGCATGGTTTGTGATTGGTTCAGGAGTTTAGTGGCATTTCTTCATCACTATCAAAACAGTTCACTTTCTCATGACTTTGACATTCCCAGTTTTGGTCTTACAGCAGAAGCAGAAGCACTTTTTCTTCCATGAGTCCCTAATATTTTTTTTTACATTTGTCAGATAAAGGGAAGGGTGATCTTAGTGTTACAGCTCCTGAGACCTTCCTCACTGTCATCCTCAGCCAGTGCCTAGGAAAGGTGCAACACGAGCTGGTTATATACAGAAAAAGAGGGATTTTTGAATGGTTGATATGAGGGAATATTTCAGTCTCTGCCTGTCTCTGCTTTTCACACTGTGAGATTGAGACTGCCTGTCTTCTGTCCTTATTCCCATTTTGGTGATAGGAAAAGGCCAGCTGAGCAGCTACAGAAATGGTAGCAAACCCAGAAGGCATGTGGGATGCTGATACAGCTCCCCAGTGTTTGGAGTGATGCTCCTGGGAGTGCCCAGCCTGGGGCTAGCATGGCAATGACACCATTGGAGTGGCCCTCTGCTACCTGCTCTGGTCCTTGTAGCCCCAGGGTATGGAAATACTATCAAAACTTAATGCTGTCTCAGCCAGGTCAGCAAGGAAACAGCACTCTCTGCACATAATGTGAGGGAGATATGACTCTGCTTGCCTTTTGAGAGCTGCCTAGAGTTTGTGCTCAACTCCATATCCAAAGCCTCCCTTTTGCTAGTGCCTGACCACCAGGTGAAAAGCAGAGCTACAAAATCCCTGTCCCCGGCCATCTGCAGAGAGAGAAAAGTTACCCAGGGACCAGCTCTGGCATTGGTCCCTAAAGCTTGTGAAAGTATTACTGCTCCCAGCTGTCCTGTCTGTCCTGTGCTTGTCCAGTCGTGTTTATGAGCCTCTGCAGCAGATTGGGACTGGGAATCAAAGGGATAAAACACAGTTTGGGGTCTGTGAACAGTTGTGGAAACCTGGGGCAGGGAGATGGGAGCAAGGACTGATAATGTGCTAAGCCACTGCAGGTGCTGCACCAACAGAGAGTGAATCGGCCCCTTGCTGCCCTCCCCACCAACAGGCTCCCTCAGAGACGTGTGATTGAAATGGCAGAGACCTGGGGGAGATTTGTTCCTGTCGTTTTGCATCTCCTCTTACCCTGGTTGGCAGCCATTATTGGATGCATTGCCTTGTGCCAAACTTATTCATAGATGCCTAATCCTCTGCAGCCAACGAGCTCGGTGTCATGGACTTCCTTCCAGGAGCCAGATATGTCAGTACCATTATACATCTGGCTTTTGAGTGACTTGTGCAAGGCCAGGCAGCAAGCTTGTGGCTGAGCAGGTGTTGAAAACTAGCTCTCCCAAGCTTCAGGTTGGCAGCCTTTCCACCAGGAAATCCTTCGTTTAACTTTCCATCACAGCAGATGGAGTTGAATCGATGTAGGAGGGAAGTCTATGTGCTTGTGCATCTCTTCCAGCCTTTCTTCACCTCCCCACACTTCTCCATGAAGGCACCCACTCTCAAGGTAAGAAATATTACTTTGTGTCCAGGAGAGAGCAGAAAGGGAGCTGGATTGCCTCTGGCACCAAGCACTGAAGAAAAGAATGGGATAGTTTTGTGCAGAGTTCAAGGCAGGTTGTGCAAGTTTGCAAACTGCTCCTGTAGGGCTCCATCACCGGCTCTTACCCATGAGAGTCTGTCAGGTGTAGCAGCAGGTTCCTGTGCCACCCCTCACATCTCTCTCCTTCAAAGCGGGAACAAGCTACCCTGGAACAGGCTGACCTTTGGCATAATTATTTCTGTGTTTTTTTCCCCAAGTCGGGGGCACCCAAGTGCAAAACTGAGGAAAGTTAAAGCAACCTCAGCTTTTTGTGAGCTTTCCTTGCAACAGTGACAGGGCTGTTGTTCTGCTCTTGGCATTAAGTAAGAAATCAGTGTTACCATGGGAGCAAACTCCCAAACAGGTGGCAATCACACACATATTAACCTGAACCAGTGCAGGAGGCACCATATCCCCCTGCGGACCCACCAAGGGGAGAGATCTCATCACCCTTTGTTTGTGCTCAGAGTGTGACTGTCCAGAGGATGGTGCCCAAATAGATAAGGGCTTTGGGCACAGATGTCTGGTTTGATTATTCTTTTCCTTTTGCAACAAACCATATGGTAGTATATGGGCTGCACAGATATCTGGCAATCAAAATTCCTGGGCTCCCTCCCTAACTTTGCCATTCGCTCATCTAATTTTCAAAGCTATTTTCAATGAATCAGCAAAACTTGCTACCTTGAACCTCCTCACCCCCTTAAAGCAAGAGCTCCCCCGCATTACTGGAGGTGCTTTTGAATGTAGTCACCACATCTTGCTTCACTATCGCAAAATTAGGTGCACTTAATGCTTGTAAGCTACTTTGGCACCAGCAGATAAAAGGTGCTACAGACAGGTTGCTAATCAGTTTGATTAAGTAAAGCACCTAAAGTTTGCCACTGCTGCTGGAGGATTGCAGGCTGATCCATCTATAACCCGCAGGAGTAAGATGAATTAGGTACGATAAGGATTGTTTGGTTTCTGGTTCGTCAGCCAGTGAATGAAATGACTCGGTGTTTATATGCCAGGTCACAGGGAAAAGTTTCTTGCGATTGGAAATGATTAGGCACACTGATTAATGCTTCCAGTGCTCTTTGATCCAGAGCTGCCAGTTGGAATGAGTCTTCCTGCACGGAGACATCTCAACTGCCTGGTAGCAAAAGTGCAGGGGGTAGAAAATTGACTGAAAAAATGTGGGTGTGGATGGGAAGGCTCTACTGTAAGATATGCTCTTTTTCCATCAGGGGCTCCAGGCTTGCATTCTTTGAACCATCCTCTTATTCCTGGAAGTCAAGGCAGTTTGTAACTCGCGTTGTGCTTGTCAGGTTTATTCATTTTAAAGAAAATGTTCAGGAAGATTGCCAAGTTGTCTAAACTTCCAGCACTGATAAGGACCTCAGGGTCTGCTAAGTTAAGAAGAAAACATCCCAGGTTCAAGAAAAGCTTTCAAATGTAGCACTTTCTGAGTAGGTTCAACTGTTGTGAAACTGTTGTTTTTTCTCTCACCGTGGAGGTGCCATCTCCTTGTGATGGATGTTCCTTCTTTCAGCCATAGGATTTCCCATTTTTAACATTCAATTAGGATATCCCCCTTTTATAACATGTTTGTGAAGTTGTGCTTCGTGCCTGTTTTCAAACCTGCATTATCTTGCTGTGCATGGTCTGAACCAGTTAATATCTAATTGCAGATCATTTTTACAAAAATAGGTGCCTACTCTGCCTATTTTATAATTTCCAGGTGGCTCCATGGTGGCTACTTGGCTGCTGCCTGCCCTGCTACTTTTCTCCCCAGCTTGCGCGGCTGCCCTGGCGTGTTGCTGGCACAGGGGGCAGTAACACAGGGTCTCCTGGAAACCTGTGGATGGGGCCAAGTAAAACACATCTGGGCATCACCCCAAGTACCTCAAAGACTGCTGCACCAAGGGGGTTCCCATTGTCTCAGACATCTCACTGTACTTAATAGTGATAGAGTTGTCTGTACCACCCTCGCTTACAGCAAGCTAGTGGTTGGGGCCAGGAAAAGGAGGAGTTTGGTGCTGGATACTTCTCCAGCTCCTCAGGGTAGGAATCACTGCTTATCGGAAGCAATTTTGCAGAGGTATTTCTATCTAAAGCAATTTTGGAGAAGTATTTCAGGTGTGGCTTCCACGATGGAGACAGTTTCACACGGGTGGAAGCCGTCCCAAAGATGTACCATGGCACTTGTGGCCCCAGTGGTTCCCCAGCCACACGCCACTGGCACTGCTCCAGCTTGTTGCCGTCCTGCTTGCTGCCTCGCTTGCCCGCTGCCTCCCACTGAAACTGGCTCTCCTTTCCTCCTGCCCCTACGTGCAGGACATGAGGTGAGGACATGAGTGATAAACCCACCCTCCTTATCGTGTCCATCTTGGTATGGATCCTAGCAGGGAGACAGTGGGATGGTGAGTTTGAAGGTGCCCAGCCAAAAATTGCACAGCTCCATCATTTGCCTTGTTATGGCTACCACAGTTAACCCATTGGTTGTTGGCCCTGGAGTAGGGTATCTGTGAGGCTCAGTTCATCTCTTGGGCTCATAGTTCAAACCATGACAGGAGGTTCTGGTAGGCTGAGGCTTTTGTCCACAGCCAGTTTTGCCTTTACTGGTAGCAGTCACCTTTTTCTCTTTGCTTTCATGGGAGGTTGTGGCTCCCACTTGGAGGCTGGGCTGTGCATGCCTGACCATGCCCATGAGGTGAAGGGCAGGGCTTGTGCTTCAGGCTGGCACGTGATGTGGAGCATGAAACAAGACTGTAGTCACGGAGGCATGGCCAGCAAGAAGCATGAGACACACAGCCCCTCTGGGCAGGGTTAGACTGGGCAGAAACCTGGCAGAGAGAGTGTCTGCCAGGTGTCCAGGTTACGGTGCAACCCGGGGCATTAAAAGTCTGGCTATGTGGGAGCTGGACCTGCTGTCTGAGGTAGTGAGAGATTTTTAACTCTTTTTATCTTAGACATTCGCAGCAAACAAATGCTGTTGGATCCTTGCTGATTTCTCCTCCAAATTCAGAACAGTTTTCCCCCTGACAATTACATATTAAGAAAGTATGGAAAGGAATCACAGAAACAGAGACAAGACTAGGTTAGAAGGGACCTCCTGAGACCTTCTGATCCAAATTTCTGTTAAAACAGGACCTTAGATTAGGTTATTCAAGGCCCAGCCAAGCCAAGTCTTCAATGTTTCTAATGAGGAAGATTTCACTCTCTTCAGGCAACTAATCCTACTCTTTAGTTGCTTTCACAGCAAAGAATTTTTTTAATATTCAGGTGGAACTTCTGTTGAAGCTACTTGTGCCCTTTGCCTCTTCTCCTGTCATAATGCATCCCTGTGAAGAGATGTGTCTTCTCCACAGCTACCTTTTAGGCATTGGAAGGCAGAGATTTTGTTTCCCCAGTCTAAGCCTTCCCTGCTCAAGTCTGAGTAAGCACAATTCATCCAGTGGAGTGTCCTCCAGCCCCCTAATCTTCCTGGTCTTCTTTGGACCATCTCCAGGCTTTCAGTGTTTCTTGAACTGGGAAGAGAGAAACTGGACAGGTTGTTCCAGGTGTGGCCTAACAGGTGCCGAGCAGAGTAGGAAAATCACATCCCTTTATCTACCAGCAGTAGTCTCACTAATTCAGCCCAGGATGCTGTTGGCCTTTGTAGCTGCCAGGATACATGGCTGGCTCAAGTTCTGTTTTCTGTCTGCCAAGACACCCTGTGCCATTTCAGCAGAGCAACTGTCCAGCTGGTCAGTGCCCAGCTGGTACTCCTGCTTGGAATTATTCCATCCCAGGTTCAGAACTTGACATTTATCTCTGCAGAACCTCATGATAAACCTCATTCTTTCTGTCCAAATCTCAACAGCCTGTTGAGATGTCTATATGGTGACTTTTTCTTTCAGCACCTCTACCTCCTTACCCAGCTTAGGCTCGTCTTGAATTTGGTGACAGTGCATTCAATCCTACCTTCCAGATCTCTTAAAAAACTGAATTGCCTTGGCTTCAGAAGATATTCATTTGTGCCCAGCTGCCAACATGACTCTGAACCTTTTAACTATTGAGCCTCTGAGCTCAAGTTTAGTCAGTTTGTCGTCCATTTTGTGTTTCATCTGCCCGGTCCATATCTTAATGGCTTGTCAGAAAGGATTTTGAGGGAGGCTGTGTCAAACACCTTGCTAAATATCAAGGTAGATGATATCCGCAACTCTTCTTTCATCCACTGAACAAGTTGTTTGGTCAAGCAGGATTGACCCTTCAGTCTGTCTGTGTTGGTTTTTCACAGTCAGCTTCTTGACATTTGTTTGCATGGAAGTAGCTTTTGTAAGGACCTCTTCCGTAGTTTTCTCAGGTACGGAAATGAGGCTGACTGGTCTGTAGTTTTCTGGATCTTCCTTTTTGCCCTTTTTGTAGGTAGACATAGCATTGTTCTTCACTAGTCTTCAGATACCAGAAGGCATCTCTCCACATAAAGCTGTTTACTAATTGTTTTTCACTTCCTCTGGGGAAATAATGTGATTGACACCAGACAAATGACTTAAAGCACTATGGATGTCAACATGCAAAGAACAGAAGATTCTTGTGTCCATTGATAGTAGGGCAAAATTGTTAAACAGAACAAATTCTGGGCTGGAAATGACAATGATTCATGGTGACATCTAGTCATCACCTAAATTCTAAAGATACTCTTGTTGATGGTGAAATAATCCTATCTGCAGATTTAGGTGAAGTAAAGTGTAGTTCTGTGTATCATTAATATTACTGTTGCAGGTTCAATTTAGCAGACACCAGTCTTTGGTCTTGCATGCATTTAGCAGTCAAGATTTTAGCCTCTCTGCCAGTACCTTGGAGCCAGGTCTCTCCAAGAAGGAGCGAGCTTGGTTTCAAGGGACTGTTGTGATATTACATGTGGCTGTCTGGTACCATGATGGGGGTCATTAGATGGAGTTGTCACCTCCTGAGAGGTAGCTAGAGTTCTTTTAGCTGAAAGGTCTGTGTGAGGTTTGCACAGACCAGTGTAATAAGTGGCCTAGCTTTGGACTCCTGTTGATATCAATAATTACATATATTCAGTGTTTACTCAATGCAGTTAGTTGGCATGATTAGTCTGGCTGTACAGCAACATGTGCTCTCAGACCTGAACGCTTCTTTCATGTTTCAAAACAAGCTACACATCTTTAGCTCAGACTTTCCAACTTTGAAATATCAGGAGTTATCCAATGATACCATAGAAGTGGCATTGGAACCTGCTATTGTTACACTTTAATAACCAGCACATTGACTAAGACTCGGAAATAAGTTCTCTCCACTGCCAAAGGATGGGTTTTTTCTGCTCCAGCTCAACGAGTGACTAAGTTCTTCAAATATCAATTGTTGGTGGCTCACAGTCTGGCTTCTCAGAAGAGTAAGAGGAAAATAGCAAGGGCTGAATGTGAAATTGTGGAGAAACCAGGGAGGTTCATACAAGACCTCTGAATGGTACTATCCTCCTAGGCAGTGATTTGTTAATGCACAGCTGCACATGGGTGTCCTTCCACACCTATGGATTCAAATTTTAAGGTGCAATTGTAAGGCAATTGGCATGACATTGATTAACACTGTTATTAATATTCACAGAGCAGGTAGCTATGTGCTGTGTTAGGCATCTTGTATCTTTACTAATAAAGCATATCTTCAAGTCTTCCCTCTAGGAAAGTGGAAACCTGGCATCCATGCAGGCTCTGTTAATACTAACCCCAAGTTATTTCAAGATGCTAAGATGGAAAGTGTACTTTTTATTCTTCATTTTTCTGGTCTGTAGTTTATTGGTTGTTTTATTGGGTTATTTTGGGGGGTGTGTGTGTTTTTTTTCTTCTCCTCCCCCCCTTGCCTATTTCTTGTCTGTCTGGAAAGGGTTAATGGAAAACAAGATTCCACTGAAGCATGTCATTGCTGCACCCATGGTCAGTATTATGTGTGTATACTTTAGTAGTCCACTGAGTTTAAATAAACATGCAGAATGCCTGGTTTTGGCCAAGCAAAAAGTGACAGCTGTTTGCACTGGTGTTTCCCTCGTGCTGTGGGCTACCTGCTGGCTTTGCAGAGGTGGAACAGTTTGGGGTGTCATTTGCTTGAAGCACTTTATCACGGCTCCCCACAAGCCCTCCCTCCCTCTGTCTGGCTGCTTACAGGTTTTGAATGAAAGGCCCTGTTCACACATGCAGCAACTCGAATTATCTCTAAATAAACTAGTGTATGTGGAGAGTAATTCATGAGCATTTCCAGCACGATGATAAATGGTAGTCAGGACCAGCACATACAAGGTGGCCCCTCAGGCATGTGCCTCAATCAAGTTGTGCAAAGATACTGTAGAAGGGTGTGGAGACATGACCTTAAAATAAGAACTGTGTCTTTTGGAGCTCTAGAGACCAGACTGTAAGTGACAGACATGCAGTATTTGATCATCTCTTGTCTAATATTGTGCTTCCAGAACTTGAAAGATACTTCAGGCTTTAGCCTCTACTCCTCCCCATGTGTCTACCATTCTGCTTCCTGAAAAAGCAACAATCGTCTTACTCCTTAAAAGACACCTTAAACAGTCAGGTCTGATAAAAAATAACAATAAACCTTAAGAGTTCATGTACTGACCTGCTGCTTTCCAGTCCTTACTGACAAGATTCTTGAAGTACAATTGACCTTTGCCTTAGCAGAGACCATTCTTCTGTGATGATGAAGAGAGAGAGAGGAAAAGCCCGCAAACGCGAGAGCTGTAGGAGGTTGTGGCCAGGTTTATCCCAGCAGGTCAAACAAGGACAAGGCATAGCCCTGAGCACTGGTGTATACCTGTCCATACTGTAAGCTGTTAGCACAGTTCCAGCCCATACTGGCCAGCGCTCCTCCAGACAACTCCTGGGCACTGTCTGGGGACGCTCTTTGGCCAGTGGCTGTCGCCAGCAGTAATTTGGCTGCAGGCACCTTGTTCTGGGAAGGTGAAAGGGCTTAGCTGTCTGGATACAAGATGCTGGGCAGTTGGTTCCAGTGCCAAGGGACAGTCCTTGGCTTGCCTTATTTACAAGTACGGACAAGATGAAGGTTTTGGGATACAGGAGCCTCAGTGGTGAGGTAGAGCAGATGTGAATTTTGCAATTTCTGTTGAACTTTCAAGTGCTGCTTTCAGATACTGTCTGTCTTGAAAACTCTGCACTTGATGAGTTTCTATTATTGATCTCATATGGCAAATAAGGGAAGAAACCCTTGGACTTCAGATAGTAGACACAAATAATGTGAAAGAAATGTGAAATGACTGGGGAGGAGTTTTGATCTGGTCTACAGAGAAACTATGGGAGATTCACAGATTGCTGATGATACAATTAAAAAGCGTGCTGTATTTTCCTGTTTGTGAGAAGAGGGAGAAGACACAGAAGGAAAAAACAGCTCAAAAATATGAAAATACTAAACACAAATGGTAGGCAACCTGATGGTCAGAGTCTTACTTGTCGCATAATAATGTCTAGGCTTTGTCTGTATGCATCTGTAACAGTGTCTATTTTTTTATTAGGGATAATAAAAGGCATCCACTGTAGTCAAACTGGTCATGCTTGTTGTTGAAAAAAATTTTTCTGTCCTTAAAATCCCAGCTGAAATTGATACAAATAAATAAGTAGTCTTGTCTCTAAGGAATTATGTTCCTGGGGAAAAATGTGTGTTGTGGTCTGAATCCTTGTTGCAAAGCTCATCCTGCATAAACCAGTAGTCCTGGAATCCAACACACCTGAATTATAGATGAAAAGTATTTTGGTCCATTACGTCAATGCATTCCTTGTACTGGGGAACCCAAAACTGAACACAATGCTCCAGATACAATCTCATGAGTGTCAGATAAGTGGGAAGTATTGCTTTTTTTGACTTACACAGTTGTCTCACTATAGAAAGTTGCCTGGCTAGTCTGCCAAGAGATCAACAGCACTGTGCTTGTCTACACCGACCCATAGTAGGTTACCTCCAGAGGAGTCAGCATGTCTTTGGCTAAGGCACTAAGGTTAGAAATGTGTCTGACTTGAAAAGTAGCAGGTGGGCCTGGGTCCTGCCTGTTTGTACCACATTGGTGTATCTTCATGACCTGTTAAAATGGAGTCCCATGAGTGTAAGGTGCATGGTCTAGAGAAAGCAGAAGGCAATAGAGATTATTTTGGTATCTCAGAGGGCTTAGTATATAGGATGGTCCTTTCTCAGTTCTGAATGTTGTTCTTTGTACCTATTTCAGTATCCATCCAGTCTTTTGTATCTTATGCTTTTTAACAAAACTAGCCCTGAAGGAAGGGACATGAAACCTGACTCGGGCAGTGCTAGAGCTGAACTACTCTAGCTAATGCATAAGTGTTTGCAACATGTTTACAGCAAGCTAAAGTGAACAACCACGTGAATAAATGAGTAGCTTTAAAGTGCTAAAAACCAACACTTTGTGATGGATTGAGGGGATGAGGGGAAAACGCCCCCTCTTCTTGCTGTGCGTCCTCTCACACCCCATCCTTTGACTATGCTCACCAAGGTGGGTGAAGGGGATCCACAGATGGAGGGATTATAAAGCTCTTGTCGTGTTCCCAAGGTATGAAATCAGTTGAGAAAACGTGCACAGAGCAACTCGAGAGTGTCTCTTCTCAGGCTGGGAGGTCTGAGCACTGCCAAAACCTTCTGGCCCCCTCTCCCAGCCTGATGCTTTGAAAGAATATCGTTGGCTCCATGACACTGTGGGTCTGTTGACTTGTGTTTGTATGTTTGTGCTTGGATGTGTGCACAACTCAAAAGCAGGTCTGAGGTTAAGTAAAGCCTCTTGCTTGGTGGGGAACCTTGATCAACATGTCACAGAACATGACAATTTCCATAATGGTTTTAAAAAAAGCACATACAGGATTAGCTGCCAACTTCCAGGGATGAATATGCATAACCACTTGAAATATCCAACTTCTGGGCTCTGCCATCTTCTCCACAGCAGTTTTGAAGAAATTGTTTGATTTCTCTATGCCAGCCAGTTGATCTGTAATAGTGTACTATTTATCTGACATCTTTGAATGTTGTGTGGCTTATTGAAGGGGTTTTCATGTCAGAGACTTAATGTAGGCTTTAGTTCTTTTTTTTTCCCCTAGTGTTCAAACTGAAAAAGTCTTTTTTTTTTTTCTTCTTTCTCTCTTTATGTCTCTCTTTATGGACAAATATTTAATACTTCTGAAAATTTACTCCCTTTATCGTGTCTTAATTCAGGCATCTAAAACCATGGCCCATTTTGAATTTAGACCAAACATGCCTGCCATGGCATGACACAGTTTTCTCTTGGTTGGGCACACAACCTAACTCAGCACAGATGGGTATGGAGGTGAAGGTGATAAAAAGATACCTTGGCTGCAAGGACATAGCAAAGTTTTGTCCTGTGTTGTAGCATACTTTTATGTCCCTCCAAGACAGTAGGTTTTGCTTTTAAGAAAGGCCTGTATAAGCATGAAAATGATGGAAACAAAAAGACAATTGAGTGATTTTGCAGTCATTATGGATTTTTATTTCAAGAGCTGGGGTCAGTAATAATACTCAGTGGGCCTACTTTTCACATATGCTAATAAGCAAGTGTTGAGGTATTTACATGAAAAGAGGAATACTTATAATGCACAAAAAAGATTTTATTACATAGGCAGAAACCCAGAATGATGCCATGACCTGCCTACCACCTTCTAAGGTCACAGTCACCTCTTCTGCCAATATTGTAATAATTTACCAGCAATCTCATTTGCTACATACACTTCTGCTACACATCTTGAAAGAGTTTAGAGTTCAAGTAAAACTGGTTCTCCCATCCCCACTGGACTTCAGTGCAAATGAGAATGACAATCAGGTAAAAGGCTTATGAAAACAACTATTTTTGGCTCAGCCCTGATAGGACAACAATTCCATTGTTCTGCTCTGATATTCAGTCAGTGTGACTCATCTGTAGAGGACTTTCTGGCCCATTTTCTTTAAAAATGTGTTCTGTCCAGAGAACTGACTGAGACTTTCTAAAACTCAGAACGCTGGAAAAGAACAGCCTGCCTGTTTGTTGGGTGTTGGTTAACCTTTTCTACACCACCTCATCTCAAAAGGCAGCACATGTGCTGTCTTATGCAGGAAGGTGTTTTCAGCCAATAAAGTGGTTCTTGTGGACTTTTTTTTTTCCTTCTGGAAGATGGGAATTATGGAGAGGACAAGGTTCAGGGCCTTCATGGAGAGTGAGTTCAGGCATCCTCAGAGACTGAGAAGGTAATGGCTACTTCAGGGTGGGAAGAATTGGCAAGACTGGAAGATGCCACTCTGAACCTCACCCTGGCCTCTGCTCATACCTAGCTAACCTAGGGGTTCACAGGTTCTTCCTGGTCTTTGGGACTCCCAAAACGTGAGGACTGCCACCAAGCTTTGAGGGTGCCACAAGTGGTAGAAATCTGACGCTCAGAGAGCAGAAAGCCTGGAGACGTTTCCTGCTTTAGTCTGCCGTCATCTAGGATCCGGAAATGCCACTTTTCCCTGAGTGAGGGAAAAATGTAAAATATTTTCCTCAGTCACTCAAATACCAGAAAGAAACATACATTTGAGAGCAAGGGTTAGAGAAAATTCAGTGTTGTTATCCTCCTAGTGAGGACATGTCCCTTCCTTTTCACTTTTGTGTTTTCCCTGAAGATACAAACTTAGGCTGCAGTTGGATAAATGCTTACTTAGTGTAATGCTGTAATAATCTCTCTATCTCAAGGGCTTTTAGTATTTGGTTGAATTAGGACTTCAGAAAGGTAGGTGAAAGCTCCCTTTGCCAAGAGGAACTTCATGCATGGAGTCCGGAAGTAGTCTGATGTGGACATCGATGACCTGCCTTGCTAGCTGTTTGTGAAAATTAGGTCTGCTGAAATCAGTGGCAAAACTGCCGTTCATTTTAAGAGATCTCAATTTCATTCTGAGGATGTTTATTTGAATTACTTTTTTCCATGACTTTTGGTATGTAGGCATAGAGGACTTGGGGAAAATATTGATGTGATTGAGACACCCTTTCCATTATGGCAAGGGGTGGGCAGGTGGCACTGTGGGAAGAAGCATTTAGAGTTTGACTGGCACTTTGAAATGCTTTTCATTTTTTCCTACCTGCTTTACTTCAGTCTTCCAAGTTAAACTTGTGCATGAATGACAGGTTTTATTATTTTGAGTGCTCTATGTTTTTCTTCATTATTTAGATACTGAACTTGCAAAACATTCTCTTAGCAGGGCAGTTCATTTTCAACTGGATCTTAATGAGACCAGTCCTTCCTTTCCTGGGAAAGTATGTGCCTCTGGTGAGAGCTGCCCACCTTTCACAAACCACAGCTAAAACTTGTTTTTTCAGTGAAGCACAAAGCACACAGCCGCTTACAAATCTCAGTTTTTCTTAGCATGAGGCAAATATGCATTTTGTAAATGTGGGACAGACATGTTTTGATGTGGGTCTTGAACAGGGCTTCAGTATAGGGATAACTCATCTTTAATTTATAGTTACATGCAATCAAGCCATTCCAGGAAAAGGCATTTTGTGGTTCTTGGGCCAGGGAAGAAGAAGAAGGATAAAAACCTTCTACCCTAAACAGAAACAGATACAGTAGGCAGTACAGACCTATGTTCCCTAAAATGAAAACTTAGTATAGAGCTCTTGAAATGTTTTTAATTATTAAAATCACTGAGAGATTCGTGCTAAAATTCTGTCAGTATCGCCTCTTCTCTCTCTGGGAAAAACAGAGAGTTTACTACCTCTGTTGCCACAAGCAAATTTAGTTAAATCCAGCTGGCAGCTGGTTACCAGTGGTGTTCCCAAGGGCTCAGTACTTGGACTAATTCTATTCAATATCTTTATCAATGACCTGGATGAGGGGATCAAAGGTACCCTCGTGAAGTTTGCAGACAACATTAAGTTGGGTGGGAGTGCTGTTCTAACAGAGGGTAGGAAGGTTCTACAGGGGGACCTGGACAGGCTGGATCGACGGGCTGAGGCCAGTGGTATGAGTTTCAACAAGGTGAAGTTCCAGGTCTTGCACTTCAGTCACAACGACCCCTGCAGTGCTACAGGCTGGTGGCAGAGTGGCTGGAAAGCTGCTCAGCAGAAAAGGACTTGGGCGTGCTGGTTGACAGCAGCTGAACATGAGCCAGTGTGTGCCCAGGTGGCCAAGAAGGCCAATGGCATCCTGACTTGTATCAGAAACAGTGTGACCAGCAGGACCAGGGCAGATTGTTCCTCTGTATTTGGCACTGGTGAGGCCACACCTCAAGTCCTGTGTCCAGTTTTGGGCCCCTCGTGACAAGAAAGACACTGAGGTGCTGGAGTGTGTCCAGAGAAGAACAGTGGAGGAGGTGAACAGTCTGGAGCACAAGTCTTATGAGGAGTGACTGACGGTGCTGGGGGTATTTAGTCTGGAGAAAAGGAGGCTCAGGAGAGACCTTATTGTTCTCTGTAACTACCGGAAAGGAGGTTGGAACCAGGTGGGGATTTGGGGGATTGGTCTATTCTCCCACGTAGCAAGTGACAGGACAAGAGGAAATGGCCTCACATTGTGCCAGGGGAGGTTTAGATTGGATATTAGGAAAAATTTATTCACTGAAAGGGTGGTCAAGCACCAGAATAGGCTGCTGTTTAGTGGTGACTTGACAGTGCTGAGTTAACAGTTGGACTGGATGGTCTTAAAGGCCTTTTCCACCCTGAACAGTTCTATGATTCTAAGTTATAACCATGGGTTTTAATCTGATTATGAGATCTGCTGCAGGAAATTCTCTGGCCTCTTTTGTGCCCATGTTTGACTTAGTTGATCAAAATGGCATTTCTGACCTGGAAGTTCATCAATCACTGGAGTCCAACAGAAAACTTATGGTCGTGTGGTATGTTTATAGGGGGACTTACAGTCTTTTAGAAATCAAAAGCATTTTATAAACAACAATTGGTTCATGCTTTCCTTCCACTCAAATGCAAACACCACCAAGTATGAGGAATGTCTGGGTTTTTTGTAGGGGATATCGATGGGGAAGATCTAAGTAGGCAGCACGAAATTATAAAAAAATGGAATTTTATCAGAACTTCATGTTCACTCTTTTTAAAGAGCTATGGGATTTTTTAGGAGTCTCTGCCTATTGGGCTGTAGAACACCAGCAGTAATCATAAAATCATAGCATTATTAAGGTTAGAAAAAACCTCCAAGATGATCAAGTCCAAACCTTGACCAAATACAACCATGCCCAGTAAACCATATTATGGTGTTCCATGGGTATCATTTTTTGAACACTTCCAGGGATGGTGACTCCACCACTTCCCTGGGCAGCCTGTTCCAATGCTTAATTACTCTTTAAGTGAAGAAATTTTTCCTAATATCCAACCTGAACCTCCCTTAGCGCAACTTGAGGCTGTTTCCCCTTGTCCTATCGGTAGTTGTCACCTTTGGATTGTTTTAGGGTTATTGCTTCTGTACCAACAGTGATAACATGTTGCTGGATTATCATTACCTTGGCCTGGAATATCTCAGTGCTCTTTGATCAGCATTTCGGTGAGAGAAATTTCATTGTATCTCTTGTCTGGTGTTGCAGGTAACTGTGTACTGCAAATACAGCTGCATGTCTGGCAGCGCTGCCCCTGCCCCTGCCTCTCATTCAGACCAGCTGGCTCTGGGCTCCTTGCTGAGGGCTGTTACCTCAAACAGCAGAGTTGTTCTGCAGTGTGGCATATTCAGCCTTTACTGATGCTCACCACAGCTTCTCCTGGAAGGAAAATAGGTACTTGACAAATCTGTCAGAAACTGGCTTGTCCAAAATCGTAGGAACAAAGAAAAGCTTGTAAGGAAACCGCTGCCCTATCTTTATCAGTCAGCCTTTCCTTATTTCCACTACATGCAGCCTTGCTTATGTCTCTGACACTGGGGAATACTCAAATTATGCTCTTCTTTTCTTTTCTTTTTTTTCAGACCAACTGTCTTTGGGTCTGATCCAAACCTCAGTCAGTTTGAGGGAAGTCTTTCTAATGCTGTTGGCTGGCTTTGGATCGTCTCCCTCACTTGCACCCCTTCAGTAAATCAGAGGCACACGTTTGACTTTTTTTAGAAAGCTGATCTCATGAAGGTGGAAATCAAATAGTTTCAGTCTAGCACCTCAGTGTTCTGCTTGAAACAGATCTGTCAGAGGGTTGCTCATCTCAAAGAAAGAGATGACAAAGGAAGGATTTTCTCCCAAATATAGTATGGTTTCTAATATTTTCTATTAAATACAATTCAATAGCAAAATATGAAAGAGAAAGCAATCTTTTTTATGCAGTTTGCTTCTTCTGCCCCACAGACAAATTCCACTGAACCAACTTCTCACACCCCTACTTTAACCATCCTTGCTATAATAAAAGACATAAAAACCTAATCAGATCTCACCATTTAATATATGCCAATATGATGAAATGGACCAAGAGTCTACTTGAAGGTATCTGTAGGAACTAAGGAAACAGGCTACACATCTTACCCGAGAACCATCAATGAATGTGATTTTTTGGTTTGGTTTTGGGTTTTTTGTTTGTTTCTTTGTTTTGTTTTTTTGTTTGGTTTGGTTTGTTTGTGTTTAATTTTTGTTGGTTTTTTTTTATTATTTTATTTTTGTGGGATTTTTGTTTGGTTGGTTTGGGTTTTGTTTGTTTTGGTTGGTGGAGATGTTGTTGTTGTTGATGTCTTATTATTATTATTACTTCTATTAATACCCTTATCCCTGAGATGGCTTTTTTGTATGGAAATAGAAGTTTTCCTTATTTCTGTCTTACTGACTGAGGTCTAAATTAAAAGAGTAGCTGATCTTCAGAAGTCCCAAAGGGATGGAAGAAAACAAGGTCCTTGATGGCTTCATGGAGGAAGAGTAAAAGCATAGAGGGAACCTGGAGGCACCAAGAAACAAGCTCCATGGTGCCTCCTCTGTGTTAGAATTTGTGCATGGATCAGATCTGCCACTTTGGAGTAAAGCATCACTGGGGCAAACACCGAAGAGGTCAGTTCATGAGACATCCTGGCCAAGGGTATCAGGCAAAAGTGACAGCTACCACCAGTCACTTGAGGTGGATGGGTTCAGCTGATGAGGGAACACCTGAGCTAAAACTTCAGATGTTCTCCACTGGAACTGTACTTCTTGGCCCTGTGGGTAGGGTGCTTCGGATCCTAGGATCAGATGGGGCTTTTTCAGAGCACTCAGGAGCATCCACTGGAAGAGAGAAGGTAGAGGAAGCTGCAAAATCAGCTTCTGCTTAGGCTGAATAAAATGAAAATTTCAATATGGGCAACTGAATGGGGAGGGGGGTGTGTCGCAGGTTTGAGGGGTAGCAGCTATTTTGATAGGGAGTGTGGCTTGGTGTTGTTCCCCTTCTTTCCCTAAGGAAAGGGTTTCACGTCTTTATTTTGGTACTTTCTAGGATGAATATTGCTTGTGCCAGAGGCAATCTCAGCTGTCCTCCTAGGCATCTGGGCTGGGACTGGTGTTGATTTTACTGCTGCTCTTCAGCAGAGACCTTTGGAGGCCAAACCTGACCCTTCAAAGCTTGGCAGAGATGCTACAGGTGAGCTGTGTCTAGCTTTTGTAGGCCCTGATTGGAGCCACTGGATGCTACTGAAATGCTTACATAAATAAGAACAAGAGCTTTTTTCATCTCCTTGTGCTGAGTGAGATGTTAACCTTTGGAGATGGCATCGTGTCTTCCTGGGAGAGCACTGGATTTAACACAGAGGAATGATGGGGAATCTATAACAAAACTGTGGATGCTCCTGCCCTTTTCCATGGAAAACCTGAAACCTAATAAAAATATTTATTATTGTTTTACCTTGGCTTGCTTTCAGCTCTGATTATATTACAGCTACAGAGATTTGATTAAGAAGAATACTGAATGTGGTCCACTTTCTGCACACTAAGGATGTGATAAAAACAACAGCTACGGTAAAAACCTTTAAATAGTTCTGTCAGTCTCCTGAAAAAGAGGAAACTTGATGTTTTCTAACCAGTATTTTCCAATCATGAAATAGGATTGGGGGATTTTAGAGGATGATAAATTGACTATGAGTCAGTGGGGCAACATTGTGCTAAAGGAATCTGCTCTACTGTACTGCAGGCAGCACAGGGCGTACTTCAAAAACCAAATAAAAACTCAGACACCCAATTTTCTGCTTCTGTCAGCAGTGACTGGACCATGGGTTTCAGTTCGGGGCATCATGTTATGGAATTGGATAAGTGACAGTCTGGAGTTGAGACCACAGCAGTAATGGAAAATCAGAATCAGTATTTTTGCAGAGGAGGGCTACTGCCCCAACAAGAAGAGAAGTGAACAAGGATAGCTCATGACAGTTACACACAGAAACACTCAGACTCTGCAGCAAGACACCTGATCATCAGAGATACTCTGTCTCCAGGACCCTGCTCTGTATGGGATTAGAACTGCAAACAGACATCAAATACATGAGACCATGTAAATCAGAAAAGAGAGACCCAACTGCTTGGTTGTGTTTGTTATTTTGCTTTTACCTCTGTTCTGAATTGCAAGAAGACTGATACCAATTCCTATATAGCCCAATGCAGACAGCAAAGCAGCTTCTGTGGTTTAAAATTCTTGGGGAAGAGTTAATCTGGAGGGTGCATTTTTATTGTCTTGACTGGTAAACAGCTGATCTGACCAGAAGCCTGTGGTAGTGCTGAAAGCTCACAAAAGTATTTCAGAAGCATCTTAATTTATGGCTCATATCTCAGTTTGTGCCTCTGCAGAACTGGTTGCTCTATAGTAAATCTTTCAGTATTTGATCCCAGCTGCCTCTGCCCTTTCTAACAATAAAGATGAGGGTCAGTTCTTCTCATTAGTCAGTAAGAGCTGAATTTAAAAATAACATGCTGATGTTACTGTGCAGAAGTTTAGTTTTTAATTTGGACTGAATATGAGGGAAAAATAAATCGGGGAAGAGCAAGCTACAAAGGGAATTGCAGATTCACTTTCCAGTCTGAAAGATTTTTAGGGCAGGGACTGTCAATTATTTTGTTTGTACAACAATCTCAACATAAATGGGGCCTCTAGCTGCTTCCACAATGTAAATTATTGATGCTGCTAGGATCCACAAAAGACATGTGCCTGGCTTTAAGCACAGGGGTAATAAAACTGACATCTAGAGGAATCCTTTAGCTCAAAGTTAAATATGTGCTTATGTTCTTTGGGCTTCTGGTGGCTGCTTTAGAGCTTATGTACCTGATGGGATCTTGAAGTAACAAAGCTGGCCGTACTGTGATAGAGGATGCAGATCTGAATAGACACACTTGGAAGTTCCAGATAATTCTCATGACCTCTCAGAGAAACTCAGCCCTGTTGACTTTGCAGGAAACCACTTGAAATAGATAGTCCTTATCCAAAGTGACAGCAGGTACACGATCCTAATAAAAGAAACATGGACCCGTTGCACATCATGCTGTCATTGCGTTACCTTGCCTGACAAAGGAAGGCGGCACACCGTGATCTGAAAGATCCGAGGTGACATGGCACCCGACAAGGCATCCTGGTTGATGGAAACGGAGTCAGGAGGTGGAGAGGGTGGGAAGGGATCGGGGCTGGAACCACCTGGAGCTCTGGCTCAGCACTGGCTGGTTGCCTTGTGTTGGGTGGTCCATGCCTGCGCTCCTGGCGACAGATGTGAGTTCGTGAGGTGCCAAACCGAGCCTTGACTAAGCAGAAATAACAAAAACTAAAGAAAGAAAAAAAGGTTAATAATCCTCAGCCTCTGGGGCCTTTTTGGCTTGCTGTTCTTCACCCAGCCTTCAAACAACCTGCGCTACAGCAGATTGCAAGTTCTTACAGAATTACCAGCCTTTGCCTTTTGGAAAAAGCCTTGGTTTCTTTTTGGCTCAGTTTACATTCCTTTTCAGCCATCTCTCCCTCGCTTGGAGGTGGGAGTTTGCAATGTATTATGCATGATGTTATTTTAACCTCTGTGTTGGTTGTGGTTTCTATGGGGCCCTTTTTTTGTTTGTGTGTTTTTTTTTTAATGTATCACCTGCCTTTGGAGCAAGACACTTCTGACTTGGCTGTCCTCACTGCGAAATGGCAGAGGAAGCAATGGGAGAGGAGCCCTAAGCCCTGCAGATGCAGTGCCATGGTGATAGCAAAACCTACCTGATTACATCTGCCTGATTGTCCTCCTTGTGGCCTCTGTGCTTTCTGCATCCCTCAGTCTCTCTTCTCTGTTCTCCCTTTCACACACTTGCCCCTTTCCCTTCCAGTAGACTCTTTTTCTGAGCATGGGTGTACGTTTATCCCCCATGGAGTCACTGTCAGAGCTGTGCTTACAAAGCAGTATGCTATGGGCAGAGCAAAACTGATATTTGGATAGAAATTGGAAGCAGAACAAAAAGACAAAGGGAGTTATGCAGGTTGGGAAGCCTCAGATGAGCAAATAACACTTTTGCCCCTCTGCTAAGCTGTGTGTGTTGATTTGGTTGTGCTCAATCAACCCCACCTAGGGTTGAGACCTAGGGTAAGGAGATGTCCTTCAAACAAGGAAGACTTGGGAACTGCGTACTCCTCAAAAAGCCATTGGAGACCACAGGGACATTCTTGCAAAAGGCAGTGCTGCTACATCTTCATGGCTTCGCCATCACCAAGCTACATGTGCTACAGTCACACTGCCTGGTGGCAGTGGGGATTGTCTCTCAAATCAGAAACCTCCATGCTCTGGTGTGCTGAGCAGCCATGGCCTCTGCTGTAAGGCCATTACCCACTTCTTCTCTGGGCACTATGTGAAAACTGCCAGATTTCAACTCTGGAAAGCAGGTTCAGTTTATCAGTCTTTGCACCGGGCTGACTCCCAAGCTTTAATGAGCTGATTAATTTAGGATGAAGAAGCAAAGAAATTTGAGGTTCAGAATGTAGGATTTTTTTCTGACTGTAGGGGAACAATTTCTTGCTTCTCTAGAACAAATTTGGGGTTCAACCTTCCTTTTATGATGCCAGTGTGACCCAGGCAAGGGTTAACATCTCAAAGTCACCCGCCCCACTGCCCACCCTGCAATAGGCTTAGCTTGCCCTTCCATTGTTTGGACTAAACCTTCCCAGATTTACTTACTTCCTTTTGATGTCTGGCAATGTTTGTTTATTAGCGCCAGTGGCCTGTGTTAACTCTGAGTAAGTCTTTGACTAAATCCCATTCTCTGCCTTTCCTCCTCCTTTCACGGGCTTGTGAGCTGATAAACTTCAGCGCTGGCTTTCAAACCCAGTGAGGTTAAACATGAACTTCTTTTACACCTGCCTGTTTTCCCAGCTAATGGACTCTGGTGGCTGCTGAGAGAGGAGTCCTTTTATGGCAAAGAGAAGGCTGCAAAGGTTCATTTTGTTTCTGGTTCGTATGTTCCAGAAGTGGATTTTTAACTCTTGGAGAGGAAAGGATTATTTTAGTGAATTACCTGCTGTCTTGAGGTCATCTGCTTAGCCACATCAGAGAAATAATAATAAGACAGGTAGCCCTGAAGTCACATAGCGTTATATATAGGCCACCAAACACTACTTTATTATTCCCTTTTTTTGATGGTGCTTAAGTACCATTTTGGGAATCAGAGTTTAGACAACTTCAATCTAGTATGAATCAAGAGAAAGAAGATGAGAGCTGTTTGGGAAATGATAAGTACTTCCTATGGAAACATTTGCAACAGTTCTGTTTTTCCTTTAATCATGGGAAAGTTCCATTAAAAGAACAAAGCCTACCAAAAAAAAAACCCAAAAAAACCAAAAAACCCTCCACCAAAACCAAATCCCCATGTTTTTTTGCATTTTCAATATTTAATTTTTTTTATTTTGCTATGGATTTATCTCAGGGGAGGAGGTATTGAAAAATCCCCTGCAACTATTTGTGCCTTTTCATGTTAAGACACAAAAATTTCTGACTAGATTTGCTCGCATTATTTAGCTACAGATGTAAACCTTACTCTCAAATTCTATACAGGTTATGTGCTCTATGTATATGCTCTAAATTTTATAATTTATGATTATGAGATAAGGCTGCATGATAATAATTTTAAAGTAAAGAATCTTAGGATATTTATTACTCCATTATTTTGTCTCCTAAAATGTTCTTCATCAGCAATGATTAATTATTGAGTCATCAGTATCTAAGAGTCCTAAAACGTCTTGTGGTTGCTTAAATATTCTTTTTACAGGATTTACAAGCCCAGTGATTTTTAAAATGGTGTTTCAAGGGTATATAGACATTCCAGCTGGGCCAGTAACTGTGGTGCCAGTCTGCACTTTTCTATGCAGTAAAAGTGTCTTTGCCAAAAAGAACTCACATTCAAACCGCAGGTGATTGACAGGTGGCAAAGAGGAAGGATTATAGAATATGAATTACAGAGTGAATCCAGATTGCACTCAAAGCTTTTAAAAGCCTAGGGAAAATTTGTGGTCATCCAGAACTGAATTTACATGGCAGTCAGATGACGTAATAACAGCCCTCCTTTTTCTCTCTAGTATTTTTTCTTCATATATTTTCTCAAATTATACCATTTGGTGGAAAGGCTTTTACCTCATTTTGTTCATGGTTCTTTGGGCAGTGCCTTTGATCTCTTTTGGTGCAGTAATGAGAAGATGAAGGTTTCTGGCATAGTTTAAGGAATTGTCACCCAGTCCCTCTCCAGCCTTGTCAGAACAGCGCAGCGGAATAGATGCCTGAGTTTCCACCCCTCCTATTCATAGCCCTGATTCCCTTCTCCATCCCAACTCCACAGCAGTTCAGAGCAGGAGATGTACTGTGTGGCTCTGCCAGGAAAGGCCACCAGCAGGGACCACAAGGATGATTATGTGCCTGACTAACCTATATCCATGAGCATCAAGGACCTGGTCACCAAGCCTGCAAAGCCTGCAAAACAGACTGCAAAAGACAGGACATTTAGGCACTCTGAAGGAGAGCAGGCTGCTATTTTACTTCAAAGATCAAAGCTTGACACTGTCTCCCTCTAAGAGCTATTCCTGTCTATTTAGAAACCTTTTGGAGGTCTCTAGTTTACACAACCAGGGCTTTTTCCAATCCTTTCTGCAGCCAGCTTAACACTGAGATGTGCACAGTCATACTCTGCAGAAGCCTGAAAAGAGCTCACTGTGAGCCTGGGGGTACTATTTTCCAATAGGTCAATATTTCTTAGATTGTTATGATAACCGGTGACAAAAAACCTGTTTACATGGAAAACAGTATTGATGTTAGTAATGGAGTTGCAAATCCCAAGTGCATTTCAGTGCAAATCTGCATATAGACACAGTCTTTGTAAAGGAATGCCCTAGTGCCACAGCAGCCTTCAGAACAAGAGCCTTTAACTAGAATTGTGAGTCACAGAAAGGTTTTGGTTCTCATTTTTGCATGAACAAACCCCAACCTCTTGCGTATTCCAAATATCTTCCTTTAAACATTTATTTGCCTTTTGCAGTGCTGGACTGCTTGTGCCCTTTGCCTGAGCAGTCAGCCAGTTCCCTTTGAAGATGTTTACTAATTAAATAAGAACAAAGATGGAATGAATGTTAAGCACCTTCAAACACTTGTTGTATGCTACAGTCCCATGACTGTACTTCGCAAGCTGCTGTAAAATCTATACATTTTGGAATACACCACATTCCTTTAATGGATTCTCTTTGTTAAAAAGGTTAAGGAAAAAAAAAGAAAAAGACATTCTGCCTTGTTTCATAGTCTGTTTTTCACATCTGCAACTTTTACAGTAGGAAAGGTGCAGAGTCTGTTGGATCTGGCAGAGCACCGAGATCCAGCATGGCAGATCCCAGCTCCAGCTGTGTCTTTAGGAAACCTACTGACTCTGCTTCTTTTCCTTATCCACCAAGTATAGTCTGGTACCTAAAGGCACAAGTGCAAAGCAAACCCCGGCTACAAGCACTGCCGGCTTCAGGGGTATCCAAATTCTGAATAACCCTTATTTTTAGGATCTGGGGTAAAGTTGCTTTCTCACTCATTTGGGTGTGACACACTCATGCTGATCTCAATAGCTGGAGATCTTTTTAATTAAAGAACAATGATAAAAAACCACATAAAATGGGTTGCATCAAAGCATCATCATAGTACAAATGCTAATTATTATAATTATATAAGATTGCTCACGTTTATTTTCTAGGTGGGAAGGCACACCAGCTGACTGGTTTTCAACGTGTGGCTTTTTCAGCAAAATTTTAAGGAGTCAGATGTCCTGCCCAGGAGTTGTCTGCTCCAAGCTGCATAGTTATGGTCAGTCTCTTACCTGATGCAAACATCTCACTCAGTGCATGAAAATTGTCACAAGGGACTTTTTTTGACAAGTGACAAGTTCCAGTCATGGACTTTCTTTGGTCTTCCTGACTTAGGGACACTTGGCCTTTTCCAGTCTGACAAATGATCCTTTCTCAGGGGAGGTAATGGAAGTGCCCCTGTGGTCTAATGTGGTCTAACCAAATCTCTGTTTAGCCATTCCCCTGGAATTATGTCAGGGTTTGGTCCCTTTCAGAGGAACAATAAGCCCAGCATGACCAGTCCTGCTCTTAGTTCTGTGAAGGAGCTGGGGGATGATGTGCAATAGCAACAACCTCCTTTTCCCCACCAAGAGGCTGGTGATGAGGATTTCTGGGAGAGCAGATCTGGACCTGTAGCAGATATTGTTTGGTTGCTCCAGATGAATTACCTTTATCAGAAAGGTGGGAAGACATACAGCCCTAGGAGCGGTGTTCTGGTGAGATGGCCAAGCTGGAGGCAAGGGCCCCTGGTGAGCTGGAAATAGTCAGGGGACATAGGAAAGCACAAGCTGCTCAGGGCACAGGAGGAGCTACTTGGTTGGGCTGCTCTGTCAAAGTCTGCAACCAACATTTTTTTCACACAGACAAAACTATGTTAGTCTGTATTTTTGCTGAGCTAATGAGCAGCCCCAATACACACCTTAAAATGTCAAGACTGGAGTCTTTGTCTCTATATAAACAAACTTTGAGAGAGGGCTAAAAAAACATCTTGTTAGGTCTAAACAAATGAGACAAAGCAATTTTGAATCATTCTCAATTAAAAATAATTAAAAGCTGTTAAAAATCCTGTCTAAAGATGAGGTTTTTACTGATTAAAAATCCCTAGATGAAATGGCTCCAGATAGGGGGGCGTAATTTTTTAAACTGAAGCAATTCAGTGGGTTAGATAGAAACTCGTAAAAAACGGAGTTGCCAACCCCAATTTGTATTTTTTTCCTGGTTAAAAAAACCCCAAACCTCAAACCCACATTTGGTTGAAATTTTTATTTATCTTTTCCTCTGAGGCTGGTGAATGGAGATGTGCAAGACAACTAAATTGACATCAGTTGAGTGTTAAAGTTCTTGAGTAAATATTTTTATGATCATAAGTTGAATTAGGTTGGAAAGGACATCAGGAGGTCTCTGGTCCAGACTTGCTCAAAGCAAAGGCAGTGCTGAGATTGGGCTGCTCTCTCTGAGATTTTGGATACTCCTCAAGAACCTATGAGGTGCTGAGTGCAATTGTGTTCACTTGTAAGTGCCAAGAGAGGACTGTGGAGTTGCCCCATTTCTGTTCTCTACCCTTGTGGGTCAGAGCCTGACATCCTACTGTATGTGAAGGTCTATCAAGCTGGGGAAGGGTAAAGTCAGGGGCTTTACTTCGTTTTCCTGTTCAACAGCTGTTTTCTGTGTGGCAAAAGCAGTATCGTACAGGTCGTCCAGAGCCAGGTATTGCATCCCATTTCAGATCATCCAAAGCAATTTCAGAGGGGAAACTGAGGCAATGGGCACATGTGATGAGACAGAGAGAAAAACCTGGGCACTGAGCACTGGCAATATCTGCTACATTGCTATTATGGTGTTTCCTTTCCTGCACTGGAAATAAAGGCACACACCCCTAACTTTCCTTTGGCTTTCTTGTCTCCAAGACTCAAAGCTGTACAGTAAAAGTCCTTTCATCTTTTTAGGAGCAGATTTTCACTGTGATTAAAGTTGCATTTTCTTTTTGTGCCTGTTGAAGGGACAGCTGAACACATATTTCCATTCTTTATTTTCCACACTACTGCTTTAATACAACTTCCTCTTAATAAAGGCAAACCAAGAGGAAGCTACTACTAAAAAGCTCAGATAGTTCCATGAGTAGCAAAGCCAAGGAAGTTTCATTTCCTACAGATTTGTATCTTGAGGTTGAATTTTTGTGTGTTGTCTCTAGTGTCAAATGATAACTGAATCATATGATGATTTAGGAGGGAAGGGTCCCTTGAGATGTCTGATCCAGCATCATGGTCAGAGAAGGCCTAACTCTGGGATCAGATCAGGTTCCTCAGGGTCTCATTCAGCGAGGTTAGGAAATCTCTAAGGTTGGACAGTACTAACCCTCTCAGAAGTCTTGTTTAAGCCCCTCTGCTGAAATTGAAACATTTTCTTTTGTCTAGATGGAATAGCCTCCATTGCTAGTTGCAATTGTTTCATCTTGTCCTTTCACTGTGCATCTTTCAGAAATGGCTGGCTCAATTTTCCCTGTTTTTATTCCATGAGGCAGTAAAAAAAGAAAAACTACTTGATCCCCCTGCCCATAGTTTTCTCCTCTCCTGGTTGAACAAAGGCAGTGTCCCAGCATCTCCTTGCACATCATGAACTTTGGTGTCCTCTACATCTCAGTGCTCTTCTCTTGGACACCTTCAAGTTCATCTGCCTCTTCTAGTGGGTTGTGGTCCCAAAGCAAGATATAGTACAAGGTTTTTTTGTTATTTTGTTTGTTTGTGGTTTGGTTTGGTTTTTGTTTTGGATTTGGTTTTTTGTTGTTTGCTTTTTGTTTTGTGATTTTTTTCCTTCTTCCTCATCCTCCTATTTGCATAACTTTTGTGTCTTTGAGTCTTCCACCTCTCTGTCAATATATTTATTAATTTTTAAACTATAATGGGTTTTAAAGTTATTGCTGGAAAGGGATAAAATACAGGTACACCCTGTCTTACACTGTGTCATTACTTAGGCCTCATATACTTGTGAAAGAAGGCTAAAATGATAATGTCTGACATGGAAAGAGACCAGGTGAGGATTGGGCAGATATTCTTTCAGATCACTGTGTCTGTAGAGGTTTCTTTTCTGAGGTATTTGCCATGGTTTCCTCCTGGTGTTTATTGACCTCTCAGACTATTATTCCAAATTCAGACGAGTTAATCTAGACACAGAGTTGAAACTGTTACATCTACCCTGGTGGACCCAACTTCACACTATTGCAGAAGTGCCAGTAGAATATCAGCAGATGCTTTAAGGGATGCTCTGCTTGGTACTCACTCCTGTTTGTAAGTATTTAACCTACAGATCTGTTCTCTAAAGTCATCTCTAGCTGATCTGAGAGGGTGGATGGAGGGAGCTGAAGATGCAAGTCATTGCCCTGCATGTGGGGAATTGAAAAGGACTTGTCTTTACAATGTTGTATTGTAAGAATTTTTGTCAGCACAAATGAGACCTGTACTGGTACAAAATCTATTTTGCACCAGAATAATGTCAGTTTTTTTAAGGAGCATATTTCTGGCATGGAAAATAGGGTACAGGTCATATGGGCAAAACTTCTTTTTTACTTGTGTACGTTAGTGGAGTATTCTGCCCAGGTTAAAGCACAGCCATTTGGAAATCAGTTTAGGCTGGGTACTCTTGCCAACTCGAGTATGTCTGCCACATATTGCAGCCTAGCACCCCCATGACTGATGCTTTCCAAAGTCTGTATTGCAGACGTGGTCTAAAGAGAACTCTTATAAATAATTTTGCACTAGCATGGCTGTATTGATTCTTGGAGGGTCAATGATTCTGCTTTGCTTATATGATTACAGCTAAACTGGAAAACCTTCCTGAGGAGTCACCTCTGCTCGATGGCAATTCATTTTGAGCTTCTCAGGGGTTATCGTGAACATGGAAAACATCCGACAAATGGATTGTTCCCGCAGAAGCAATGAATGCAGATTGGATCGCCCTTGAGTACGGCTAAGTTTTCAGACAGCAACAGAGCACCACGACTGTGTTATATTAGTTTTACATATTTATAAGCTAGTGAGTGTTACACATTTGACAGGGCAAGTCATTGCTTAACTTCCAAGGGCTCTTTCTAAGACAAACAGGCACTTTAAAAAAATCCACACACAATCCTTTTGAGAGGAAGTTAGAGTTGGAAGTTGGAAACATACATTTCAAGTAGCTGAAGTCAGGGTCTTTTCTCTTTTAAATTACTGGGTTTATTTTTATTTTCTTTAAACCAGCTGTTCTGTGTCTTTCCTATGCCATTTCTTTTTTTGCCTACATGCAAACTTCTGTTCTTCCATCCTCAGGTCTTCGTCCAATAGTTAATATTTGAAGGAGCACCTAAGATGGCAATGGATAATGAAGCTGGACCTTTGAAGAGTCTTCAGATAATAAAATGGTCTTGCATCAAGCTGTGGGATTTATTTCCCAGAGACCATGAAGAAATTATCATGAACTCTTCACATTTTTCAATGCTCTGTACATATTTATTTCATTTTTTTCCTCCTTTCCTATTTTTGGAATCTGATCAATAAGCATCGCTCTTTACAATGCAGACTTTTTTCTTTGTCTGGTCTCACAGGCTGTCTTCTGCTAAGTAACTGAGTCATCTGGTTCATTTCTACCTCACAAACTTCCTTAGGTGCTGATTACTCTTCCTTCACAAGTTAAAGTCTGTGTTTTTATGTTTGGGGACTTTTCCACTTTTTAGCCCTTCCTTCTTTTGGACTGTCTGTACTGAGTGTCTTTCCTATTCATGGACTTGCTGTTCTTGCCTACACTTCAGGAAGAACCCTGTCATAAAGAAATTACTTCCCCTTTGTTTTGTGTAACTTCTTCTAGACAGGATACAGTGTGTGCTGCAGGTCCTGACAGCCAATGGATTTTCCCTACATTCAGCATTTCTGAAGATTTTAGTGACATTTAACAAACTACCACAGTGAGAGGTCCCAAGCTGCCCTATGAAGCTGGTTTATATGCATCTACTTACCCACACACAAGCTCTAATAGTACAGAGTGCTCAGTGTCAAATTGAGCAACCTAAATCCTGATGAAATCTAGATTTCAGTGATAGCCAAACAGCTCTTAGTTTTTCTCTGGTCATTCCTCCCAGCAGAAATTAAATGTGCAGTAAGAACCCATGGGGTCCCATAGGAAGCAAGGTTCAAGCCAGTCACAATTTTAAGTATAGCACTGCCAAGCAGTTGAGAAGACCTATTGTGTTAGCACTGTATTGCCCTGTTGTTAGCTTTCAGGGGATGACTAATGTGCCTTAATTAATCTCTGTGTGAAAAACATACTTTGTAGGCAACACAGACAAGGCCAAAACTGTGAGCAAGTTATTGGGAGTTGCAGCTTCGTGACTTGCTTTTCATCAGGGAGATGTCGTCCATGTAAGGAGGCCAGCACAAACTGTGCTCTTTGGTCAAAACTTATTTACTGAAAATGATGATAACCTGACCCTAGTTCAAAAAAAAAAGCATCTTCATAAGTAGAAAAATACCATGTAAAATTGCAATTAACTGGGAAGACATGATGAATCACACAGAATGGCAATGAATAGAGGTAATGCCACAGTGTGGCAAAGGC
This sequence comes from Manacus vitellinus, assembly GCF_001715985.3. Lineage (NCBI taxonomy): Eukaryota > Metazoa > Chordata > Aves > Passeriformes > Pipridae > Manacus > Manacus vitellinus. The sequence continues at coordinate 9,080,222 of NW_021939396.1, read as the reverse complement.
ACAGTGAGTTCAGATATACTATTCTGTATAATCTAGACATGATTTTTGGATTCAGTGTAAGTGTTGTAGTATTTTTTTCTCTCTCTTTTTTTTTTTTTTAAATCTTGATAATAAAGTTAAATTATGACTTAAATAAGAGCATTGGTAGTAATGGCAGATACACAGTCACCTTCAGCCAAACGATCTCAAATCTCTCTGTAGACAGATATTCAAAGGTCATTTTGTCCACAGCTGAAAACCAACTCTCTGGAATAAAAATGAAGCAGAAAATAGAAATGTGCAGAAATATCAGGCCAGGAAATGAGGATTTCCCCTTCCAACCAAAGGGCAGAGGGATGGTTAAGTGATTAAAATATTAGCCAGAAGACTGACTTAACAAAACTGCCTTTTCCAGTGTCTTGTGTTACAGATGAACATTGTATGAAATTGAAAATATCTTATCCAGTCTGAAATCTCCCTTAGTGTTGAATATTTTGTTGATTTTACATTGAATGTTTTGGCACAATGGGATTACAGCAGTTACTGGCTTTGAGATTAGCCTGTGGTCCAGACTGACCAAACGAAAAGTCTTAAGGGTGAAAACGGACACTCTATGGGGCCTAAAATGCTACAGGTATATTGATTATGTACTTGCATCTGGATATTTATCCTGAGTGTGCCAGTCACATGTTATACCCATCCCATAGTCGCTTAGGGAGGTGAAACACATCCCCCTTTCAAAACACTGGATCTGAAAGGAAGGCTGAAGTAAAGGCAGGAATATTGAATGGGGAATGCTTTAACCATAGTGATGACCATGAAGCTAAAGGAGTAATTCCTGGGTCTGATCTTAGCTAGCTGTGGAAATGTCACCACACTGAATGTGCATGCCTTGGGCTTGCTGGACTTTGGCCCAACTTTAATGCTTCGTTTCGGGCTTGAGGTAGTGTTCTGTCATGGGAATCAGTTAAAATAAAAGCTAAAACTGGGTTTGGAGTGGGGGAATTTCAGTTTGGGCAAAACTATTTATGGATGGAGGTGAAAGCGAACAAGAAAAGCCATTTGGATGCCGTGACACAGGCAGTGGTTTCAGAGCGGCGATAGTTGGAAGGAGTGAACTCTGAGGTGGGGAAAATAAACCCTCAGTGCAGATAAAAACCTGGATTCTTCTGAAACATTCTGACCAGATCTGTGCTGGAAGGTGTTGCCAGGTAGGGTACTTGTCATAGAGCTCTCCCATAAGGAACACAATTTATCTTGGTGAGGCTCTGCTTTGCCTGGTGATTTATTCCTCTCCTTTCCATCATCTGATTGCTAGCAAAATTAATTCTGCAAGCAGGAGCACTGTTTTAATGGAGCATCTTTCATACTGCTGGAGTTAGCACAGCTGTGTCAGTCCAAATCTGGCAAAGCTGGGATGGAAAAAATTAGTAGCTTTAGCCTGGCCTCAGATTATGTTCCCTCATGCTCTTTACTCTCTAGGATGATGAAGCTTCCTGGTTGTAAAGTCAGATGTGAGATTTCAAATGAAAACTGGAGAACTGGATACAGAATTTCCTGTCTAAAATGCAGGTTTTGCTGCTGTGAGAGGAGGAGGGTTTATGGTGTGCTCTGTGAAACAATTTCTCCCACCTCTGGAAACAAGGGCAGACCTGAGTGGGTTGCAGAAGTTCATGGGGTTGTGCGTCTTGCACTGATAGAGCCTGAAAACTTTAACTGGATTTCTTATGAGTAACTGGTAGGTTGCTCTGTGCATGACAGTCTGTTGTTTTAGGGATGGTGCTCAAGCAGAGCTAACAGCTGCTCCAAAAGACCTATCTGTACAAGAAAGTTTCTGTAAACCACCCAGGAGCCACTGAGTGGTTGCAGCCACTTGTCACTTTGATCATATCTTCCCAGTTTTACTCACTGCAGCCTGTTCCAGTCAAGTGCAAAACTTCTGCTCTTCAGAGGACCCCTTTGTGGGTGAACAGGAAAGTTGTGTCATATCACTAGTAGAAACTTAGTGCTTTTACTCTACTGGAGGGACAGGAGATGGATGGCATTAGAGGGTAACAGCAGTCTGTATTCTCAAAGATATTTAAGTACTTGATTCCAATTGATTTTCTCATGATCCAGGTAGCATGTAAATACCTGGAACAATCTGGACAGAGATAATCTGGTTTCTTTATGAAGCTACACTGAATGTTAAACACAGCAGTGACTCAAATGCTGAAAGCAAAGCTGAAGAACATAAAAACCACGTGGTTATGTGGGGCCATGAGAAAAGACCTGAAGGACAGCCAGGCAAGAACTGCTCCGGGAGATCTGAAGGCATTCCGTGCTGGCAGTTCATCGATGAAGGTTGCTCATTATTTGCTTATTTTGAACATGTTGTTTGCTGAAGGCCAAAGCCTGTCAGACCTTAGGAAGGCTCTTTTTCAAGAGCTTTTGTTGCTTCAGCAAACAGGTCATGAGTCCAACCCACCCACTCCACAAACAAACATTTCTCCAAATTATCAGGGGAATGGAGTTCATTTGACAGAGATGTCAGTTTGGTAGAGACAGATCGCTTAGGGTGTGGGGGTTTTATTGTGTGTGTGTGTCCAAGTCTTTGCCCTCCACTCTTCAGCTTTCTCCTCATGCCTCCTGTATAATGACTCTGTGTGTGTGTGTTGATTTCATTCCTTTTGGAACTGCTTACCTTTCTAATTATACTCACTAAGTATTCAGTACTTCAGCTGGCTGTGTTCCCAGAACAAAGGCTATAGCTGAATACAAATAACTGAATTAAAATAACGCTGGCTTATAATCAGAGGAAGGCCCTGCATGGCTTAGGAAGTTTGAGATATCGCTCAGCAGAGAGGTAATTCTACCATCTCACATGTAAATTGGGTGCCTGTGCTTCCCAGCCTCCACACTCACATATCTGCCAGATCACTTCTCCTGGTGAGCTTTAGAGTGGACTACAGGGAGATGATGGCAATGATTACAGCAGTATATTGAGACAAGAAGGAACTGTAAATGGGTAAGAGTATTTTTCAGAGACAGGAATAACTCACAGAATGCCCAAGCTTGAGTAGAGGCCTTTTGAATCACTGAAATGAAAGTAGGGCAGGAATTATGTATAGATGGTATCTAGAAGATACTTTAGTGGGATGCCACTGCAGAAATGCTGTTTTAATTTCGCTGTTCAAGAAGCCAGTTTGGTTTTGAGAAAGAACTGGGAAGAAGAGTACATGAGAGCAGCTTTTGGAGAATATCAAAGAAATACTGCTTTTGCTCTTCCAAGAAAATGGTGAACAGAACTGAGATGTGCAAAAGGAAAGAGAGTTCATCTCTCTGCACTGATGATTAATTAAAAAAAAAAAAATTACTGGAAGACATAACGTAAGACTATGATCTTATGTATAAATCCATCTAAATTGTCAATAGTAATTAATTAGAAACTATGTTTGTTTTAGCCCTTGAGTTTGTGTTTGTTAAGATTTTGCGTTGTTGTGAGGTTTGGTTTGTGTGTTGTTTGGGGGTTTTTGGGGGCAAGGGGAGTGCTTTGGGTTTATTTGCTTTGGTTTTGTTCATATGTGGCTGGTGCAATTCAGACTGGAAGTGCAAAAACCCGAATATGTTTTTTTTCTTTTGGGAGCAATTTTGATGATGTTGTCATGAAATGAAGCCATCCTAGAATATCATTATTAACTGAAAGGTTTTGTTTCTGATTTTTTGTGCTTTTTATTTTTTTCCCTGATGACTTTTAATTTCCAGTCCTTACCTCTGTGCTACTGTTTCCTATCTATTCATTCTTTCCCACAGTGCATCAGATATCTGCCCATGTGGAGTACTACAATATAACTTGAATTTGGAAGCACCTTTTAATGCATTAAGTGCCCCAAAATTGGGAAGTTCTTTGTACCCCACTGCTGCAGATGCCAGTCGATGAGGAGAGGGAGATGTTAAACTGGAAGGAAGGCTGGAACGGCGTTAACCTGCTCTTACCTGGTAGTGTCATATGGACACCCTGGGCATACGTGAGAACAAGTATTTTATATAGAAGAGATTTGCCAGGAATAGGAGAAAGGAGGCATCAGGGACACTTCAGCCCTTTGGGGCACAGTTTTGAAGGTGCTGGATTCTTGCTTTGATGTTACAATAACCAAGTTTCCCCCAGAACCTCACGCAGTAAAGGAGTAACAGCAAATGCTAGGGAAACAGCTCCAAAGGAGCTCAAAAGATGTATCTATCAGCCAGTGGTCCCTCAGGCATGTATCCTTCCCTCACAGAATCATTCATAGAATAATTCGTTAAGGTTGGAAAAGATTTCCAACTCCAAACTCTGACCAAAAACCACCATGCCAACTAAATCCCAGCACGAAGTGACACATCCAGTCACTCTTGAACACTTCCAGGGACGGTGACTCCACCAGTTTCCTGGGCTGCCTATTCTAATACTTAACCACTCTTTAAGTGAAGAAATTCTTCCTGATGTCCAACCTGAATCTCTCCCACTGCAGTATGAGGCCATTTCCTTTTGTCCAATCCCTTGTTGCCTAGGACGAGACACTGATCCCCACCTGGCTACAGTCTCTTGAGCCTTCTCATCTCCAGGCAAAACACGTCCAACTCCCTTAGCCACCCCTCATATGACTTACTCTCTAGACTCTTCCCCAGTTCCATTGCCCTTCTCTGGACACACTCCAGCACCTCAGTGTCTTTCTGGTAGTGAAGGGCCTAGAACTGGACAGAGGATTCAAGGTGTGGCTTCACCAGTGCCGAGTACAGAGGGAGAATTACTGCCCTGGTCCTGCTGGCCACACTGTTACTGATAGAGGGCAGGATGCCATTGGCCTTCTTGGCCACCTGGACATACACTGGCTTATGTTCAGCCACTGTCAATCAGCATCCCCAGATCTTTTTCTGCTGGGCAGCTTTCCGGCCACTCTTCCCCCAGCCTGTAGCACTGCATGGATTTGTTGTGACCTAAGTGCAGGACCCAGCACTTCACCTTGTTGAACCTCATACAGCTGGCCTTGTCCCATTGATCTAGCCTGTCCAGATCCCTCTGCAGAGCTTTCCTACTCTCCATCAGATCAGCACTCTTGCCCAAATTAGTGTTGTCTGCAAAATTACTGAGGACTCCATCCTCACTGTCCTTCAGCTCTGGGACAGTGGAGCTGCTTGGCTTTTCTCTTTATCTGTGGAAAGCTTTGTATATGTTGGGAAACCCCTCTGGGGAGATGTGGTTGGCTTCCCTTTCCCTTTGAGCTCCTGTAGCAGATCAGTTGTTGGAGGTAAGGTAAGCCCTTGGGCTGTGAATGTTAATACACAGTTCCCAGAGTCCTCAGGGCTGGTGTGAGGTGCATATTTCAAATTCATGTGTGACCCAGTCTCCTGCTGACTCAGTAGGGCTGCCATGGTGTGCACAGATCTACCACAGCCTTCAGGCCGGTATCAAAGCACCTTCGAGGCATCTGCTATCAGAATTTGTCAGAGATGGTTTAGGTATTCCTGATCCTCCCAGGGACTGAGCTGGATCATCTCTTGAAGTCTTTGCCAACACTTTATTTCAGTAGTTATCATTAGCAACAGGATCCTGCTCTGAGAAATGCTGGTCTGTGCTCCAGCTAGCTGGAATGGGGGAAGAGAAACAGGAAAGCAGGCATCAGTTTTTATTAAGCAAACTGCGCAGATGCACCAAATTTAACCTTGTGTTTTCTGAGCTGCTCCTTTTATCCTTCACCAGTGTGAAACAGGATGTTTCACTTTTCTGGCAGCATATGTTGTTTGTTTTTTATTTTTCCCCTCTGGCATGGAGTTCTGCTTGGGAAATAAAAAATAAAAAAGAGAAAAAAATTTTTTTGAATAAAAATAGTTTTAGCAAAAAAGGAAGGTTATGCATGAATAAAGTAGAAAGCTGCACCTTTCCAGATAAGTTATGCATGAATACAACATTTAGAGTGGTAGTTTCCTACTCAAACATGCAGTACGTTTGTGGTAACTGTTTGTCAACTTTTACAGGTAGATTTCACAATTTCTCCTGTAATCCAGATGCAATGGGTTTTGCTCATTGTAATCTCATTTTTGGCCTTTAGGAAGACACTGTGTTCTGAGATTGAGAGAAAAATAGAACCTGTTGGCTCTTTGCTTTGGCTGCTGTATTTTTGTGGGCAAAGCCTCCACTGTATGAGCACCTGTTATACAATCCAAGAGGAAACCTACCAGGGCAAGGAAGTAGGGGAAATTCCTTTACCTCTTTCTTCACTCCTCACACATTTCTTCCCCATGAAAGGAACCGCTCCTTTATCTATCAATATCCACATTTATCTATGTTGATAATTGCTTTGGAAGTAAAAGAGTTTGGGGGAATTCGTGGGGGTTGATTTTGGTGTTGGTTTGATTTTGGTTTTTTGTTTGTTTTTGTTTGTTTGTTTGTTTGTTTGTGGGGTTTTTTGTTGGGTTTTTTTTGGGGGGGTGGGGTTTTTTGAGAGGGATAAAAAGGTGAAGCAGTGGCAAACCAAATCCCTCATATAGAGCATTTGGTTCACAGATTCTTTTAGATCCTTCTTTCCTGGTTAATAGAACTATTTGATCTGATCTGACATCATTATATAGTCTTCAGTGATAACAGATCTAGCACATAATGAGCTCTGTTGATCCAGAGAAAAGGAGACTATAACAGTGGAGTAATTAAATTGTGAGCAGCTCTTCAGTTAAGTAGAAAATGACATTATGAAGTCAGTGGTTGGAAGCTGAAGGCAAAAAAATTATACCTAATTTCTAGTGTGATTTATGTATACACTCAGAATAAATGAGATCAACAGTCTTAATAAATTTAAGGATGCTTTGGACATTTGGATTCTTGGGCTGGGATTTATTTTACCCAGCTTTGGGCGCCTACAATGCATCTACATCCACTTCTCAGAACTGCGTGTCTTGTTCCCTTTGGGTGAGGATCCAGTCAGCAGGCTTAGTCAAGTTTAGGGTGTGATTCACCCAGCCAAAGACAAGTATTTAACTTGGGATGAACCGAATAGAGCTCCAAAGCTCCATTGACTATATTGACCATATCCCCACTAGCTGTAGGAGGACCACCAGCTGACATGACAGACACCAACATGCAGGTGGATTATTTCTGTCTCTGAAGGCTTTGAACTCAGCCTAAATCATATGCTCCAGACCAGGCAGTGATGAAGAGCCTGAAGCAAAGCAAAGCTTTAGTTGCCTGTTTTGCAGGAAATCAGAGGGTATGATCACTGGCCCCTTCTGAGCATAGAATTTGTGAATCACCAGTGAGTAATTCTCCAACTGCTGTTGAAAACTCTGCTGATCTTTTTGGGGCTTTCACTATGATTTCCCCCATCTCAACGATTCATCTCTACCCTGGCCATGTTATCAAACGAGGGCCCATGGATAGGCTGCTTTTCTTCTTTTGGGTCTTGGCTCACTGCAGGGAAAAGTGAGGTACTGAAGTGTGTAAGCACCTTTCGAGCTCATCCTGGTGTTTTTTTTCTGACTGATGCCAGCAGAGATATGGGGAATCATTGAAATCAGTAACATTTTGAGTGAGTTTAGGGGCTTGCCCAGGCAGAACAGCTCACAGCATTAGGACCTCTTTTTCTATGTTGCACTGGATAATGATCTTCTTGGATTTGCTTGCCCCTGTTTATCGTTTGTTTCTTCCAGGCTGTTTATGTTCAGTTTCACACAAGAGCTGTTTGCCTGCCATGTGTGTCTTTGTAAGAGTTTCCTCTGTGCTTTGAAACAGTTTGCCTTGCCAATGCACCCTACCTGTTGTGTCCCAGCTGGTTCCCTTGTTGTGGGCATATACTGTTCTCCACCTGCTTCAGACACAAGAGACTTATCAATGTGTGCAGAGAGCCATACTGAGACATTTTGGTTCCCTGGACATTTCTCCATTATGCATTCTCTCCAAGCTTTCTTTTACAGATGCTTTTACTGGTATGCTTCCCACCCATGCATGGTTCTCCTGGGAACTCTTCTCCCCGATATCATGATTTTTTCCTGGCTGTCACTCTGCTGGTTCCCTGCCATCCTTCCAGCTGGGATGCGGTAGAGCCACTTGGCATCATGAATGTTTGAGTTCATTCAGCACCAACTTCCATTCCTGTCTTTCTTAAAAGAAAGATGGACAAAAACTTTTTAACAGGGCCTGCAGTGACAGGACAAGGGGTAAAAGTTTTAAACTAAAAGAGGATAATTTATATTGGACATTAGAAAGAAATTATTTACTATGAGGGTGGCGAGACACTGGAAGAGGTTGCCCAGAGAAGTTGTTGGTGTCCCCTCTTGGTGTTCAAGGTCAGGTTGGATGTGTCTTTGAGCAACCTGGTCTAGTGGAAGGTGTCTCTGCCTGTGGCAGAGGGGTTGGGAACTAGGTGATCTTTAAGGTCCCTTCCAACCCAAACTATTCTGTGATTCTATGATAATATGTCTCTGCTAAAGTTTCCACCAAATTTGAAGAAATTTTCTGGGTTTTCTTCTTGACTCTTAATTTTGTTTATTGTTTCCTTTTCTTCCCATATTTCATATTGGCCCAATGGTACATTATTCTGTGCCAGATTAAAATATCTTGTGCCTTGCTTTTCTTCCCCCCTAATGCAGAAGTCAAGATCATCACTGTGTCCTACTTTCATTGCTGTTTCTTGACTCGTTAGTTTATTGCCAAATTTTCTTTAGAAGTTTGTAATTTTTCTCAATGCTGGCAGCAATCCTATCACTACAATCAAATCTCTAGCAGTTTTGATTTCTTCTTCATCTGTTCTGACCTTCGCACCTTGTGGAAAATGTATGTTTGTTTCCCTGTTGTCTTTTTGTGAATGTTGCAGCAAATAATCCCCTTTTTGTTTCACCAGGGACTTTTTAATGTCTTCTCTTTTCTGCCAATAAATTGTGTCATATCCTGTGGGGATTTAAACCTGTCTCCTTTGCTGAACTCTTAGTTTCTCCCAGACTGTTGTCTGCATCTGAATTACACTGGTCTTTTCATTTAGTATTTTAAGAAATTTGGTATCCTTTGAGCCATTTTGGTTCCTTCCCCATGACCTACTGTCTTTATTTTTCACATCTCTTTCTTTCTTCACTGTCTTGTTCATTAAATGGACTTAATTTGCATTAACTCGCTTCGGGTATCAAGCTGAAGTTTGGGACACAATACACTCTTGGGGGTCACATAACGCTTCCCTCCCCTTTCCCTTTTTTTCCTTGGGATCATCAAGTTTCCTCCAAACTGATCCAAACCCTTCTGACTGAGACCAGAGCACACTGTACCTCATTTCTTTTTCTCCCAGTGTTGAAGCCACGGCGATTAGTGGTATTCAGTGGGTTTGTTTCAACACAGTTACTCTGGGCCATGGGAACCAAAAGAATGCAAAAATTTAGTGCTCACACCAACACTTTTTCTCCAGTTGTGCTGGACTATCATGGCTCTCATTGGCTCAGCACTCACTCAGGTGCCTGTGTTTTTGCCTGCATGCCTCAGCCCAACTGCATACTCTATGCTCTCCTCATTCACACACTGTTTGTGTGTCCCAGTGTTCAAATGTGAATTGGTGCAAATGTTTCTGCAAGGAGCTCTGCTGGCAGGAAGGTCTCAGCCATATGATCCCAGTTGCCCCACATGGGCTGGGGACAGGCATCTCCTGGAAGCTTCTCACATGGGATATATGTTGCATATATCGTTTGAGAAAAAATTCTACTGTTTAATTCCTCTCTTGCTTGTTCACCAATAAACAAAGGATACTAATCTTCCATCTACTTGGAAGCCTTTGTTTGCCAAAGGATGTTTTATTTTTACTGCCTCTTAAAATCCTTGTAAACTATCAAAGCCGAACTAAGAAGCACAGTGAAACCTCTCAGTCCATCTTGTTCTGTGTCCAGTGAGTGTTCCTGAGCAGGAACAGCAAAATTTGCTACCACTTGTAATATGCAAAGAATACCTATAATATATTCATGAAAAATAATAAGCTACCTGCAAATGGAGCCACACCTGCTTCTTCTAACTAGAGGAGAAGGTGGATTAAACCCTCACCTCACTTTTCCACAGCTCTTACAAAGCACTGAGTACCGTTTACAGTTGGGAGCCTGATTATCGTTATGCTTCTTTAGCTCAGGGAAAAACAGCTTTTCCTGGTGTAGATTATATTTGCATTTATATTTATTCATTTGCATACAGATTTTTATGCCCTACTCTTGAAAGGTAAAGAGATTCCAGCTCTTTTAAAGGCAATAACAGTTCATTTTATGCCCTGTTCTCCATAACAATAATTGCTATAACTCTGAAGCTCCCCTGGCATTTTAAGGGCAATAAAAAAAGGGGCGGAGGGAGAAAGAGAAGAAAATTCTCCTATTAATTGGTGAGACTCCAGGGTTCTGTTCTGCAGTGTTTTACTCCTGTGAGTAATCTCATTATCCTTGGGAGGACTGATTGTACAGAGGCAGCAGGATCATGCTCCAGAAGTCCAGCCTTTAATCAAATCTACCTGTTTAAAAGGAACACATGGTTGCCTTTCAGTGGGAGCCTTTAGCTCTGAAATGAGGATGTAAATTAGCCAAAATGCCTCAGAGGGAGGAAAACTTCATCTGCCAGGTTTTCTCTCTGCTCTTGCTGAAATTAATCCATTGGTTATGTGTATGTGTTTGTGTGTGTGTGTGCGTGCATGTGCAGGGGAGTGATTCTTTGCTATTTTAACTTTCACAGAGGTTCAGATCCCCATTTATGGAAAAAAACCATAAGTTTTTTCTATTTGTTTGAAAAAAAAATGCATAATAGGTTTTGTTGTATGGATGCAGTAAAAAAACATATAAATCTTTAGTCAGGAAGGGATGAGAATTTAATAAAAGTAATAGGCATTTTCAGGGACTCTCTCAAGTACTGCAGAAACAGAACAGCTCCATAGAGGGGAATGGGAAAGTCTGAAATTCAAGCAAGACCTGGAGGAGAGAGACAGCAGAGCAGTGTTGCTTGGCTTAAAAAGGAGATGAAGATGAATGACTATAATAATGGTATATAAAATACTGGATTGTACAGAGAAAGTAAAAAAAAAAAAAGGCTTCCGTATAATATTTCTCCTGATAGCTAAATAAAAGTCTAAAGAAATGTAAAAGACCACAGTTAAGGCAGATTAGTAGAATGTAACATAAATTCATATCACACTGATATTATTAAAGAAAAAAAAAGCATTGAGAACTTAAAACAAACTAGTTGAATGTTAGTAAATGTACTTAGATCCCATAAATGTGAGTTAGAAAAGCAAGTCTTTAAGACAGTGTCTTCCATCCAGGATGGGATTTAGCCTAAATTCCAGATTTGTTGCATAATAAGAATAAAAATCATTGTGTTTTGTATAAATGTGAACAAAGGTTACCACATCACCTGTAGCTATCCAGTGGGGTAACACAGAAAAGTAACATTAGCTTTCCTATATTAAGAAATAAAATGCCAGGTGAAGAACAGGAAAGATGCATAAAAGCTCTGTTTGTCTCAGAAAAATTTGAAATAAGAACCCAAAGCAGACTTGGTCCTCTTTTTTTTTTTTTCCCTCTGTAAGAACAGTCACAAACTCAAGTGGAAAGTTAATGAGTCACAGCAGAACAGCTTGACTCTTCTTCTGCTGTGTCCTTCCCTGTCTGTCACTTCATCAGGCATCTGAGGTTCTATCTATCTTCTGCCACCTCCTTGGTGGCTTTCAGGAGCAACTTGAGGGAGTGTCATCTCATCCCATGTAGATGATTCTCCTATGTTGATTTTCTGTTATAAAACAATAAACTACATAGAGAGGTATCAATCATTTTTTGAGGCATTCCTTCCATGGCAGAAGTCTTGAGCCTTTTTAAGGTGTTTTGCTATTCAGCTGCTGATATACTGCCATTGTGTTCCAGTCACTGTCAGGGATGGAAATGCAGGTGTCCTGTACAGGACTGGTACTGCAGTGAGTGGAGGTGAAGAGCATGGGGAGGTTGCGCTTGACCTTTTGAAGAGCATTAAATAACAGGACAGACATTATAAAGTAACTTTTAGTGCCTGGCTGCTTCTCCTGACCTGCTCTTTGAGACCGGTTTAAGCCATACCCTTTTACACCAAATGAGGATCTGATCTCCATTTCAGGAAGAGAACCAAGCTTGTTTACAAAATACTTGACTTGGCTTCCATCCCAAGCTAAGCATCTTTTTCTTTTGGTTTTGGTCAAGTTAAGTTCCTATTATGGTTAGCCAGGCTTGTACAACAAATATTTGGCAACTGGCAGTGTGGTGTTGCTCAGTGTGAATTTTCTGTGCTGCGGTTGCTTACACAAGACCAGTGCTGGGTCAGTTGAGTAGCTGCTGCTGTGGGACAGTGTTGATGAAAGTGTGGTGAGCTAGGGTGGCCACACCAGCTAGGTCGATTCATGACATCAGCGTTGCATGACTCCGTACCAATTGTCCTGACCCTTTTCAGCTGTGGCATCCTGTGGGAATCTGTCTTGCAGTCCCCTCAAGTGCACAGCAGAGGATTTGGAGAGGCTTAAAAGCGCTGGTGGAACAAAGCAGGTGAACAAAGAGCTGTGAACAGTGCATCTGGTGGACACTGGAGGACAAACTGCATGGTGCCATGGCTGTTCTCTTTACCTAAGACTGGTAATCTTGATTTTTTTTTACAGCACAGAGACCTTCAGATTGTTTTTTGTATACTGAGTGTGTGTGTGTCAGTGAATTAAATACATGCTTCAATGAACAAAACTGTACCTAACAAAACACTGTTCCATATATACAACTTCATTCCCATCCACAAAGAAATAGGGTCAGCCTCCTGCAGCCCAAGGCGGGACTTGCCCCCTCATTCAGCATGTAGAGCTTACAACTTTCTGGGCAGAGTTAGATGCAAGTTTTAAACAGATTTATTTATTAGAAGTTGATGCAGTCTCACTAAACCAATTACTTAATTTGGATGCAAATATATAAGGAAACTTATATGTATCAGACAAACATTTGTCAGGGTTGAAAAAGATGCAGATAACTTGAGCAGGGAGATGAACTAGGAGACCTCCTAAGATGCTTTCCAACTCTTGTTTTCAGTGGTTACTTGATCCTGTAAATTGATAGTAGTTTTCCCAGGTAGGGCATGTGGACACAATACCTGGGAGCCTGGGGGCAGACTTTTGGTAATAATGAAGGTGATGCTTGTTGCAGTGCATCTCTGATATGCAGATGAGCTCAAAAGACACTACAAGACCCAATATCTGAATTTTGCCAGGCTAAAATATGAAAGCTTTTTTGTCATTAGCTTCTACATCACTCTCCTCCCTGATCACCCATCCTCTCGGACTTTCACTTCCTCGCTCTGATTTGGTTATGCCCGTGATGTTGAAACACTCTTCTCTGTGTACCTCTTGCTGCTACTATTAGTTCCCTATTTTTTTTCTGAAATCTCTTACATTTGTTTACAGATGAAACCCTCTGAACTTCCCCTAAGTCACCACCTCTGCCTGTTTTCCTGTGGTGACCTCTTTCATAATTTTACTTTTTACATTAATTTTAAAGCTTAATATTCTTTTGGGTTTCTCTCGTGCTACTTCCCTTTACTCTCTGGAGTTTTCCAGTGTATATCTCATATTCTTTTCCCATGTTTCCATTTTCCTGGGGCTGCCTACTACAGACATAGTTGTCATCTTTCTTTTCTCCCAGTCAATTTAATGTTTTTTGTTCTTCAGGGTTTCTTCAGCGTTTCTTCACCCTGAAGCTCATGTGGGCTGCACAAATGCAATTTGTTTCACCAGTCCATAAAAGAAAGACTTCCCAGATTGAGATCTCTCCTAGCTGTGCTAATTTTCCTGCTAGTTCTGTCAGGTTTTAGTCTTCTCTTCTTTTCATAGCAGGTCTAGATTTGAGGTTGTGTTCTTTTAGTTAACTGATCCTGCTCTGTCCAAGACAGGTCTTAATGGGACTTGCTTGGCACATGGAAAACCTGAGTTTCAACTCATGACCGGGATCAACAAGGGACTTGAACTTTGGCCTTGTCCATCATGGAGGCCCTGCCCACCAGATTATTGACCCTGCTGAGATGGGTGGCTCTCAGAGGTCCAACAAAATCTTCTAGATGTCACAGAAATGCCCTGGTGTGAAACAAGAGACATCTCAGAAGTGGAAGTGGTTTGGGAAGGCCAGTTCTCACAGATCTGCCACAGAGTTCATATCCTCAGCTTTGTACAAGTCATCACGATGTGGAGATTGGGCTGGTTGGCTGCTAATTTCAACCTTCCAATAGAATCATGGGATGGTTTGGGTTGGAAGGGACCTTAAAGATCATTTAGTTACAATCCTCCTGCCATGGGCAGGGACACCTTCCACTAGACCAGGTTGCTCAGGGCCCCATCCAACTTGGCCTTCTCCTGGACTTCAGGACCATTTACAAAGTCATAACCTGGGACTTTCCCTGATTTGCTCCCTTCAGTCTGAAGCAGGGACACCAAACATTGTTGCCTGCTTATCTCTCTTGTTTGTCCCTTAAGACAACAAGGGTGTCTTCTGCTCCTGTGAAACATAGCATGAGTCCAACTTCCAAGTGTAATTTACCTCATGACATAGAATCACAACTGCCTCCACATTGTCTTTTTAGAAAAAGCTGGTTTTATTTCTCCATGTTGCAAACTCAAGGCAAAATCTCCATCTTTCATCACTATTACTTCTCTAGATGAACATTTCCTTCCTCTTTGCCAGTTTATACAATAGAGTAAAATTGGTGTTTGGGTTGGCAATGCATCTTTTGATGGACACATACAAGTGATCTCAGTACTCTATCTCCTAAAAGTAAAATAATTAGGAAAAAAAAAGTGCCCCATTTTTCATCAGTCACCAGAAATGAATCTGTGTTTTAGATGGAAATATTGAGAATATAAGTCTTTTTATTTTCAGTTAAAGCAAATCAGCCTGTTCTTCCTCTTTACTTACAGGTGAAACTATAATTTTCCTACCAAACAAATCTACAAAATGGTATTTTATCTTTAAATTGGAGGGGTTTTGTGTTTTGGGTTTTTTGGATTTTTTTTCCTTCCTCTCTGTATGGCAGTAATGTCCCAGTCTTGCATTCGTTTTGCACAGGAATAAGAAAAGACACTAATTTATTTGTTATTTTTTTAAAAGATGTAAAGTGCAGTGCAAGATTCAAAGGACAGTAGAACTGGGTTATGCAAGACCTGATTTCTCCAGTCACAGTGTACTGTGTCCTGGTCCATATCCTTAAATTTTTGCATAAGCACATCCTCTATTACTAGAACTGGAAGGATGAAGAGGCTCTATCTGTATTACATTAAAAATCTGTTAAATTTCACTACTGTTTTTAACCTCTGTTCTCCATTTTACATAAAGACAAACTAATCCTTACAGAAAACTCTGAATTTCTGTAAAAATACACTACTCATTAGCTAATTTTTCCTTTTGTTTTCTTCTCTTGGTTGTTTTATTTTCAGCCTTTTGTCTGTGGGTAAATAGCTAAGTTGTATAAGATTGAAACAAGCAATATTCATTGCAACAAAAGTACAAGCAAACCTTCTGAGTTTCATGTGTTCAGACTGAGATTGCTTCACTTCAGATTCCTCCTTTACTGTAGCTGTATCACCCACTGGTGAAATAAAATTGCATGTGCTTCTCCCAGCAGCATGCCATGAGACTGAGTTGGTCCAGACTGGAAGAAGGAGACATGGTAGTACGTGATCATTGCCACCAGGATCAATGCTGCCCAACCATTGTGAGGATAACCCAGCTGTCAGTGTCAGGAATCTGGTCATTCTCATTTTTCCTTCTTGACCTCTGGCTTAGAGGCTACTTCAATTCACTCTGCTTCATTGTTCCCCTCCGTGGCAGGAGAAGGGTGTCTTGTTTGCTGCGAGGGGATGCTGCAGGGTTTCAGGGGCTGATGTCTCTGGAGACTTCTTCAGCAGAAAGAATTACTGGCATTTGCAGAGTGCAGCTTCATCCCGGAGCTGAAGTAGCAAAAAGGTTTCCAGAGGATGTTCTGTGACATCTGCCACTTAGACTTCGAGGCATTTGCAGAGGTGAAGTAAACGTAATATTAACTGACTAGAAAGCAAATCCTTTCTCTTTAAAGTTCATGTTAAATGCTAAGTGCAGTGGAAGAGGAATGGAAATCATAAATCCAGATAATTTACTGTTACCCCCAAGGAGCAGATTCATTGTCTTTTTTTCAAAGGATTGCTGTACACCCATTAAAGAGCATTCTTGGGTTCTTGGAGAGGAGGGGCATGTGCCACTGTTGTCATTAATTATTAATAATTACTGGCATATTTTATGAGTTCAGAAAATGATCAGTTCATTCACAATAATCTCTTCTGCCTTCCCTTTTCAGATCCTCTAGGAAAAAAACCCAACAGACAGCAAAATGGAGCCACTAAAATTCAGGATGACTAATGGGAATTGTATAGCATAAAATGGCAAGATGAAGACAGAATTTCTGTAAAGGTTATTGCTACTTAGATAGCTTTAGAATTACAGAACAGTTTATTTAATTAAAAAAAAAAAAGAACATAGAGACAGAGACAACCATAAAATACCACACCTACTGAAATGATGTTACATTCACTTAGATTTGAGCATGCAAATAAAGGAGAAGAATGAGGAATTAGTTATGCAGAAAGAGTCCCCATAAAGGCTGGTTAAAGTCAGTAGCAAAAATGGGGAGGCTGCTCCCAAAGGGGAATCCATGCTGAGTGAGAAGGGAATTGCCCTGTAAATGTATTTAGTTTGCAGTCCTTTTGGGTCAGCTTTTGTGCTATGTCTTTACAGTCCCTAGTAAAATAAGGCCCTGGCTTGTGACTAGGAATCCTAATGCTTATCCTTAACAGCAGTCAGCATTGTTAAAATGTCAGCAGGAATGATAAGAGGTATCAGATATTTGAGGGTAGTGGGAAAGGCAACAACTATCTTTCTGCTCTTTTATTTGCAAAAATGGATTCTGGCAGTTACACGTCCACTGAGGATTGCTTTGCTCCTTAGGAATAGAACAGGAAGGATAAATAATACGAAAATATTTTATGGAGTGTGACAGCAGATGGGCTATTAAGTATGACTCACTGTGTGGCTTGCTGGCAAACTCTTACTAATGACCTTGTGACTCGGCGGCCACTTCGGCAGAGGTTATAGACTTGACAGGCCATCTCTGCCTGGCAAAGGTGAGCCTCAGCCTTGCAAGCATCATGCTGTTCTGAGACTTGTAGTGCCAAAAATGTGTTATGTGAGTCAAGGATACTGAATGGTGTGAATAATTAAAATTCATATCAGAGTTGAGTGTTGTGCACTATATGGATGCTGAAGTTGGTTCTGCCCAGATCCATTTCATCAGTTTTAAGTCATCAAACCAAGAGGCCCATGCTAAAGGCGGATGTATTAAGTGGGATATCTTACCCACATATTAAGTAGGGGTAAGTGAGAGGATGGTTGGATGTGGTAGAAAGGTGACAAATGCAGTGAAAGTGCCAGAGCCATTGATAGATCCATGTTTTATTTGTCATTTAAAAATCAGCTGAGAAGACCACTGTATGATGTATGTTAAGGAAGGCCCCTGCTGTAGGAAGGGAAGGCACAAACTGATCTAATACTTCTTATCTGGTTTTAATTACTGTGTCACAGATGACAATTTAATCATCCAGTATTCATGTAGCCAAGGATCATTGGTTTTAGAATGGCTGCACGTTTCCACCATGGGCACAGGGGAGACTGTCTGGGGAAAACGACCTGTAACTGGTGTCAGAGCTCACCTTTGGTGCTTGTATCAGAGGACCTAAATCAAACATTGCAGCCTTTCTGATTGCAGTGTCTGCTGAAGCAAACACCCAGAGCTGTAGTCCTGTAGCTGCCTGTGATATTTTCAGTTCCAGGTGCATTTAATTTTGTTTTCAGCTGCTTTGGACTTGCACCTCTTGCCAGTGCTTTGGAGGTGACATTATCTTGTGGAATAAAGAAATTACTGTTCTGTTCTTACTTCAGACTTTATATAAGAACATACAAGAGGTGTGAAATAGCTTGTAACTTACATATATTTGGTGTATTATGGAAATCAAATACTTTTCCTTTCTGTGGGCTGGGGAAGTTGTGTCTCCTTTGCCTTAGTGGTGTGGTTTCTGCCTAGGCTGCTCCAGAGGCCACTGGAGCTGAGCAGAGAAAGGAGTGTGTCTTCTCTCCTGAACGCCACTAATATGTCTCATTGAATTATTACAAGGAGCTTGAAATTTGCTGCAGAAACCCTCTTGGGAGGACTAAGTATGAAGCAGTTGCCAGTGAGGACAAACCTGAGGGCATATCTCTGCTGAAGGTGCAACACAGAAATTTGATGAAAGGACAGGCAGGTAAGAGTGGTTGGGAGGAACAGCACCTCTGGTTTCCCAGTTCTTTGAGAGAGGGAGAGGAGCTTTCCTGCCCTCCACAGACACAATCTACCTCCAAAAAAAGAGGGGAGCAAGTCTCAGTATCTTCTTCAAAACATACTCCTGTAGTCACTTCAAAGGGAGTTTGAAATATTCTTTACAATACCAGAAGGACCTGAGAATTCAGAAACCTCAATTTGGCAATATTTGTGAAGGCTGAGTAGTTTAGTGAAGCTCACATGCATGTGTTTTCCAGATCCCTGCACCAAATGGATATTTTGATTCACTGTAACAAATCAGAGCACCCTCGGTTCAATGACACTCATGAAGCTTTGGCAGCAGCAGGGTGTGGACTTGTTCAGGGTACATTCCCAGTCCATTCCTGGAGCTAGGGATTATTTGGGATGGTGCAATACTGGATGTTCTCCTGCAACTGGGAAATCTCAACAAAAGTTGCCCCATAGCTGTTGCAAACACAGTGAAAAGTTTTGCCTATGATGTTCTTGGGTCTTATCCCTGTTCATAGCTATGAAACCCAGAAGAATATGGAGGGGCAGAAGGAAGCAGGAGGCTCTTCTCTGACAAGAAGGGACTGAGGGCCCTTTTGCAATAACCCTGCACTACCTAATTTCATTATCCACTCTTGCACAAAGTCAAATTAACACTATCTTTGGACAAGCGCCAGCATCCTCATACAGCCCCCTGAGCTTCCTGAGGCCAGTGCAAGTGCCTGTTTTTCCTGATGCAGGAGGATTGCCTGTGTAAACTTCACCCTGTGACTTCAGTTGTGTAATCTGTATTCAGAAAGAGATGCTGCCTTTGACCCTCTGGCTTCCTTTGTCTGGCTGTTATCTGTGCAGCCGTGGCAAGGGAAGTGCAGCAGACACAGCTGGAGGTGATGTCAAGGTGGGGGGTGGAAAGCCATTGTAAGTGGAAGGCAAGAGTGAAACTCTCACTTAAGACTCTGTAAGATGCTGTGAAAATAGTGTCCCTTCAGTAGAGCATGTATGGAAAACACAAAAAGTTCCCTGCCCTGCATCTCATGGTACCGTGTGTCTCTCCAGGTCTCAGTTTATTTGCATGTTATGAGTCCTCTTATTTTGCCAAGAGGTGAGGATCCTCATGTAGGAAGTTAAGTCCTAGGGAAAATTGGCTTGTTTTCCTTCAGTTCCTTCTATAGATGCCATAGAAACCTGAGGTCCCTGTAGGACCTCAGCTTTCCCAGGATTACAACCTAACCACCATCACACTTGATGCAGGAAGGCTGTGCTACTTCCCACTGTCCCACCTGTACAATGGGTTTTGAGCATCACTCACCAGCAAGGCCCAAATGAGGCTCTCTCAGCCTTAATACAAACTCCATCTCTCAACAGGACTGCTTATGCTCTCCATCCCCCCAACTTTTGGACAGATACATGTTGCCCAGGAAAAAAGACTATATTTACTTGGGTTTGAATAGGTATAAGTGGACTTTTTTTCTCTGTGCCAAGGAGTGGAGCAGGACCTGGCAGCAGTGTATCAGTATGGGCAGCTCCTGATCTTTTTACAGCCAAGTCTCTTTTTGTCAGACTGGCTATGTCTTCACCCCTTCCTGTGTCCCCACATTTTTCATAGCCTGGTGGTGATGCTGGCAGTGAGCTTGCAAGACCACCTGAACCTACCTGTCCTGTAGCCCTTTCTCTAGGGCTCCCTGTGTGTGAAGACCTTGGAGCTGCCAGAGATCCAAAAAAACCTGTTCACAGGGGTAATCCATGCCTTTCACTCATCTGTTGGAAACAACAGCTCTGTTATGTCCCATTCCTGCTAAAAATGGGGTTTCTGGGGTGGATGTGATTCCCAGGAGTCGGTAGTGACGCAGGATGGGGTTCTTACAGGTGAGGTTTTGACCTGTTTGGGTACGAAGAACCAAAAGGACAACATCAAATCACAAAGTAGGTCTGCTAAAATTTCAGAAAGATTTCTCTCATGAAAATGAGGTTAGTGCAAGGAGAGAGCTTTGCTCAGCATTTGCCTTCTGTGAATTTCCATGCCAGTCAGCTGCAATCATGTAAAAAAATGAGTAAGTAGAATAAAGGACAGCATTTTCCCAGTAAATTCTTCGTTATCTGAAGATTTCCTCTGGATTGAAAAGATAGGTACTGCCATCCATTCCAAGAGTGTTTAGATGTGATCAGGTAGATACAAATAATCTCAAACAAATGCAGCAGAAATAGCTTCAAGTTGCAACGAATGTTCTGACTCTAAAAGGAATGATTTCACAGGGGAAAAATCCAAAGTAAAACTGCGAGAACAATGCTAATTAAAGATGTGTCAGGTGCTGGCTCTGCATTAGTGTTATGCTACTGTGTGCATTTCAGAGACAAATCACAGGCAAGAATTGGAGTAGAAGATGTTGAAATCTCCCCATTGTTTTTTTCCTTGAATTGACTCAGAGAAGTCCTCAGGAATGGAAGCTGGATAATAAACCATGATGAAGGCTCACTAGCCCCAGCTGGTATGCTATCTGCAGCTGGTTTCATTGCTGCCTAAATTGTTGGAAATACAATCCAGAATGAGGGGGAAAACTGAACTCTATGGTGAAAAACTTGCTGATCGTTTTTTAACTCTCACAAACTGGTACACTTCCCAGTTTAGACAGGGCTGAAAGCAGTGATACTGTGAGAAAAGACTGCTTCTGGCTGTGCATCCTACCTCACTGCAGACTGACATAAGACTTACCCAGAAATGTTGAGCTTCACAACTATGCACAAGATCTAATCCCCAGGGTCTCCATCAGCTAATTAGTGTTCTGCCACGAGCAGTGATCTTTTCAAAGTCCAGCTTTCTTTCTCTGTTAAAACCAAAAGGCTTTTGCAAGCAAGGACATTAGTTGCAAGTGAAAGTTTCTTTTTAATGAAATTAAGATAAGGATTTTCCCTGTGATTTTGATCAGCTGTTTTTTCTATTTCCCCACCACCACTACTTTCTTACAGATGTTCCTTCTTGTGTCTCATCATACTGATACATCTTCAATGCTTGCTTCTTGGGTTAACCTGCAAATTTTTGGACCTCCCTCTCCTCACTTTCAGTGTATATGAGACAATCCTACAAGTCAGCAGTTTTGCTGGTTATATAGTGATATTTGGAAACCTTTTCCTATATACCCTGTTTATGTGAGACAAATCTCAGGAGATGCTGCCTGTCTATCCTAGAAGAAATTCCTTCTGCTCAGAAGACTAACCTGTTATTGATCATGCTTGGGAAAGACCCACAGGGGTTTGCTAGGTATGATTTACACTATTTTCTCTTGTCTGCTCACTCAGAGTTCAGCTATTTGTTTTCTTACTGCTTTAATGGTGTCTGATTTTTTTTTTAGTATTTGACTCTATCTTAATATTAGGATAAAAAGCAGTGGTAAAATGAGACAATTAAAAATAAAGAATTGCGTGCATATGCACATATGCACATACATCTATGCATCCAAATATCAGTCATCGGAGGTATAACAGGATTAATAATTGAAAAAGTGGGTTTTTTTCCAATTGAGATGCTTTTTTCAGACTCCATGATTTACGAAGGTGTTAAGGGCATTGATCCTCACGACACCTCCCTCTGCTTTCCACCATTATCCACACTTGCCAAAAGAAAGAAAGAAACAAAGAAAAAAACAGGCGTAGTAAGGCAAAAATCCCCTGCTTTGGAAAATATTTCTTGACCATCTTACCTCAGCCACATACTAAAGAGTCTAATCCTGTTAAAATTCTTCCCATGTCCTCCTAGTCTCATAAGTGCCTTTAGCTTTATATACCTCTTATGAATAGTTCTCCAGCAACTTATACTACCTGCATAAGCTTCAGGTTTTATTTTTTTTTTTACTATGTGATTTTTTTTCATAGAAGGCTCTTTGTACACTGATGGCATTACAGAGCTGATGAGTAGTTTGATTTACATGAAATAAAATGGGGAAAATTGCATGAGTAAGACAAGCTAATGAAGCATTGAAGAAAGAAAATGTTGCTATGCTGTCAAAAAAAGAAAAAAAAAAGAGCAACAAAAAACCTCTGTAGGCTGACAAGAAACCAGACAAGTAGACTCTCTGAGTAATAAATTTACCAGTAGTGTAAGACATTTTTAGTTTTGATAACATCTTCACTGGGAGTAGGCCTGAACCAAACTTTTATGTTTGAATAGCTGAAGATTGGTGGTGTATGGCTAAATAGGAACTTGCAAGTGTGTGTCTCTTGGTTTAATGGATTGACTGAAAATTCTGAGCCAAATAAGTCCTAGCATTTGTGTCAGGCAGTAATTTTAGATGTTCTTTTTCAGTGGAAGCTTTAGGCTTATAAGGGGCAATTTCACTTATTGGACTAGTGAGATGTTAACTGCTCAGGAGTATTTGTCTTGTTCTCAAGAAGCAATGGAGAGTGGGAAATCTATGGACCGTGGCTTAATTTCCCCAGAGTTAAAATGGTAGTCTAATTTTTTTTCCCTTTGTTTCTGTGAAATTCAGCCTGTAGATCTTGGTGCCTACAATTTCTTACATTAGATGTATTGGCACAAATTCTCTGAAAAGCTTGGTGTGAATCATCCCAAAAAAATAAAAAATTACATTATTTGCTTAAAAACATCACCAATGAAGTGCCAAAAACCAGTATGTAGAATAAAAACCAACCCCTCTGTGTTTTATGCCTTAAGGGGAAATACTCTAGGGTTGGATCTGCTAATGCCCAAGGGCAGTGACCCAAAACTGCAACCTATTCTGCCTGATGGGAGACTGCAGGCATGGCTTTGTGTTTCTGTCCCTGGTTGGAGGCTTCTGTGCCCCTGTCAGAGATGCATTTCTCCCAGATAGTGCATTGATCTGAGTGTGTGTCTCTTGCATCCCAAATGAATATGTTGGGTGGTATTATCCAAGATGCCCACCCTTGCAGCATGTCTGTATCATTTTTGATTTTTGACCCCTGTGAGACTGCCAAACTTGTTCTGCCTCTTGAAAGTCATTCTCTTACACCCATCACTGACATGATCTGGTGCTTTCTGTATGATTTCCTCATCCTTTTCTGCACTGTTAATGCCAGATATTTTAAACTTCCCATCAGCAAATTCCATTTACAGATGGCTTTTTTTTTTAGTAATGTTATTAATGAAATTATTGTCACATCAGTCCTAAGACCAATCCTTGAGGAACTCCAAAAATACTCTCTATAGCCCAACAGTTCCCCTTTGTGCACAGGCTGTTGTCATCTCCCCATTAATCAGTTCCTTCTCTCCAATTTTGAATAGTGCCTCACATTCTGAGTCTGCATTGTCACAACATCCCAGACACTGGGGGATGTCACAGCCAAAGAGTGATGAGGGCAGCTGGTTCCTGAAGCAGCTGGTTCCTGAGGTTGTTCAGTACCTTTTGGCCAGTCCCTGGTAGCAAGCTCCGCATGCATGTTGCAGACTTGGGAACTGAATCACCTAAATCTCAAGTCTTGCTTCCTATCCCAATGTTAATAGTCTGCAAATGTGATTAAGATCCTCATCTCTGTCAGAGTTTTGATTGGGTTTATACTGAATTGCAATGTCTCCAGTTGGTGTGTCACTCTAGACACTGGTCGCTGTGGGCTGCTCAGTGGTCCCATTGAAGCAACATCCATTTAATTTATTTTCTCAGACTTTCCTACTACCTGACTTCCTGCCCACCTTTTTTGGCTTCTGAAAAAATGTATCTTTTGCTTTCACCTTCCAAGAGTGATCCTTTTACCAAAGATTGCCAGTCAAGCTGAGAGTAAGACATTCATATGAAGTCAGTAAATTCATCTCTTTAAAACTCTTGTCTTCTCCAAAGTTGAAGGAATTGCACTAAATCCACTGGGAACATGAGTGTGCATTGACTTCAACTGGCCTTTTATACATGACTTTTTCTATACCGAACCCATTAAGTGGCTGAACTTGATGCCAAATCATTGACTGATTGAAACAATTCTCATTTCTAAGATTTATACCAGCAAAGGTTCTGGGAATATAAACTTCTGTGATCTAATTCTTAACCAAAGTCAAATGACATAGCTCTTAATTTCAGTGAAGCTTTGTTAATTCATACCAGCTGAAATTTTAGGTCATTAATTTGGTTTTCTTCTCACTACTCATCCCACCTTAAAACTTCCAATGAGTCCTCTCCCTGAAGAGTCAGATGGACCTGGTAGGCCACAGAATTTTATAGAGATTCACACAGATATGTATGGCTGGAAGAAAGGTTAGTCAAATATTTGTCAGAGGAATGTTGTATCTCCTATGTAGAGTGACTGATTGGCATCAAGAGCCTTATCTCCCTCATAGCACAGAAGAGTGCACTAGGTTCAGTTGTCAATAAAAGCAGTATAAAAGGAAGACACAGATGCTTTGTCTGCATGAAAGCCTGTTCAGAGATACAAAAATAAGAAAGAGCAGAAAAAGGTCATGTGGTGGAAATGGAAAGCATGATGTGGTGACCTGCAGGACAAACCATCTACTCATAAGAATAGTCGATGGATTTAAGAGTAGTTAAGCACTGGTCAACTTTATCCTACTGAACTTCTGAGTGTGAAACATCTACTCTCAACACAGGGACTGGGAAGCCAAAACATTAAAATCACCCCAGCCAAGATCATGACCAGATACTAATCAAGAAAGCAAAATAAAGTTCTATGAGAAAAATGACAGACACAAATGGGGTGAAGGGAGGAAGAATATGTGGGTGTGGGAATTTCTGAACCTACAGTATACTTCCTCTTATGATTATTTTCCCTATTGGTGGCAACTTCTTCATAGGTTAGAACTTTTATGGTAGTAGGAATTGTACTAAATACATTGAGACTAGCACAAGTCTCAAATTAAAAATGTTATATTTAATTTTTTCACTTGCGTTTCTATTTCTTTTTCA
>NW_021939396.1:8266687-8453715 GCF_001715985.3 Manacus vitellinus | reverse complement strand
CAAAAATGGGTTAAAAACCACATGGGGTTATGGGGGTGTTCTGCCTGGAGAAGAGGAGGCTCAGGGGAGACCTTATCACTCTCTACAACTCCCTGAAAGGACAAGTGTCAGGATGAGAGGAAATGGCCTCAAGTTACACCAAGGGAGGTTTAGATTGGATTTAGGGAAAAATTCTTCACAGAAGGCGTTGCCAAGCACTGGAACAAGCTGCCCAGGGAAGTGGTGGAGTCACCACGCCTGGAGGTGTTTAACAGATGAGTAGATGTGGCACTGAGGGTCATGGTTTAGTGGTGGATTTGGCAGTGAGTTTACAGGTGGGCTCAGTGATCTGAAAGGTCTTTTTCAACGTACATGATTCTAAATTACTCTAAACACAAAAACATATTAAGGACATTTCATGGACTTAAATGTTTTCCTCTCTGTGTATGCATCCCGTTTATGAAGGTTTCACCTTTTCTTTGCCCATATCACAACCCGGATTTTGTTGTCTTTACACTGGGACAATGCAGACCCTGAACTGCTTCTACTTCTGCCATGGGTAAATTGCCAAAGCAGAGGGATGGCACAAATACCTTGTTGTGGGACTTGCTGTTTTAGTAAAACTACACATAGACATACTGAGAAAGAAAAAATTCTTATTGTTTGTTTGTTTTTTCTTAAAGTAACCTGGAATCGAGACAATGCTTTTCAAAATTTTGCCGTGAAGTCTCACCTGACCTTCCTGGTGAGTTGTTCTGATGCCAAGGGAAGCTCACACTGTGTCAGGCTGCACTGGGAGCAGTTCAGAGACCGAGTGGGACAGCCAGGCAGTAGCACACAGATACTGCCAAGACAAAACTTGCAACCTCAAAGAGTAAAGTATTATCAGTAGAGCAATAATCACATGTGATTATTCAATCTGAAAGAGGCGATCCAACCACCTCAAAGTCTTACCACTTCTGCTACTTTTTTTTCAGAAGCCTGATAGCAGTTTGTTAACTACCAAATATTAATGAATACCAGGTACCCCCAAACCCGCTTTGAGAAAGAAAAAGAATTGAAAGTGTCTCTGAGATTGTATTATATGTCAATGTATTTCTCTTTTTATCTTCATACTTACATATAGGTTGACTTAAACTGATAAACTTAGTTCCTCTTGTAACTTGTTAGGATTCAAGATATATAGATTTGCTGTACTAATAACTTTAAAGTGTTCTAGCTAAAAGAGTATCCTGGGATATAAAGGAAGCCATTTGTGAGTGTAGTTCAGCTGCAAAAACTGCTTGATGAACTCAAAAGAAATCACCACACTTGAGTTTCGGGCCTTGGGGAACAGTCAGGCAAGAAAGTCCAAGGCTGGTGCACCACATACCTGCCTGCTGCCTTCACCTAAGCAGGGAAAAGGGAGTATTCAGGCAAGCCCTGGAGTGTCCGAGAAGTTTGTACAGACTGGAGTAAACAGAAGAGATGTCCAAGAAGAAATGAAAGAAGATTTTCACAGAAGCACCTTGAGCAGAGTGACAGAAGTCCCAGTTCTGCTTGTGTGTGATTTGTGTAAGTGGCTGAACTTAGTGCTTGATGTGACTTTTCACTTCTGCTACAGAAAGAATTTTTTGCAACGAGTGGATACAAATTTTGAGGTGTAGATCATTGCCCCCTCCTTCCTGAGATTATGGGAGGTCACTACCACATCCTCATCTTCTCTGAATCCGCTTGGTAGGGTGGGGTTAGATAAGAAAAATTTCCTACTGAAACCATGAGCAGGTTTATAATTATATTTACTCCTTGGGGCTCTCTAAAGTTGTATGATACCTTTGATTTTACCTTTGATTTATTTTTTTCTCCCAGGCAACTAACAATAGGATAAGAGGACACAGTCTTAAGCTGCACCAGGAGAGGTTTAGGTTGGACATTAGGAAAAAGTTCTTCCCAGAAAGAGTGATTGGGCATTGGAATGGGCTGCCCGGGGAGGTGGTGGAGTCACTGTCCCTGGAGGTTTTTAAGAAAAGACTGGATGTGGCACTTAGTGCCGCGGTCTAATTGACAAGGTGGTGTTGGGTCATAGGTTGGACTCAATGATCTCAGAGGTCTTTTCCAACCTAAATGGTTCTGTGATTCTGTGATTTGGATCTCACATCTTGCAAAAGTGCAAGAATGCCCACACCCTGAGCATCACTGATGCTTTAACAGCAGCTGCACACTAAGACATCCACATCCCACATAATAATTGAAGCATAAAAAATTATTGAACACTGTAGAAAATGCTGCATGACTAAACAACCCAGCAATTTTCTATTAGTTCTGCCCTCACTTTTAATTTCTTAATTGCTTCTTCTGAATACAAAATTATTTTACCAGGCTATTACTGCAATAAATATTTAAAAAAAAATCCACAACAAAATTAAAGATTGTATTTGCCAACTAGTATCATAAAATAAAACACTGGTAACAAAATATAACTGCTCCTATGCTGCTAAATACCCGAGGATTGTGTTGTTAGTAGGAATGTTGGTGCCAGGCAGGTATGGCTGACGGGAAAGAAAAGAGGTCAGAGCGTTTTCATCAAGAAAAGATTAGTAAGCTCCAAATATACAATTGGATGTATATGTATTGTTTATATGTGTGTACATGCCAGTGACAAAAGATGACTTTATTTTATGTATGGATGGCCAGATACGTAAATAAAACCAAAGGAGCGAACCCGCCCTTAGGTGCTGTTTGGATACTTGGATACTTGGGCTGCTTTTCAGCCTAATGGTAGCCCAGGGGAGAGAGTCCAAAGGGAAAAGGAAGTCACAGCCACCCTCTGCCCTGTGCACTCAGCAGGGACAATAGAGTGCTCTGGCCACTGACAGCAGCCTTGTTTGTCTTGGGGGGTTGAACACCAACAACTTTTCCATTACATGGATGAATATAGAAATAGAAAGTAAGCATCCTATTCCCAAAGATTATTCTTTTTTAAAAAAATGAAGAGATGAAATTTCTTACAGAAAACATCAAGAATGGAAGAAAGGCAGCTTTGCAGAGCTCCCTTGTTACACCGTTGTGGTTCAAAGCACCTTTCAGTTTGGATAAAGCTAACATCAGGTTTTGCCCCCCCCGTCCAGATTTTCCCACCTTCTCAAGAGCCCTGCCAGTAGAGAGAAGGCAGAAGCAGTCACATTCACACTACAGAGTCCTTTAGGGCTTTCATTTTGGATAGTACAAATCCTCTGATATAAATGTCGCTTTTCAGGAATATAAACAGTTGCAACAAAACAGGAACAATCTACATAAATTTTGAAAAGCGCAGACAAAACAAAAAACCAAGGTCAAATCACTGGATGCTCACAAGGATCCCTAAAGTGCTTCCAGATACTGTAATACCAAACAATTACAATGTTTTATACTTTCATGGAGACAGACAAGCACAATCTCAGAATGCCTCTCCCCCCTCAAAAAAGGTCATTTTGATTTTTAGGTAGCAAGTGGGGAAACAGAGGAGTTCAGTCTTTTTACCCTGGCAGACCTGGTGAAAAGCCTGTCATCTCCTCTTGCTGTGCCCCAGTCACTTCACATGACTAATTACATCAGTCATATCTCTTCTTCTGCCATTACAAAGTCTGAAATTATTTCCAGGATCACTCATCTGGTGATGTAGTGGCTCCCTACAAATGATTAGCACAGCCTCTTCGTATGGGGAGCCTCAGCTAACATATACAGCACACACTCAATCAATGAACACTTCTTTAAGTCAAATGACACAAGAGAGTTCAGTGTGGGACTGAGATCAAGAATAATGGGGATTGTACAATATAAAGCTCTTTTGTTTTCACATTTTGCTGCCTTTCCTCAAAAGTACAGTTTACCTGTATGAAACAGGGAAGCAAAAAGAGGAATAAAGAGAAAATGTCAGGTGTTAAACCTGCACTGTAAGAAGACTGCAGACCAGTAAGCACAGGGGAAGATGGAAAGAGGAACTGCAGCTATTTTAATCATGTTTTATCTCTACTGGAAAATAGATGAATTAGAGTAGTAGACTGTTACAGAACAGAGCAGAACACAGTATTAGACACCAAAATCTTGAAGCTGCTTATAACAATTTGTGAAATACAGAATTTCTTCAGTGTTCACTGCATGGACACCATTGCACTGCCAAGTACTTTGAGTAGTTGCAGTGGTGAACCTACACCAGTAGCAAACAGGCAAGAGAAGAGGCCTGCTTAGTAATTGAGATAACCCAGCCCTACCAAGTTTAGGAGCATGGCCACAGGCTGTGCTTCCAAATTTATGGCACTCAAGTAGAGGAAAAATCCAAGATGCACCCATTCTTCTGCAGAAGTGGAAAAGCTACGATCACCTTTGCTCATATGAAAGGCACCTTTCTCCAGCAAAGCTTCTAAATGTCACTGGGTTTATTCACTCTGGGTAGCAGTCAGTGCCTTTAAGTAAAGGCTTCACCAAGTCACAGGAGGCTGTGAATCAGGGGTGATGTAGAGTGGCAGAGTTTCACTTGACCTCCCATTAGCCCCAGTCAAGCCAGTTTATTTAACAAAGCAAACCACCAGGACCACAGGAGGAAATAAACCATATATTTGCACTGGAACTTTCTCATAAACAAATTTTCTTTTTTTATCTTCCCCACAAAATGTTTCAGATCAATCAGCAGCATTATAGCATTCCAGTTAATGGACAGAATCAATGTTTTAGAGAACAGGGAAGGCAATATCTAAGAGGGCTAGACTGTCTCATTACTCTCTGGAAGAGAACCCATTTTTTTGTTTTGATTTGGTTTGGGGTTTTTTGACCAAACACAATTGTGCTGCCCTGATGGAAACAAATATTCATTGATTCAGTAAGATTTCTGTCTACCTCAGGAGCATAAGACCAGTATTTTACTTTGATCACATCCTTTGTAGTGATGTAATCATTGTAGGGGTTTTGTTTATTGGTTGCTGTTTGGTTTTTTGGGGTTTCCCCTCCCTCACCCCTCCAAAGTGCTTAATTCATTTCTTATTAGAAGCCCTCAGAATAACTTTCAGCTCATAAGTGATTTTTGGGCTGTCTCTAGGTGTTACCAAGGGACATTGTGAAGAGACCATTTCCCTTTGCCTCAGCTGTTCCTTTTGCTGGAGCTGTACTTAGTTTCCTCTTCACATCACAGTGGAAGTTGCAATCTTCTGTTGGGGAAGTAGGTAACCTAACTAAAGCACCTCAGGGAAGGGCTCTGGAGACCATCAATCTCGGGGGACGATTTCAAAATTCAGTGAACAAGGACTTCACAAAATAACAGTCTTAGGTACTGCTGGGCAAGACATAAGCAAGAACAAGCATCTCAGGCTGCATCCAGTAGGATGTGTTCCTTGACCTCCAGTAACATGACCACAAGCTCAGGGTGCTCAGCACCCCACAGGACTGCAGTGTCACTGTTGCCACTGTTCTTCCCTTCCACCACTAATTTGCTTTGAAAGGACCTGGCTTTTTAGTCACATCTGAAAAGTAAAATTCAACTTAGTTGATCAAAACCTGAACTGGTTTTGCAACATTCACTTGAACTACTATAAATCAAATTTATCTTTGTGTGTCATCTAAGTGATATTGAGGACAAGGCTACTGAATAATGACAGAAAAAAAATTATGATTTTGTTATTAGCTCACCAACTACATCTACCTCATTAAAATAACACTGTTATGATGCAGTCATCTGCTGTATCCCATTATACTGCTACCTTCATGCAATTCCATCAGTATGCTCCAAAGAGCAGCAGACATTAAAATCATATTAGTGTACCCAGTGTCTGAATGTAAAAAACTTTGAAGAAACCTTTTCCCCATCAGTACACACATTTTCTTGTAGGCTTTCCTGTGACCTTGTATGAAGTGGTTACTCCTTCTGTGGGATGAGAAATTCCCAGTCATCCATCACCCGCATGGTAGGTGTATTTGGGTTACAAAGTGAAGTCTTTGAGAGCAATTGTTTTAAGAAGCCTTGATAGAAATAGAACCCCTTACTGCTCACTGTCCAAGTGCAAGGAAGAGTTTGCTAGCAGAGGAAGTGGAAAGCCAGGACTTTCCCCCGTGCTGTAATCTGTGAGGGACAGACTGGGTGCAGATGAAAGCTGCCATGAAACAAAGCGTTTAGACTGCACTTAAACACTTCCTTTGCTGAGCAACTGTAACACTGCACACCAGACGTCTTTCTCTTCCTTTTTCCTGAGCATGAATATGGCGCTTAGGGCTAAATCGAGCACCAAGTGCAGCTGTTTAATATTCAGTTAGCAAGAAAAGAGAGTAAAGCTGATATTGCACATTGCAATTGCCTAAACTTATTCTGACTTTTCCCAATTGATTAAAAGATAATATTTTTTATGTCCAGCTGATAAACCCCACGCATGAGCTGGGAAACATTCTGTGCCTGTTTATAGCAATCTAGATACAGTCCCATCTGAGACATCTGGGTTCCTGGAGTCAGAGCTTAGGTGCCTATTAAGTTAATGATCAGACTAGAACAAGAAGCTTTTCCCCATGATCACGCCACCTCTGCAGGATTGCATCACAAACCAGCAGGATTTTCTAAATGCAGGGTCATATTCTCCTGAATCTAAATGAGTCCCATCTCAGGCAGTGAACAAGTGGAAAGAAGCAAAATAGTCTTCTCTTGTGAGGTATTAGGCTGTAGCCATTCTCCTTGTCCCAGGACATACAGCCTGCACTGCTCTGGAAATCCGGTTTATGATGCTGGACACTCAGCAGTATGTGTATACTGCCAAGGCAACCTGCACATGTCATCTCCTGCCCAGCTGGCAAGATGTAAGAGAGAGACTGGAGGAGCTGCTAGCAAAGGCACTGGGAACATTGCAGGGAAGAGGAGAGGTGGAAACAGAGGAACCTGGAAATTTTGCATTGAGAAAGCTCCAGTGGGAAATGTAGGACACACAAAACCCATATCAGGAGAAAATTACCATTCATTAGTTACACTGTTCACAAGACGTTTTATGTTTCAATTATTTTTTCTTCTCTTCCAAGAAAAGGCAAGTGGTACCTACTTCTTCATGCTCCCATTATGTTCCCATTCTTATTTTAATCTTAATTGTTTATCCATTGAATTTTACTTTAAAAGGCTGGTAAGGGCAGATGTAGAGAATATAACATTTCTGTGGTTTGCTCGAAGAAGACCAGCTTAAACAGGGATGTGAGAGGGCCTGGGGAACCATGTGAGAGCAGGGAGCAGAGTAAGTGCACCGAGACATTCGTAAGTGTGCTTGCTTCTAAATGGTTTTAATGGGGTCACTCCTGTCCTAAGGCACAATACGCTGCTGCTCGGATGACAGACTCTGCCCCTGAGCTTCTGAAAGGTTTTGCAGCTGAGTGTGACAAGCTTGGGTTTAGTGCAGAGGGGGCTGCACTCAGGACTTGAATGTGGCCAGATGGCAAAGGGGGCATGTGTCCCCAGTGGAAGACTGAAGGGCTACCAAGAAATAAGGCTGACAGTAGAAGACCATGGTGCAGAAAAAACCTCATGTCATGCTGAGGCTTGGACAAAGGTTTCAGAAGAAATGGATGTTTTGGGAAAGGTTGCAATGGGGCGACATTACAACATAATGCCTGTCAGTGAAAAGGAATGGCTGCAGGTTTATTCTGCAGTAAGCCTTAAATTTGTTCAATGAAGAACATATTAAAACTTTCCTCATCCTGCACAAGTACAGCTATTCGCCCAATGACTCTGTTTTCTCTTTTCAATGCTATATTCTTCTGTTATTGCAGAGAAATAGAAAATATACTTTTAAATTAAGAAACTGTAATTAAGTAGGCAATAAACAACATGGGGTGATCCAAATATGTAGCAGTTTGGAACTCTCCTTGTTTATGGCCTTTCTTACGAAAACATTTGTTGAAGCCTGGTCTCTCTTCACTATAGTCCATCCCTGCCACAAGGTATCACAGGCAGCCCTGGGAGAATTTTGTTAGAATTAATCACTTATCAACTTATAAAGGATTTATTTAATTCTGAAAGGTGCTAAAGGAAAAGCACACACATACACATGTACATCCAGAGCTTTAGGATAAAAGAAGTAAAAATATGGTCATATGATTTTCTCTCTCAGGAAAAAGAATACAGGCATTTACTAGTCAGTAAGGGAGTTTTTTGTTTGTTTTTGTTTGCTTTTAGTGATCTTTAAAAATGCTTAATACATTTCTTGTGAGCCGTCTGTTTCACTTTAATGCAGAGTTAACCCTTGCAATTCATTAATTGATTTTACATTGCATTAAATGTTGCAATGAATTCAGTCTCATATTCTACACTTCTATCTCTGTTATAAAACAAAAGCTCTACTAGCTTTACTTGGCTCAAAACCAATACAGTGAACTACTCTTAATTTTTAATAATCTGTTTCCCCTTCAATAAAACTTTTTGGACTTTTGCTACAGTAGGACGATATATTTATTTGGTGTGTGGGGTTCAGAGCAATACAGTGCACTCTCTCTGGGAAAGAATCCAAAAATAACTATCTACTTGATATCAACCCAAGGGATTTCCTAAGGGAATGGGAGTATCATTTCAGGGCAGATCATCAGTGGTTTAGGGGAATTAGACAAATTCATGTCTGGGGAACAGATGCCTCAGGGTTAGTAAATGTGTGAGAGAACCTTTCCCCCTCGGTCACCAGTTCAAGTCCATCCAGCACAGCGGTGACTGGAAGCTATTAAACATCTAATGAACTTCTGGGGCCTCCTGAAACAGGGAGTGAGATTCCTAACAGACACTTGCTTACATCTTGGAGCCGCTCCTACCCAAACTTGCAGTCTCAACAGCAATACATAGAAACAGAAACTGGAATAAGCATGGTGGAGTAAAGAACACATCTGCAAAATGCAGTAAGCAGGCTTCTGGGCTGGCAATCCAGCTTTAGATTTACTGCTGGCACTTTCCTATTCTTTCAGAGAAAGAAAATGATGTATTGCAAAGCACTGTGTTACATAACCTTTCTTCACAACCTCCATCCGAAGGGCCCAGAAACCTTACAAACCCACATTTACAGTGTCTCAGACCTTGGGGATAAAAGAGTAAAGAAGGATTTGATTTCATGCTTGGAGGACAGTTCTGGCAGTCCTGGGACTCCCAAACTGCTGCATGCTGCACATCCAGCTTTGGTGCAAGTCTGCTAGGAGAAAGGAGGGACAAATGCTGAGCATTACAACCACAAACCACAGCTGTTGATGGGAATTGGCAGTAGACCAGGGAATGCTGGGAAGCATAGATGGCCTGCAGCAGAAGGTAGGGCTGAGGAGGGCTCTCTGACACTTGAAGCTTTTTTTATTCATCCCCTGGTGCTTTTCCATCCTGGCATCTGGTTTCTGTGATAGCGCAAGGGAGGGATGGTATGGTGCAATTTTATGGTATGTTCTCCTAGGTTATGTTGGCACCTCCTCGGGTAAACATGTCTCAGCACAGGCTCAGGTTCGCCGTGCCCCTGGGTTCAGATTATTTGCAGTGCTTTATTTTGCTGATAGCTCGGCCCAGTTGCCTCTGTTTTTCATTTGAGGAGGAGGGGGTCGAGACTTGCCAACTGTCCTCCTGCTCCCTCAGGACAGAGCCACGCTGAGGGGCAGAGACAAGCTGTGGCACAGCCCTGTCCCTCAGCAGAGCTGCCACCAGAAGGGCACGTGATGGGGCTCGTAGGTCTGTGGTCCAGCGCAGGAACTGGTGAAGCTGGAGCTTTGTGCTAAAAGACCTTGGATGTACCCTGGTGCTCTCATTTCCTCATGCCCTTTTGAGTGGAAGCTCTTCAGGGCTCTCTTTATCCACTCATATGGTACACGACTAAACTGTGCCCAAATTCTGCCATAGGCTTCTGAATAGCGCAGTAGTATAAATTACAAAGAGTATGCAAGTTTTAATGGCTGAAAAATGAGGAGAGAGAAAAAAGAGGAAAGGTTTTCTGTAATGGGATCTGCTGCTCATCCGCTTTTGTTACTAGCATGTGCAAATCTTGCTATTCTGGTCCATTATATTCAACAATCTTATACTCAGAGGCAGGTGAAATGTCATACCTCGGGGTAAATTTTCTCTGCAGTAGGCAGAGAATTTGTCCTTTAAACACCCTTAGTACTAATGAGACATTGATCCAGCAATTTAAAATCCAAGAGATACAGATGTCTCATGTGGGACCATTTTCAAATGTGTTGACATTTTGATTCACAAAATGAGACACTTTTAGAAACAAATGCAAATTCATTTCATTCTAGATTTGAGGTCAGCTGGATACTGGAAGAGAAATGTGCAATGAATGTTTAGTATGCTCATCAACTATCTTTTAATCTCTGTACACTCAAGGGATAAAAGTGACATCAGAGAGAGGAAGGACAATTTCTAGTTTTCTGTATTAACTAGTACATCCTCTCATGGGTCTGGAACCTAAATTCACCTATTGCACTTGCAATAATAGTGTCTAGGGCAAAAGGAGGCTTTGGGATAAGGGACAGAGTTTCAGTAACCTCTGAAAATATGTCTTTTGCACTATTGAATATGCTTCCATCTCCGAAAAGCTCTGATTCTGCTGAGTTCCACCTGGGGGATTTGTCAGTGTTTTACTGATGTCAGTGAAATCCATGGTAGGACTGGAGCCCAACAGTGCAGGAAACAAAACAAAACAAAAAACACACCAAGGGAGGGTTGCTTAATTTGTTCCCAGGTCAATGCTCTGGCCGCTCTTCCAGCTCAGAAATTATTCAGCACACTATGAGAAAGATGATCTAAACAAACATTTAGAACACATCCACAGCTGCCTGACAGATAATGAGTTCCTCGTAGGTCAAACCTTAGTGAAATCCAGCAAAGCCTGAGTGTTGGTCTGAGCTCTATCCTGCAGAAGAGGGTAAGGCAGATATGGAGCAACTTTGGGGAAGGATCACTTGGCAAGTTGCTGGGTCTCAACTGGGTGTGAACTACCAGCACCTGCCCTTGGACCAAGGCCTGGGGGTCACTGCCATGGCTGCAGGCAGGGCACTGGGGGCAGAAACGTGGCTCATCTGCCTCCCATCCCCCTGTACGTGAGCATCTCCCAACAGAGGGGACTGTCAGGCAGGGCCTGCAGGGGCTGGCTCTGGTTTCCCCCAGCAGCAAGGACACCTCTGACTGCCTCTCAAAGTCTCCTAGCAGCAGGGCTGATGAGAGGCTGGGGTATGCTGGACACATGGGTAGTAATGCGGATGGGGTGTGTGCTATTACTTCACAGGGGGATTTCACAGGAAGCCCGTGTCTCCTCTTGAGTGGACATGAGCATTCCCTGTTGCAGACACCCCAGCTGGTGAATGTCACATGACAGGGGGAGCATGAGGACTCTGATCATTTCGTGCATGAGGAACTAGGGGAAGAGAAAAAACACAAGGCAAGTTCCTTGCCAAAGTCCCCCTGCAGAGCAGCCTCTGCCCTTCCCCTTCCTCAGCAGGGCTGGTGCAGAAGGGGTTGCATTTCTGGGAGCTGCTGCCCAGGGGAAGTTACACCAATTTGGTGCTGAGTGAGAACACAACTTCCCTCGCAGACACACGTATGAGAATGCCCAACAGAGTTAAGAGGAAAAGCCCAAATGCTGTGCAGTATACAAATGACTGTATCCAGCTCTATGAAAACAACTGCCCAGGAACAACTCTGTGCAGCATTGGGCAAAGTGCTGATAAGCCACGATCTTTCTGGTGGCCTTGAATCAGATGGACCTCTCCAAGGGCTCTGGAAAGTGCTCTGGCCTGCCAGTTGGATCAGCAAGCACACAGGGTTATCAGGATCAGTCCTTTTCTACATGCTCACTCAAGCACAGTATTCTCCTTCTGGGCCCCTGCTCTCCTCTCTTGCTTCCTCAAACTGACTGACATGCTGCAGGAGTCTGCAGGGGGATGAATTTACTGGTCCTGTACCAGCTACATGATCTCTTGGAAGCCCTGTGCAAAGGCACGAGGGAGGGAAGAGTCACCACTCAGGTGGCATTTTCTCACAGAACAAGAGTTCTGAGTGTATCCACTGACTGCTTCTCACAACAGGTAGTTCATTTTTTAAGAAAAAGATGACAGAACAAACAGAACATCAACAACTTTAAAAGACCATTTTTTTTTTGTATGAACAGCAGCTAAAGGTCCCGGGTACATTCATACCTCAATACATAAATGTATTGTAGAGATGATGTGAATCATGTTATGTCCAGGCACACAATGGGGCAGCAGGCCTGGAACAGGTACAAGTGGATCTAAAGCAAGTTTTGCTCCTAAATGCAATTATAGTAATGCCAGTAACTAGGATATATCAGCTGTGGATTCTGAGCACAAGAAGTCCTAGTATAAGATTTGCAACTTTGAGCCACTCCTAAAAGCATCTCCTTTCAAGGCAGTAATCCTGGAAAAGAAACTTGGTTCCAACCCTTACATAGAGATGGGAGTGCCTTCTTCATTCTCGTTTGATGGATTGCTGTAGGCCATTGCCAGTGGATATCTGTGATACTCAGAGAGCACTAACATGAGAACACTAACATACAGTAAATATTTCTTAGTGCCTCAACGTAAGCAAGATGCCAGACAGACCCACTAATGCACAGAAGATTGTATTTGGTCTTCAGCAAGTCCTTCAGCCAGAGTTAGGATTCACAGGCAGGAACATCTGCCCTGCTCTGTTCTGGAACTGCCAGAACAGTCTTGGGAATAGGGCTCCTATTTTTTCCCTTTGCGTTTTGTTGACTGGTCCAGACCCACCACCATGACAACCCAAATCATCCCTGGAGTTTGCAGACCACAGAGATACTCCCCTTGACACTACCCTGTGTGTCTGTGTCTCTGGTGAAACACTGAGTTGGAGGGAACATAAATCATCCATCACGTAACTCTGTCCTGATGGCAGCAGCTGTCCACTTCCAGGAGCACACTGCTGGATGAGGCCCACAGAGACAGGCTCCAGTTGTCCCTCCATAGGGCAGTGCAGAAGAGATGAGACCCAGGGAAATAAGCCTCCTCCAGGTCCTCTGTGGGCTGCTGTGGTCGTCCAGAGAACAACCACATGTCCATTCCCATTTTGGGGTGGTCCCTGCCCCTTGCCTGAAACAGCCCAGACACCTCACAAGCTTCCAGTTCAATCCCTACCAGAGGCTTCTGGGCAGCAACGTGCCTGACGCAGTCCAGCTCTCGCTGCTCTGGTGGGAGGATGGTGTGAGGAGTGTGAATCCAGCCCTGCCACCCAGGATGAAGCTCTGCAGCCACTGCTGGCTGCTGACAGCCAAACCAGAGCCCTCTCTTGTGCTATTTTACTGGAGGGAGGTCATCAGTTTAACTGCACTGGAGCAACGCCAGTCCTTTGAGTAAACTTTTCAAAGCTTCACTAAGGCATTGTTTAATTTTGATTTCCAAGTGACCTCCAATTCCTCTGGATATGCTAGGGGTGGAAGAACATTCACTCCCAGGAGTTCAACTCTGGCAGTGGGCACAGGGCCTAGCAAGGCAGTTCCCAGGGAAAGGGGGAGAGAGGTGAAGGCTCTTGTTGTTCTCCCCTCCCTCAAACACATCACCCCCACCCCCAAATAGGAGCAGCCATGTATCACCTCCACCAGCAGAGCCAAATAACTCAACTACCCCTCCTGCAACTCCCTTCCCCAGCATCTCAAGATTCCTTTTTCATATCATTTTCCCTTCTCCCAGCAAATTTCCACTGTTTCCCACCCAGTATATTGCACATTTTAACTTGCACCAATAAACCTGTTTGCATAGGTCATGCTGCAAATGAAAACAACAGCAGGACATAAAATGAAAAAATAGTCTGCAAAGAACCAAACCACCCAAGAGTTATTCCAGTGAGGTGAATAATTCAGTGACTGGTTTTTACTGCAGCCCCGTTAACAGCAACACAATTACAGTGGAGGAAAATAAACCACAGCTGGGGAGAGGAAACAAGTGTCTTGGGGGCTCCTATCTCACCGAGGAAACAGTGGGTGGATCCGGTCCCCAGCGTGGGACTCAGGCCACATCCAGGGCTCTGACAGCAAGTGACCTTAGCACGATGCTTCCAAGGCTGCATTCACAGCAGCTGAGCAAAGAAATTAAAGGAGTGTGGTAAAAAATGCTCTGGCTGTTGTAGCACTTCAGAGTGCTGAAAGTAGCACTGGTATTGGCACAAGGTTAGTGGCATCTGCACAGCTCTCTGCTAACTGCTGACTGAGCCCTTCAGGGAAGCGAAGCTGCAAGGACAGGAGTGGGACAAGGCGAGGGAAGTGTGAGCTGCAAACCTCTACTTGTCTTGCTCAGTATCAGATGAATGTTAATTCTCTGCTGGTTTGTACAGCCACAGACATGCCTGTTCCTACTAATTTTAGCTGTTGCCTAATTTAAAACTACAGACATGCTATTTTCATGGTGGGCTTTTTTTTTCTCTTTTTAACAGGTTGTAGGCTGCCAGATGCACTCCGTGTGGTTAAGAAATTGGTGCTGTCCAAGGGGAGGTGAGAAACCTTTTTGTTAAAAATAAGAACAAAACTGTACATTCAAACTTGGAGCTATTAAGCTCCAAGAGCAAGTCTTGGTGGCAGAGCAGCCTGCCTGTGCTGGGCTCAGGGAGGGAGCAGAGCCTCTGGCCCGGCTGCCTTGTGGTCTGGAGATGCACCTTCCTCAATCCTCAGACACCCCATCCCTGCCATCTCTCAGCTGTGCACACACAGACGATGTGCTGTGCTCATGAGCACAAATGAAACCATCTGCCCTCTCTACCTTCACTCTGTCCACCCATACACCCAACCCTGCTTACAAGCCCTTGCTTCTCCTGCTCCAAACTACACCTGCACTTAGACCCCTTCTCCCTGCCCCTGCGCCTTTCCTCCCCCATGTGCAAGCACCTTCTCCTGCCTCTGCTCCTCCTCTGGCACATGAATCTGCCCCCCATCTCCTGCAAAGGTGAACAGTACATGAAGTGCTGAGCCTGCCCGCAGCGGGAGGCAACCCTGTGCTAGAAACGGGTGTGAAAAAGTGGTGAAGTGAGGAAACATTTGTGAGAGGAAGTGAGTGGGTGGAGGGAAAAGCCTGGAGTGAACAAAAATCAACAAATAACACATTGAAACTTGAGCTCTGAGTGCCCAGGGTGGATAAAAGGAACTGAAATACAAAAAAAGAACACAAAAATTACTATGGGAATGCAAGTATTCTATGGTAACATACACCAAATGTATGCTAGGGAACAAAGTACTGAAAACAAAGAGGAGGCTCAAATGCCTGAGAGGCTCAAATGCCTTGAGAGCAAATGCCTGAACAGCAGCACAGGTAGCTCCCATGAGGGTGAGCAGGGAAGGCATCAGACCATGCACATGCATCTTACTGGATCTAGGTTACTAAATCTCAAAATCCAAGTGGACTGAAGGTGTCTCACTAAACACAGACACAGATTTTAGCAGTTATTAATAGACTGCATGCCCCTGCACATTTTAATTTAGTACTTTCAAGTAAAGCACTTTAAAGATAATATTAAAAAAAAATTAAAAAGGAAGTGTTATTTCTAGAACAATCAAAATGGAAGCCCAGCTCTGCTGTTGTTTCTCATAGAGCAGTAGTTCCTCAGTTAAGTTTTCTCCCTGACAGATGTAGCAGTGCACAGACTTAGGAATACAATTCCCAGCTTTTCAGACTATTACTTGTGTATTCCTGACCTGTAAACCTTTCCTTCCCTCTCTAGCCTTGCAGAGCAAGATTGGTGGTGCTATAAGTTTCAGTAACATACCACAGAAGATCTTTGTTTTTCTCCTTAAAGGACAACAAACTTGACTCAAGGGCCTGTACCAGAAGCCAGCCAGTTTTGACCTCTGAGAATCAGCCCATGCAACCTCAGCTACCACTAGTAAGAAATTATTCAGACAAGTCACTCCTCTAACCACTCACCCAGTGAGTGGGTTGCATCCAAGTTGCTGCCATGGTCATGGGGAATGAGCAATGAACAGGTAAACAGCTATTATGGTGTGCACAGAAAAAACTGTCCAGTTTTCATTGCATCTCATTTTCCTTCCCACACGTTTCAAACCAGCCTGTTCCATAGGGATTGCCTGCAGAAGAGGAGGCTCACTTCCACACATAGGAAGACTGCCTATACCACTTTCATTTTAAGAGGATAAAAAAAGTGATCTGAGAGTTGTCTGTATATTATTCCCCAAATTTGTCAGTGGAGGAGCCCAAACATGCACACTCGGCATGACACCGCTCCCTCTGGGGCTACGGCGGGCGAGCGCTCTTGGAAAGCCGGCAGTGCATCCGTGCCACGGGTTACAGTGATCGCTACTGACAGGTTCTTCATGGTATCACAACAAATTAGGTCACAGATTAGATTTTCATAGCACAGATTACAACTTGTGTCTATATCTTTTTGTTAGAGAGGGTTGTGGCCAGGAGGTTTGACCTCAAGATTGAGAACAAGGCAGATGTGGGGGGCTGGGGAGGCCCTATTTCTGGCTGAGACAAAGAATATCTTAGTGAAACTCAGATAAAATGCCTAGTTTTCTGCTGTCATCAGAAGAT
Organism: Manacus vitellinus; assembly: GCF_001715985.3. NCBI lineage: Eukaryota > Metazoa > Chordata > Aves > Passeriformes > Pipridae > Manacus > Manacus vitellinus. The sequence continues at coordinate 8,437,233 of NW_021939396.1, read as the reverse complement.
TTGGTATTTTTCCCTTTCTATACAGCAAGCCTTTGAGAAATAATGAGTTTGTCCACTAGATACTCTGGAGTAGATCTTACAGCATTGTTGCAAAAGAGAGAGCAAAACCAGCATTTTATACAAACTGCATTTTTGATGATAGAAAAGTAGCTTTCACCTTGTGAAAAACTGCTGGGAATGAAAACCAAAGCTACCTATTAGACTTATCCCACCTATTGCCATAAGGTCACGTGTACACTCAGTTTGAGCATCTCTGGTTTAGAAAGATCTTAAGGGAATAAATTCATATGTACAGTGTTCAAAAAACAACGAAGAAAAAAAAGAAAAAACACTGGGTGGAAGAGTTTTAAAATATACCCAGCAAGGACAGTAATAGAACTCAGGCACCAAAAAAAATCTGAGCTATATCAAGCTCCACACAGAGCAGTGCAGAACAAAGGTTTCCAACAGCTGAGTAACTGCAGACACCGTGCAAAGTGCTTCCTACCCACTGTGAGATACAGCCCGGCTGCAGATTTGAAATCCTGCTCCAGCAGCTGGGTTCCAGCAGAGTGCCAGGGCTGAGCTCTGCTCCCAGCCGCCTCCTCCCTCGGAGCTGAGCTGCTGCAGAGGAGAAGGCACCTGGGAGCCAGTGAGCTGGATTCAGCTCCCAGTGGAAACATGCAGGTCTGTGTGGGGGCAGCGATTCAGCTGATAAGCAAGCCCACAGCCATGGTAGGCACTAAAGGAAAACCTAACCCAGGCAGTTTATGGGGAGAGGTCTTGGACTGAGCTAACTCGGAGACAAGCCTTTCTAACTCAGGGTTGAGAGAGCACTGCAGGAATGACCTTCAGCTTACAGAAACAGTCCTGACACCCACGATGGGATCACATCTGTGCTTGGGCAGCCTGAAGACCCACACTGGGTCTCTGCTGAGCCTCTAGAGCATGTACTTAGTCAATTAGGGCAGTTCTGCTTATACCTGCTGGCAAACCAACCTGTACTCTCTAATCAAGCTCTCAAGGCTGTCTGCAGGCAGAGGACACAGACTCTCTTCCTGTTCCCAGGGCAGCAAGAGGAGTACATGATGCTGTGCCTGTTCCCTATCTGCAAGTTTAGACATGCTGGTGCTCAGTGACCTCCACTCTGCCTCACAGCAAGCCAGCCAGACCCATCTCCAGGTGCCAGCACTGCTGGCCTGAGTCACTGTGGCTGTGCCTCCAGCTCTGAAAGGATCTCACACGTCACTTCAGCAGTTTTTCACAGGAAATATGCTTTTACTTTCAAAATACTCTGCCTTGTTCTCCACCAGCAAGCACAGGAAGTATCTCAAACACCAGTCTTTATTTTTGTTAGCCACAATTTATCCTCTGATATCTTTGAGTACTAAGAAATAGCAGTTGCGAGTGGCTGTGCCCTCCCACACTCAGAGGTGGAATTGAGCTTTTAACTATCTCCAGTGCATCAGCTTCTCCCTTCTCCACTGCTCTTGCTGGGCATGCTCATATTTAGAGGCACAGAATGAGGCCTAATAATTTTTTCCTCAAGCCTGAGCTGTGCCTCGCAGATTATTGAAAATCCATTGCACGTGCTCCTTGCTGGGCAGTCTGAACTATCGATCTCAGTCAAAGAAATGGATGCTCTGGACTTTATTGGAATTGTCTTTAAAAGTCCATGACTATTCCTGCTGGATGCTGAGTGCTTCCTAGTCTCCCTGCAGAGCACTGCCTCAGACCTGCTCAGAAACTCCTTCATGCCAAGGGGGCTCCTCCTGCTAAGCCGTGGAGGGAACCACATCACTGATCCTGGGAGAGCAAGTGGTGGCAACTGTCCGAGAATGGAATGACAAGGCCTCTGGCCCGAGCAGTGCTCAAAGCAGCAGGTAGGGACTGCTGCCTGCAACAGCAGCTGGAAAGCATCCCACTGCCTGCATAGGCACCAGCTCCCAGTCCCTGCTGAGCGGGAGCACAGGAGGAGCCATGCAGTGAAGTGCTGCCTCTCGCTAAGGCAAGATGACTGAGCAGCTCTTCCATGCAGCATGAAGCACCAAAATGACCTGGAGTGCCTGTGTGCACCTGGGAGGGTCCCTCAGAGTGAACAATCCCCACTCTCCCTGCAGCGTCAGTTCTGGCCTCCTTGACATAGAACAGGCAGCAGCCATTGCCAGGCTTGATTTCAGTCAAGCACTGAAACAAAGAGGATGTTGCACTTCCACCAAAATCCCACATCTCTTCAAAGCACTTCTCAGTTTGAGGTGCAGATGTGGGGTTTTCTTTGTTTGAATGAAAAAAGGGCCTTTCTACTCTTGTAATCGCACACCCAACAAAACACTGAATAAACATACTCATCAAGACTTTTGGGGTCATGTGTATTAGGGATAACAGTTCATTTTTAAATGGCACAAGGGTAAATCTGCTCTAAACCATACAGCCAGGTAATCTTTACAGTTTAGAGGCTACTCTCTCTTATTTCCTCTGTTTCACCACTAACCCTTTTGAAATGCTATGGCTTGCTCAAGAGAGGGGTAATTTTCACACACAGTCATGATCTCAACCACACCACCATCCCTGCCCAGACGAGGAAGTACCAGATGCCCAAAGCAGAAGTGATCGCCTCCTCACCAGCCAGTCCAGCACTTTTCTGGCTGCTGGGCTGAACTTCGGGGTACAAGATTTGCATGAACGACGACGACTGTTAAGTTTCCAGCCTGGTACCTGTCTGAGCATCAGACGGCAGCACAAGAAGCCTCCAGCCAAAGATGGTCACTGCTGCTCCCAGCCCGGACGGCCATGAGCAGCACGCCTTGTTCACAGAACCAAACCGTGGTTTCCTCTTGAGGCCAACCAGCCCAGGGTGCTGCTGTTCGGCTTCAACCCGGCAGTGGCTGAAGATGGTGCGGGTTAATGCCACACCGGTGGCACAGAGGACCCTCCCGCCTCTGGCCTGTCACCCCCTCGCAGCCATGAGCAGATTCCCCCCGGCCCCTGCTGACCCGGGCGGCCTCACAGTCCCGGTGCACCGAGGGAAGCAGAGCCCGACCAGGGCTCCCTTCGGCCGCCCTTGTGCCGCCGCGGCTCTGCCCGCGGCCCCACAGACCTCTCGGCCCCGTGGGAGGCGGCGGGAAGGCGCTGTCCGGGGAATTCTGAGCATTCCTCCGCTGGCCCCGCCGATCCGCACCCTCCGGCCGGGGCGGGGAACGGCGGGGCGGGGGCTCCCCCGGGTCCTCCCCGCCCCGCGGCTCCCCAACGGGTGCCCACCCCACGGCTCCGCTCAGGCTCCTCCCGGCTCCCCCGGGCGATCCCCATCTCCCTGTCGCTCCCTCCCCGCTCCGCCCGCCCGGGGGGCACGGGCAGCCCCTACCTGGGCGCGGGGCGAAGCCTCGTCCCTCCGGCTGTCGGCGGCGTCACGGCCGCAGGTTGTGGCTGCGGGCGGCGGTGCCGCATCGATATAAAAGGAAGCGGCGCGGGGGGAGGGAGAGGCGGCCCCGGCACCTTCGCCGCGCCCGGCCCCGATCCCCCCAGCCTCCCTCCCCACCGCCCGGGAGCAGCGGCTGCGGCTCCCCCGGGCAGCCCCCGCGGGGCAGCGGCACTCGGGGGTGTTTACCCGCCGGGCCGGGGGTAAAGGATGGGACTCACGTCAGAGCCCTCCCCTCAGGCCCCGCATCCATCCGGGGGGTGAGGAGGGACCCTTCGTGAGGAGTCAGACATGGCCCTGCCCTCTGGGGGCACACACGACACAGCAGAGCGCGGGCGAGGCTCTGCTGCCATGGGAAGGATCCAGCCACATGCCAGAGCACCTTGCAGACTCCAAGTGTGTGTACACCAAACCCAACCATCTCCATTGGAGCTACCCTGGCCCGGGAGGTACCTGGGGCTGTGGGTTTGTGCCCAGAGAAGGCACCTCAGTGACCGTCCTGGGGACAGGGCTATTGGCAACTCCAAATGCAGGTGTTGGTCCCTGCTGTGGTCAGGGCCTGGTTATCTGGCCTGGCAGCCAAATCACTTTCAGTGAGATGTTGCCTGTGAGACCATCCCAAGCTAAAGAAAAAACTCACAAAGGCCAAATTTTTCTTTCAAACCCCAAGAGCTCCTTCAATCTCTAGAGCTACACTCAGAGCCCGGAGAAGTTTTGACATCTCTGAGGCACCTTGCTCCATTTCTTCTCCATCTCCATCTTCTCCATCCTGTTGACAACTGATGACATCTTGGTCGCAGGAGGAGTGAGGGTCCCCCCAGGGCGCAGCGGCCCCATCTGCTCCTCAGGAAGCTCTCCTTCCAGCAACAGATGCTGTTGTTCTCCTGCACCATCAATCCCTTTCAGGAAGGGACACGGATTAGATGGGGGTAACACGTATTAAGGTAATTTCTCTAAATGGCATTTTGCTGACTGGCTTTACTGTCAGTCGCTGACAGGGGGCTGTGATGCTTCAGCTCACTCTGCTGCCCCCCGAGGCCCCGTGTCATGGCACAGGTCTTGCTGCAATGGCCAAAACAGCGACAAGTCCCGTCTTTGGCCCAAAGCAGTTGGAGATGTGGGCAGCAGTGAGGCCCACTGAGGTGCTGAGAATTCTCACAGGTAACAGGACCTCTATGCAGAAGTACTACAGTCAGTGCCTTCTTTAATAGTCCACTGGGCAAGCAGCCAAAGCTATGGATCATGGGCAGAGCAGGTACCTGCTAGAGAGAGAGGGAGGCGATGACCCCTGGCAGCCACCCATCTAAATAAACACTACTGGGGCTGCATTTTCCATTAAAAATATTTAGGCAGAACGGTGCCATGGGCAAGTGAGAGGAGTGAAGTCTTGCTCTCAAGGGTTTCAAAGTAGAGAGGAGTTTTCAAACTCCAATTTTTTATTTTTTTTTTATCTCAAATTTCTGTGCATCCTGGCAGGGAAGGGGTAACAGAAGGAGCTTTTCTGCTGGACCCAGCAGCATCTCATCCAGACAGACCCGGCTGGGAACACAGGTGCTGAGTTAAAGGACGATCCTGTGCAAAATCTGTCCCCAAGCCTGATAACCATTTCAGACCTTCTCCAAGGAGGTGGTGGGGGTGCCACAACCACATCTAAGGTGGACCTAGGTCCTGAATGGGGCTGCTGCCAGGGATTGCTCTGGCAGGACAGCAGCACCTCCATGCTTACAGTTAAATGCTCCTGTTCACAGGATTTGGGGCACATCTGGTGCCTTCTGCTCCTTCGCAGGGCTCAGCTACTACAGCAGCTACTTGCATAATGCTGACCAGATGGTCTCACTGCCCTGCTGCCCTCCTCCTCCAATTATTGTTTGCTAAGATCTTGCTGCTTCTCCTGGACAAGAGACCTTCACTTCACTTGAGTCTCTGCATTACCTTGAGGTCTGAGGGAAATATATGGCCCACCTATAGGCAGTGCTCAAAGAAGAGCTGCTGATTCCTTATGATTGATCTTCACATCAATGATGGAGTTGTTTTTACTCTTTCAAAGGTGTCCAAGTTGTGGTTTGTGATGGTCCTCATCCCCTGCTCTTCTCCCACCTCCACCTTGTAGCACATGTAGAGCTGATGTTTATTCCTATACACTGCAAAAGACTCAGGAGTCCCTGTCTTCCAGCATCAGTTGGTGTCAGTTCACTTCAGATGAAGCTCAGTGTTTCTTGTTCTCCAGCTGTCCAAGATGCTAAACTTCCCTTTCAGGCAGGCCAGCAGCTCTGTTCACCCTATCAAGGCAGGTTTAGCATTTGTTCTCTTGTTTCTTTCTGCAGAGGTTGCTCCAGTTTCTGTAGGGAGGGCAGAGACTCAGAAATATCTTGGATCACAAATCTGCCTTTCATCCTCATGATTCTATCCACAGAGGTCAGAACTGCTGCAATGGTCATGGAGTTGCTCCACAAGGCTTTTTTCCAGCTCCTGGATGGGTTTCCACACAATAATAAGTCTCAGCTGAAATAAAAACATAGGGCTGCTGCAGCTCACTTACTGCTCAGCTACCTGGGGCTCTTGCTTTCCTGCCTAGAGTTGCTGAAGTAGGGTGACAGCTCTGAATGCAAAACCTACAGTGGCAGGGAAGGCTAGGGCAGATGGATATGTAGGACTGGAGCCATGGATGGGATAACCTGCATTATGGACAGGTGATTACAAGCAATAGAATCTTTACTAATTTGAAAAAATGCCTGCTTTGCCTATGAGGTGTCTCAAGCATCGTGTAGCCACAGGTGTCACCAGCTCACCAAAGAAGGCTGCAGACTCCAACAGAAAACCATGGCAAACCCCTGCTTAACCACCAAACAGCTGCTGACCTCCCCTGTGCAGGTTCAGCTCAAGGCAGCTTGTCTTTCCTTCAGTCTGAAGTTCAGGAGCACATTTCAGTCCTTTCAGATATGTAAGTTTTTGAATTTTATTTAAACACTAAGAACTCCAGCTCAGAGGCACTGTTGACACTTATTGTAGCAGAGATGTGAGAGCAGGGAAAGATGAAAACAATATATTAAACTAGGTTTAAGAGCAGCTTCAAACTTAAGGTTGTAAGTTTACTGGCAGTGGTAAGTAAATTATTCCTGGAGCATTCCCTGGGGAAAAGACTAGGGAAATTAATTAGTTTCCAAAAAATCAAGTGTAATGTTACTGCTTTTAAGTGAACAAAGATAAAGACAATAAAACAACCTCTAACAGCCATTCTAGAATAGCTGAGTTTGACTGTTCAGGGGTGATTTATCTACACAGTGGGACTGTGAAAGAGAAATCAGATTCCTAAATTTCTGGCAGTAACTGAAGCACAAACCCATCTTCAAGCGTTGGGGAAAAGAAGTCCTCATGAGGGATTGGACCCACACAGCCTTTCAACAAAAAGCAATAAGCACAAGGGGAAGGGATGTTTCTGATCAGGCACTGCAAGAACCAAGGCCAAAATGGTAGGAACAGCATTAACACTGGACTTGAAGTTCCAGTAAGCTTAAAGCTGGTCTGAAACATTCTTCAGGTGCTGCAGCAAGCGGCTGATCAGCTTCTCCTCCTCTCTGACGCGCTCGGCAGATGTGACAGCTGTCACAAACTGTTCCCCCCCTGCCCCCACTATTATAAAAAGACTGGAGCAGACATCCGCCTCATGCAGACGGTAGGATCTGTTCTGTAAATTAGAGGAACAAGGCAAAGCCTGTGCTGTGACACACTATCGTTTTTACTGTTACCCCAACAGCAGCTGACCAGAACCAGCCGAGACGCGCAGGTTTTATGCACGAGTTGACAAACAACACTTAGCTTATCTCGAAAAGAAACTTGAGCACTCCCTCGGCAGATGACAGAGCTGTAAATCATGTTATGTACAGCCCTAAAAGTATCCTCAAGGCAACTTGAAATAGTTAGTTTGTATTAGATAAGAAAAATTTTGGCTTGCAGCTGTATAGATGAAAACATCTTACAATTGTGTGCGCATTTTGTATCCACTTGAAAAGCCCCCAGTTGTGTTTCAGAAGGGCTAAAGGGTCTATTAAAAGCATCCCCAAGAGCTTTAAACTCTCAAGTTGAGAAGTTATCTGTAAGAACTTAAGGTCTGAAGCTGAACTTCATTTGCTTACGGATGTTTGCTCCTCTGTCATATTCTGGTTTCATGGCATAGGAGCGTTCACACTCTAGGGTGTGAGTGGCATGAAACAGTGTGGAGCATGGTCAGGTGAACTGTCACACAGAACTAGACAGTCTGGACTCCCCCCCTGGGGAGGGGAAAGCATCTGAAAACAAATCATATTTATAGGGTTGGACTGTTTTGGTTGTGCAGCAGGGAGCTATTTCTGAGTTTCATTCCTTGGTACTTAAGATTTGCATCACTTTCACTGGTATAGATTACCTATTTTCTGTTTAACTATGAGCTTTAGGTTTGCCAGCAGAAGGGCAAAGAGTCGGAAACTTTAAACAAGGGAGTTCTCTGGGCATGCGTTTGTCTTGTTCTCTCTGCTCCAAACAGTATATGAGATATCCACCTCAATTTTAACTTAGGAAAGAAAATCAATACATGTCACTGAAGAACATGTAATACAAGTAGGACAGAGAACTGAGGGTGTTGGAATCAATGGCTCTCTGAATGCTGTTATCTGAAATATTGTCACATGGTAGAAACTGAGCAAGAGCAGAATATTTACCCAGACTTCTTCCCTTGTCCCGCATCCATATTTCATCCTCCTTCCCACATGTTTAAGCTTATGTAAAATTGAAGGCCCCAAACTAACCAAGCAGAATATTCTGTGATGGTGGGTCATCACTCCAGCACTACAATTCAGTGCTGCAGAAGCTCTTTCCACGGCAGTCTCCTGAGCCCTGCGTTGTGGTAGTTACTGTTCTTGATACAAACCAGGTCTGATAGCTCCACACTCCAGCTTTTCCTCTGGCTAAAGGATGTTCTTGTTGCTTTCTAGCAATTTTAAGTGACTTGTTCTTTTTAGAGCAGCTTTGACAAGAATGGGTCTTACATGAGGAACATGCAAGAACTGAGTCAGGGATGGGAGAAAAAATAACCTCTGCAAGCTGGGTTGGAACCGAAATTCTAGGCAACAAGGTCACTCCATCCAGGAAAGGTTAGTAGTGCTCTAGCTGGTGTGAGAGCTGCTGTCAGGCAGAGTGGGCCATGCTGAGCAGTTCCTTTCAACCCCATGGGCCAGCTGTGGAAAACAAGACAGAGTGGACTGGCTTCCTGCAGAGCCTGCTAAGCCAGAGAGAAAGCAATCGAAACTCATGGACAAAACAAGAGGTTTGATGCTAACTTTAGTAAGTAAAGTTTTCCAGATAAAGGCAATTGCATCCATATTTAACAGCTGTTAAAGAGATACACATTTAATTGCATTATATAAGGAGTGCTTTATATTCAAGTGAAAACATTTCAAGTGTGTTAGTTCTACCTGTTTGGAATTCAGACTTTCTCCCTAGAAGATATTCCAGTTGACAAAAAGGGCCTCGTTCAGATATCTGGGATCAACTGAATACATTTATTTAAAAGCAATTTTAAATATTAAAAAAGTAGAAATTAACACATACAGTACTCAAAAACTGTCACATTAAATACATGTGAATAGACGTGTACTGATGTTTTACCTTAACATTCAATGAGAAGTCAAGATTTTAACTAGTGGCATGACCAGATCTGATTTCTGTACATGTTGATGTACTATGTAATAAAAAAATAAATAGCAACTGTTGTTCAACAGTAAATAAGACATCATCTGCAGAGCAAACTTCCCCCTCTGGGGGCACCTTCCCCTGCCCCTCCCCCCAACCCTTTATCAGCTAATTTTCCATAAAGATTTAGACTTTCCAAATACTATGTCATATACAAAATTGCAAACAGTGGCTCATTGAGTTCAAATATAATACTGTACTTAAACTCAATCAATATCATACATTTTCAGATTTCTTGTGACCCACAATAAGCCAGAATAAACAGAACTATTGTTCCCGATGGAACTCATTTAATTTTATAAAATGCATATGTATACTATTTTAAAGAGCGTAGAAAAGAATAGACATTTGACTCTACATAATTTTACATGCCTAGGTTTTCTTTATATGATTTGCATTTATCAGTTTATTTCAGGATCACTTAAAAATACAATTGACCACAAAAGTGAATAGGTTTTGTTCTTTAATGCGACTTAAAACATTGTAGTAATGGATAAAATGGAATGCTAAATAAATGCTAAACCTGACTTTCTTTCCATAAAAAAACAGAATAAAGTCTGAAATACTGGAGCTGGTAATACTGAAGATTAGATGCCAGCAGGCTCGCTCACTCATTGCATATTTTTTTTTTTTGGAAATATTTTTTTTTATAAATGATAAAACCATTAACAGTTGATAAATGATTTGCATTTTTTTTCCATGTGGGATTTAGACTGATATTTGTTTCTAAATTAACCACAAACAGAATTAAATATTCACTGACTACAGTCTTGTAAAACTGTATTAGAAATGAAAGCTCTCAGAAAGTCTGAGATGTGCTTTTATGAAATGAAAATCTTTCCATGCAGCCAAGACAATCTGCTTTGAAATAGCAGCACGAGGTACTGAAGCCAAAATAACATTTAAAGCAAGTAATACAAAACTACATATGAAAGTCATGGAACCTGCTACAGACAAACCATGGGAAAAACACAACCACATGATGTTTCAAAAGATGAAAAATGATGTTGAAAGTGACATAGGAAATTAAAGTTTCCAGTAATATGTTGAAGTGTTTTCTGGCAATGCAACTTTATACCAACTTTCAAGAAACTTCAGGTCAAATGCAGCCTTCCAAAGATTTCGTTAGAAATTAGCTTTATAACAGCATGTCTGTTACTTGGTGCTTTGAGTTACAACTATTACTGTCACAGTTTAGTGAACTCTATGAAAACCAGCCTGATACTTGTGATCTGAGCTCTATCATTAACAGCCTGATCAAATGCACGAGAGGTCATCTTAGCTTCTGCTTTTGAGAGCATTAAAAATAATTTAAATTTATACTTATATCACCACTTAAAAAATTTATTTTAGGTAACTAACTTTTAGCAAGGTTGAAGACAGAGGAAAAAAACCCCACAAAATCATTTTTCAAAGAGCCAATTTAGCTATAAACAAATACTGTTGCAAGCTCACATTAATCTGAATAGCAATTAAGTTAAAATGTTCTTTTCCTCAAATGTAGCTATATGACTACAGTACTACTTTTGTACAAAGGCAGGTTTCAAGTAAGCGTCTAAATGCATGCACAATGTCAACAGTTAACATTTGCTAGAAGTCCTTGGTTACTTAGAATTCAGTGAAAAAACCCAGCAAATTTCACATTTATCTACTAAAGAACAATATGACTAATTTTCATTAAAATAAGTTTTCGGATGAAATGAATTTGTAACTTTTTATAGTGAGGTAATATCACAGGGGAACTGCAATCACAGTTTGGCATAGGTTCACATAATATAAACATGAAATGCTGTATGCACACTGTAAAACATTACTGTTATCTGTAAAGTCAGTGAATATTTGTCTTCATAATTACACTTAACTGAGCACTATATTAAATAAATATCGAAGTGGGTTTCATAGCTGTAAACTGCATACACTTATGAACTGCAGACTGATTTTTAAATTGTCCAAAACCATTCACTCATCTTAACTTTTCTGCTAAACTGTATGTCGAGAATACCAAGTTATTAGGAACAGTCATTTCTGTACAGTTACAAGGTTGACGGAGACCACCTATGTTGGAAAGCTGGCAGTCCATACGTGGGGGACAGCACGGACAGGGATGTAAGTGCTGGATGCCGAGGATGGCTTCAACAAACCCAATAAGGCGTGCCAGGTTCCAAGGCTACCATAATACTGGCAAAGGCAGAATAACACAGTATATTTACAATACATATAATTCAACCTCATGAGGTGAAACTTAAATGAATTCTTAATTTGTAACAGCAGCTATATATACAACTGTGCACAGGATTACAGGGAGGCAGCAGCGTTCGCTTTTGCTAAAAAGCCCGTCTTGCATGAAGAATGTGCAATGCTCAAGTTTAGGATTTGTTTGTTTTTACTAGTCTGAAAGAATGTGCACAAAGGACACTGGAAAGACCCCTTTCCTCTCTGGCTGTCCTTCGATGTGGCCAATCTGCAACACAGGAGAAGAATGTACAAATGTAGATGTGCACGTGAACACACAGACTTCATAGATTGCATTTACTTCATTCAAAGCAGCAGAACTGCTCACAGAGCCTTTGCAAGCTCTTGGACAGTTTGAAGCAGACCTTAGTTAACATTTGAATTTGTGTAAAGGAACAAAATGAAACTGCACAAGTATATATATACATAAGACAAATTAAGCCAATTAAATCTAAAGAGAACAAAACTCCATCTTTTTTTTTTTTTGGAAACTTACACACAAACTCAGCGAACTTAAAGAATCTCACCAAAACAGAAGCCTGATTTTCTTTTGTCTGATAGTCTGAGTTTCAGTAACATCTCTGAAAACCATTTATCTTAGTTAACTGAATAAATCCTGAACATCTTACTGATGGGAAATGTCTGCTACAGTTGTGAAGTTAGTTATGATAATCTGCATGTTTCCCTTACTTCAGGTGATAAAATCCCAGTTATTTTCTTATTGAGTTAGCATGATACCTAATGATTTAGGTGCATACTAGTTTTTGTAATAAATCACAGTCCTGTCTGATTAAGTATCCTTCATGTACAACTTCTTACATGTTTTGCATAATGATAATTTATAAAGAAATAGCTAAGAAACTTATTTAAGGAAATAAAAAAAATAATAACATAAGAACTTTCTATGTTTGAAGTGCATAATCACAAACAACTTTCAAACTGATAACAGTGGAGCAGCAGTTCTGACTGACCACATAACCCTCTTCTCACCCTGCTACAGTGCTGCTCACTGCTTTCAGAATAATGGTGTACCTCCTTCCTCTTCCACAAGTTTAACAAAATGGGAAGGGGAAACATGCAGGGCTGGCCATTTCCTCTTGGAGAGCCAAATTTTTGAAGCATATGAGTCAACAGGCCTCGTTTCCCTTCTCAGAAACACTCAGACTGGAGTGCCTCATGGAACTTGTCAGGCGTGTACCCAAGGGTCCTAAAACAGATTCAGCAACTAATGCAATGGTAATCAGGGACTGGATGATATGGATAATAGCAGCTTTTGATACCAGCTTTTCAGCTGAAAATCTTCCATACTTAAATGATGAGTGAGAGGAAAATGTGTAGTTGGAAACAAAACGCCAAAGGTTATGCTGCACTTAGATTAGGAAATCACAGGCAACATTGCAATTAGATTTTGTTTTAATCAGATGACATCTGTCTCATTTTCCTCAGTAACAATTCCTCAGCAGGGAAGTACAATGCATCAGGGCTTTAGGGACATGAGGTGGAGTGTCAAGGGAGGACTGGAGCCTCCATGTGGGGTTGAGAAAAACCTGGTGTTAGCACTCAAACAATATGCAGTCCAGAACAGGGGGAGTATGGTATAAACCAGTGGCATGGGAAGGAAGAAGGCAAAGAAAATGTTATCTGCCTTTCATTTAAGGAGGAAAAGTATCAGCTTATAGAATTAATTACAAATTATTTTTCAGAATTCCAGCAACTCCTGAAGGTATAACTTAATATTTTGAGTGAACTGAAGATCATTACATGTCTCATTTTTCATGAAGGGTGAAAGCATTTTAGACAGAGTAAAAATCACCACTTCTTCATTTAATGAAAGGCTAGTGTGCATTACAGGGAGGGACATGTGTAAATATGTGCTGCTATGAGCCAGCAACAAAGCCAAACCCAGTGAGGATGATTCTAGCAGACTCTCCCTGCCAGAGAAACGGGGTCTTTGCTCATATGAGTTTAAGGTAAGCACTGGATGTTAGCTCAGGAAAAACAAAACAAAAAACCAAAACAAAATAGCAACAAACCCTTCACATTTGGAAAAAAAGGCTTTCCTATAAAAGTCATAAAGAAGTTATGTGGAACTGTGAAAGGGAAAGATACATACCCACCACTCTTGGTCCTCTTCACCAGTTACAATAATTACTTCTCCTTCAACAAATGTGAGCTCATCATCATTATCTGCCTGACAGTCATAAATGGTCTTCACTCGCCTAACTTTGTTTTTCCCCTAAAAATAGAATGAAGTTTTAGATGAAGGACATGAGGAAGAGAGAAAAAATATATATATATAATATGAATTTTGACTTTAAGTTGTGTTTTATTTTACAAGAAGGTGAAAACTATAGATTGCTTTCCCTGCAATTGGGGACATAAAAATACAAAAACTCTGCTTCAACAAGGATATTAAAAAATTAAAATGAAAAGTTACCTACACAGGTGTAGGTTTTATTTTTCTTATGATTCAAAACTCCCTACAGAATTTAATGTGTAGTGCTTAACACGTAGGGCTTAAGAGGGCTTAAGTAATGTTTGCTTCCTTCAGTGAAGAAAGTTTAAATGACCTTCCAGTCTACTAACACACTCTTTCTCCTTTAATACATACTTCATCAAAAAGACACTATGAATAGAAAATGAAATCCAGTCTCCTCTGAATGTTCCAAGAGAGGTAAGGGCTGAGGAAAATGCTGCATTGAAATCCCAGTATTCCTTACAGTTTTGGTTTTGGATCTAGTGCAAAAATACAGTATTCTTTGACTTCAGATCTGCTTACAGGACTGAGAATTATTTTTTGAGTGATTTTTCCATCCAAATGTTAGCATCTTCTTACTAAAAGTACCTTAATTTCAGATGGCAGTACTATTTTTTGATGACAATTCACACTCGATATTCTCACAGCTCTACCATTCTGAGTCCAAGTATTTTCTAGGTCATCCTTTGCTGCATACTGCTAATTCATATGAAAAAGCCTCAGCCATGGACTCCTCCCCAAACATATGGTTCTCACGGCAGGGAAAAGGACTTAAATTATTTCTAAATAGAGTAAGTAAGCAATATGCACAGCAAAACACTCCTGCTACTTTATATTCCTGTATTTTCATACCCACACTTCTTCAAAAGCTACAGTTCCTTCTTTGAACAGAAGTAGTCAGACAGCAAGAGCACAAATACCCAAGAAGAGCAGAAAGAGAAGAGAAGCAGAAGGGCTATGAAGGAAAAAGTCAGCAGGTTTAGAGGAATTTGAGCCAGAAGTAACATCACAGAGGAAATTTCCTAGGGAGTTTTCTCTTTGCTGTTACCTACCCACTTGAAATTCCTCCATGTTTTGGCAAAAAGAAAAATATCCCTGTAGCTCAATAGCAGAACAGACACACACCAAAAGGCACTCACACTAATCTCAAGGTACAGGAAAACAACAATCATAGGGGGATCTAAGGAAGAAAGCAGTTAACACAACATAAGACTAAAAAAAAAACATGTTCCAGACAAATGAACAGAAATACCTTAAGTCCATATGAGATCAAGGGTTTTTTTACAGCAAAGGTTTGTTGCAACAAGAAGTCACTTTAAAGAATGCTTCCTCTCTTTTTTAAAAAGATATTCATATAATTTGAGCAAAAATCTCAACTATCAGTAGGAACTGGAATTCAATGGGAAGGGGTATTTGGGGCCATCAGCTCAAAGTCTCAGCTTTCAACTGCAAGGAACCTTTTTACAAACTAGGAGCACTTCCAATCAATCCTCCGGTGATGAAGGGAAGCAACTACTTTTGCCAGGGAAAAATTAACTTATTCAATAAAAAAGAATAAAGAAATTTACATTCCTCTAAACTTAGAGAACTGTATGCAACTCAGCTTGCAAGAAAAATTATAAGAATTGCTCCTGGTTCTATCAGATTAGTGCCACAGATGAGATTTTAACATTATGTTCCTTTCATGGAGAGCAGCAACAAGCAGAATTCAAGCCTAAGTTGTATTTAATCGTGGGAAGGTTTAAAAAAGGATGGATCTGAAGAGAGCACATATGTTGCAGAACACAGTTTGGGGCACTGGTGTGTAAAGAAATGCAAGCACTTCCAGGAAATGTAGTCTGTGACTATAAAACAAATACCACTACCCCCCACCAACTCCCTGAATCCAACACTAGTATTTATTAAGAAGAGATTTCATGCTTAACACTGAATAAAACAAGTTGCTATGATCATTAATAATCCCTCCATGCTCTTATTTACATTCAACACTTCTTTTTCTTTAAAAAATAAGTATTTTGTCTCCTTTATAGAAACCACCACACACACACACACAAAAGAACACTCAAGTGTTTAGTGTGATTTCAGAAGCACTCAGAGCAAGTTTCAATTCTCTAAAAATATCCTTTCAAATCCTTATATATTATCGGCATTGGAATTCCAAAATTATATTTCTGAATGATTAATTTTCTAAAACTTTCAATAAAAAAATGTAAGCTTCTCTATTTAGTGGCTAAATAGTCAAACCCAGGAGTGAAGTACCCACAAACACTGGTGGCTGCTGTTGCAGGTCTCACTGCTACTCTGGGAGGGAGCATTTCCCCAGCTTGTGCAGAGAGGATACAGCCAGAGGATGAAAACAAGGCAAGATACTTTTAAGAGGAATTCTTGCACATTAACACTTAAGCAGAAAAGACTGCACTGAAGAAGAAGTGTGCATGCAATGATGTAAAAAAACCTGTGAAGATATAATAGTTTTGATCACTGCACAACAGTGGAACTACTTAATTTTCTGCACATGTGAAAATAGCTGAGTTTGGAGAACACTGAATCTTTCCTCAGAGTTTTTCTGTGTAAGGTAGGTAAAGAGTTTTAAAACAAATAAACAAACAAAAAACCAAAAACCAAACCATCTACTATTTGCTTTTTTTTCTTCTCTAATAAAGTGACAAATAGCTGGGAATGTCCAGTGTCATTTGCCTGCTTATATTTAAAAGTAAACAAACTGTACTTGCAGGCACCTCTTGATCAGATACCAGTAATATTTAATCTCCAGAACACTCAGGAAGCCCAAGCAACAACCCTGTCAGTGTCAGCTGAGACAGGAGCTTACAGGCAAGTCCATGCCAGAAGCCAAGCAGAGTGATGGCTCCAGCGTTTTCTTCCTCAGACAAGCACAAGACAGAAACTCACCCTCTGCTTTCACTGCAAGAACGGAAGTCTTATTTCCTTTTACATAAGTGCTTTGCATAGCAAACCTGACAAACAAAACTATCCCCTTTTTGATGTATTCTTCATGATGAAAATCTTAAGAGAGCTCTGGAGTTTCATAAAGTTATTTCAATGTGCATATGCATGAAGAATCCTCTGTTGGAAATTGCACTGGTTAGCAAGATGAACAGCAAGATGAATTGGGGGTTCGAATCGAGTTAAGGAACCAGCTCTGCTACTACACAGCATCCAGCAATGACAATTTTGCCACTTCAGCAATATGTCTGAACCTTTGTTAACCACTTAAGTACATCAACATTAAATACTCACGACAGGAACATTTACTACTTTGTCACAGTTGACTTTAAACTTTGCATCTACTGACAATAGGTGCTAACATCCCTTCTTAAAGCTTACAAAAATCAAATACATAGATATTCTAGCAATCTAAGGCATACAGAGCTGTGAGCAAAGGCAACAGAAAAAACCACCAATTCATTCAGAGTTATGACTGGCACAGATAAAATGCCCAAAGTCTCCAGTAAATCTAAATACACTGTAATGCTCCCAAGGTTATTGTTTTATGTTACAGGTATTTGTTTCAACATGCAAGAGGCCTTGTAAACCCTCAGCATTTGCTGAGGCTGCTTGGGAGTGCAAAAAGAACTGCTCATTCCCTATCCCAACCCATAAATGTTATGTTGTTTTGTGTGCATATCTCAAGGGTGCACAGAAAGTCCTTACAGTAACTTCAAAGCCTTCCAAGGATACTTTCAACTAGCTGCAGTAATACCTACCATATTTATTTTCCTGGGAAGTGGCACGGGGGTTTCTGGCAGGGTATGTGTGATGTCATTAGACTCCTCAGATGCTTGCCTTTGGACGGTGTCTCTGGATTGTACATTTGGAGAAAGATCTATGGAGTGAGATTTCTGATTTGCCTCTGAGGGCTGAGGCTTCGGTGCTGCTTCTCCACCTTGAGTTTTAGCCAACAGCTCTCCTAGCTGAGGCTTTGGAGGAAGGTCCTTCATCTGTGGCTTTGGAGGTAAGTCTCCAAGCTGTGGTTTTGGTGGCAAGTCTCCTAGCTGAGGCTTTGGGGGCAGTTCTCCAGGCTTTGGGGGTAAATCTCCTACTTGAGGTTTCTGAGTTAATTCCAGAGGCAGAGGCTTTGGGGGCAAGTCTCCAGGCTGTGGTTTCTGTGGTATATCGATGGACAGTGAGGGCTTCTGAAACATTTCCATGTGCTGATGCGATTTATCTATTGAAAGATGATGACTGGTTTCTATTTTTCTTAGTGCCACTAAAACAAAAGAGCAAAACAATGTTTTTCATCATCTCATTTTAATGTTAAAGAAGTTAGGCACATATCAAAACTGAAACTATGTAAATGATCACGTGGTCACTGAGCCCCATAACTGCCCATAAATCCTCCCAGTCTATGATAAAAGCAAGACAACACAACTTTATATAACCCTCATTCACTGAGGTCTCACTTAATTGCTCCTCCTGGCAGTCAGCAGTGCTTATTGCAACAACTACTAGGTGTCAATTTATAGATTATCTACTTAAAAGGAAATAAAGTAATCACTTTTTGGACTCAAACTAAAAAATATTAAATGTAATAAAAGACATATTTTATAAAACAACATATAGACCCACGCATGTGACTGTAACAAAACTTCTTTTTAGTGACAATTTTTCAGGGATACAGTTGAATTCCATACCAAAAAAACCCCTGAGTTTCAGGATTAGTACGTAATATTAAAACAGAGGAAGGGAGTCAGGAGAGAAAAAAGTTACAACCCATGATGAAAACAACACATTTTGAGCAGAAAGAACAATTTCCTATCATATTCAGCATTGCTTTGGTATCATACTCTACCAGCCAAAAAGGTGGCCTGACATTTGACTATGAAAGCAACAACACTCTCTTTGGATATCACCCACTGCAACAACACTTCCATGCTATATTATATGTATACAAAAAAGAAAAAAAAAAGAAAAAAAGGAAGAAAAAAAGAAATAAAAGAAGAAAAAAAAGGAAGAAAAACAAGAAAAAAAAAGAAGGAAAAAAAAGAAAATTTTGCATAGTTTCCAAGAAATTGTATAGTTACTATCAGATGCCTCATTTTAAAAATGTCTGTGTTGATACCTGTATAAGGCTCTGTCTCTTAGACTTATGTAGCAGTGAATGTACACACACTGATCATCCCCACAGGTTTGAGACATAAGTAAATTACATGAAAAACCCTGATAGTAGCCCTGATAGTGCTTTGAGTTGGCCTATCTTAAATTCCCACCTATATAATTTCAATCAAGGAAGTGTTGACTTCCTTTGCAATGCCACCTTAGCATGTCATTGGTGTCTCCCTCAAAAGATGATACCATGTCATAATAATTGTAATTTAAGTTGAAATTTCACATTTGCATTTTCTGTTAAAATGATTTGCACTCTGAATTTCAGACATCTAGCTTCAGAAGTCTGGACAAGTAGCATTTCCTGATCTTCAGGTGATCATCCACTCATACAGATGTATCATGTATTTGACAGATTCTGTATCAGACAGAGCTACAAAGTAGGTCTACTTTCAACTTTGTAGTCAACTGCTGCAATAACTCAAAAAAACCCCTAAATAAACTTGCTGTATGAGTTTAAAGAGAGGCTAGAAAAAAACATTTCTAAAAGAAAAGGCCAGAAGGTATTCCCTGGAATGACGGTCTCGGCAAGCTTGTCACGGATATATAAATGAGCATGAAACAGTACCCCATTCTTTCCAAAGTAGTTATTGGGAAAACAACCCTGATGGCCAGAACATGGCATGGATACAGGTTGCTCCAAGGGTATCAAGAAATCGGACTTAGAGATATTAGGAAGAAAAAAGACTTTACCAACAAGAGCAGTCAAAGATAGAAAGGGAGAGAGGTTATCCATGGAGATACTCAAGATGTAACTGGACAGGGCCTTGAGCAACCAGCTCTCATGGCAAAAATTTGGCCCTGCTCTGAGTTGTGGACTGGACCACAAGATCTCCTGATGTCTCTTCTGGCTTCAGTTAGTTAATGATTTTTTTTCTTTCCTGAATAGGTCTAACTACTTTTTTCAGTTTAATAAAAACTTTCCTGACCTTCCAAAATCCTTTTAGTTTTCTAAAGCTTTCATGTTTTGCAGCATTTTAGAAATAAAACTTTTGCTGAAAAGACCATATATTTAAAACAAATATATACTCTCACCCACATTTAAAAGATAATCAGTGTAAGAATAGACACAAAGAGAACTCTTACCTTTCTGAGGTAGTTTGGGAAGAACTCTAGGGCCAAGTGCAGTCTTTGCAGTCCCAGTGCTAAATCAACAGATGTGAATTATTAGTGCTTACAACTGTTATAAAATATATTTATTTCTCATTTTCCCCTCTACACATCCATAATTAAAAACCCAAACCAAACAACCAAAATCCACATCTATTTTGCTTCTTTCATATAATCATCTTGTCTGTGGATCAATCCCAAAACACAAAGCACTGTTAAGAATTAACTGCTTGGTTTTTTTTCTGAGAAAAAGGCATACAAACCCCACAGAGCTTCAATGCCATAGGGCAGATATATTCTACAAACTATGGTATGTGCAAAATGTATTCTGAAAACAGGTGAAGCTGAAAGAGCAGCTCCATGGGCAGATCCTGAACTTTAAAATAATTATACTGAAGCATTCAAAATATAATCTGTCCCTTATGTCAGTGGTTTGAAGTTTGCCAGGACTGAGCCTATGCCTTGTAGCCCACTGATTTACACACACACTGCTGCTGCTGCAGTAGGAAACAAAGTCTGTGATACTCCAAGGAAATACTGATGACTGTGGTAAAACAACATGCTTTACTCTGTCAACCCGTGTTGCACCTGAGTTAGCTACTTGGAGTGGTGAGCAACAAGACAAGCAGGACAGTTGCAAGTAATTTAATTAATTAGTTAATTACATTAATAGCATAAAAAGATAGTTGCATATTGTCAAAGTTTTCCATCTATGCTTTTTGTTGTAGCCCATTTTTTCCCCAGAATTAACATCAGGCTGGCTTAAATTTGCAAACATGGTATGTGAGCATAACAAGTTTCAACAAATTCCACCAAATTTTTTCCTTTAAAACCACACATAGGTCACTTTTACAGAAAAGAACTGTGGAAGAAAAGAAAGTAAGTTGATTTAAGGCATAAAAATTAAACAATAAATAAAAATCAGTATTAACTTAAAATAATGACTCAAAAAAACAAGAGGAAAGAAAAATGTCTGAGAAAGTTGCCAGAGTATGTTCAACAGAGCAGAGAGTCTTCTGCACCACCAGCCTTGATTCTGGTATTATTTGTCTCTGCAGCCAACATTTCGAAATGAGTACGATGAAACACTTTTAATTTCCTACCTGTTTTTTAAATGGCAAAAATATACCATGACATGAAACTGAAAGAACAGCCAAGCTCACTCTTGATTCAATATACCATAGATTCACAGAATATCCTGGGTTGGAAGGGACCCACAAAGATGATCGAAGTCCAGCTCCTACCTTGGCCTTTATCTAATGCCATGAGTACAAATACCACACTTTTACCCTTGTCTGGCAAGTGTTGAGCACAGACCCAGGTCTTTGTGCTATGGAGCATCACCTTTTCCCTGAATGGCCAGTGCCACCTGGATGGATTCAGCAAACGTGGCAAGTCAGCTGTGCTGCCAATAACAGCTCCTCTGCCTGTCCTGACAAGGCAGATCACAGACTGGGGGGTGTCCAGGAATTCTACCTGCACATCTTCTGCTGTGACCTGTTTGACGTTACACGTCTCTCTCCAGTCACGGCCTGATCCCGCACACTTGTGGTCATGCAAGGTCGTGTGCCTGAGGCAGGTGTTTGTTGGAATCACCGCGCTCTGAACCGCAGGACTTTGGAATCACAGTGCAGACAGAGGAGTAGCAAACACTAAGTGACAGGAAGGTATGGCTGTCCTTACTTCTCCAGCTATTGAAAAAGACACTTGTAATGGACAGACCTGATGAACTACGAGCTAAAAGCAGTTTGTGTTATTGCAGACTGTGTGGCAGCACATAAGCTTGACAGGCTGGAAAACAGTTAAGCTGGAAGACTGAGATGAATTCTCTCTCTTACAGATGATGCCACCTTGTACCCAGAGTGACACTACTGCAGCTACGGGCATGAGACCTCACACTGAAACAGACAAAATGAAATGCCAGGAGACATGAAAATAAAACTTTTGTGCTGCTGGACTGCAGTCTGAGGCAGCATTCCCCAGCTCAGAGAGCACTGCTGTAGGAGCGGCAGAGATTCGGGTACAAGTCGTTCTGTCCATCCCGCTCAAAGGATGGATTGTGTATGGACAGCAAGGAACAAAGCGTAGGAGGCTCAATGAAGCCACAGTATTTGTATGCTACTAAGGCATGCAGAAAACTAATGAAGAAATACAGCTAGGATTTTATGTCCTCTGAAGGGCTTTTTTCCCCCTCTAATTTACAAATTAGTTATGTTTACTTAAATTTTCATCTTTGCCTTCATATGTGGAGATTTTACCTTGATTGCTGAGACATCCCCTCAAACTTGTTTGCAGCCTTAGTTGAAGGTGGGCCCAAATCATTACCTGAGGTGAAAAAAAGGACCATTAAAAAACCTAAATAATTAGGATAACTGAAATATAATCAACAGAGGGTGCAACTTAAAGAAAAACACACATTCCTCCAAGTCTCTTCTATTCAAGATGTCTAAAAGATCATGTAAAACTTCATTCTTCATCAATAACTTTGTAGCTGAAAAAGCAGCAGGGACCATAATAATACAACGTGACCTTTCATGTAACACATTTTAAAACAAGCCACTGGTAGCTCACATCTTCTGGCAAGGGAAGATTGAATGACATTGCTGTAGGGCATTTGTTTTGAAATAGTGTTTCAATTTTCCTTGAATAGAAGGAGATACTGCAGGCCAGTATCAGACGAATTTATCACAGATGTTTACATTTTTTGCTATGAGGCATGTCTTTTTAAAACCACCATGAATTTGATTTTATTCACAAAACATTAAATTTCTAAGGATTGGTATTTTGTCCTGTGTAAAGAACAGCCTTTACTGATTTAATGACTAAGTCTGTATGTTCCCATTACCTGCACATTGACCACTGGTAAGGAAAAGATCCTGGGTATACTGAATTCTGTGAAAAGGCAGCAAAATCCAAACCCAGGTGCTCTGGACTCCTTCAGCAGAAGGCTTCTCTTCCATTAGCCATCACCATTGCAAGTTATAATGATATTAACTCCTTTGGTTTAGTGCCTTTGCCATTCCCCCTTGGCTCTCCTATTACAGCATGTCTTAGCAATCTTAGAACCAACTTCAACAACCCTTAGTAAATTTTGTCATTGAAATAGATGCAAAGTGACATTTAATGAGCCAAGAACACAAAATGCTTCTCATACAAAAGAATGACACGTTTGCCTAAATACCATTCTTAGTGCATTGAAGTCTAAATGAAACAGTAGAAAAGGCTCATGCTGAGCCTTGCTAAAAATATGTTTGTATTTAAAAGTGGGGAAAAAAGCAACAAAGGTAAAACAAACAGCAGACCCGTCACATGTAGATCCTATGGATAAAGCAAGGAAAAATATCTCATGGTTGCTATGGAAATTCAAAATAATCTACATGACATTTTTAGAACATCTTTGAATAGTAACTCAGTTTGCTTAGACATAAGCTAAGGATTGCTCTGCTTGAAACTTCAATTAATGCACAGATTAGAAAACATGCTGAAATTCAACATAGCAAAAAATATAACGACACAGAAAAAAGCTTCTGAAAGGAAAAGCAGTGAACATCTGACAATATTCTTAAGCCAAAAACATGAAGGTAGATACAAGAAACTCCCTCTTTTATAAATGTAAAATTTAATACTTGTTTAAAAATCAAAAAGGATTTTCAAAAAAGCTTTTGTGCAGATCTCAGATAAGAAACATGGGGAGGAGAGGTCTCCCCTCCCATCCACTGAAGTTTAGCCTGCACTGAAGAGCAGCAAAGAGACAGAAAAAGCCATGTTCTTCTCCAGCCCTGCTCTGACAAGGTCTTCTACTGCTACAGGCTTCTTCATCTTCAACTGCACACCCGCACCTTTCCCATATTTTCCTTTTCCTTTATCTGTTGTCTAAAGATTTTAAAGAAAAGTTGGCACTGGCTTAGCATCTTATCTTACCATACCTTCATTCTAATAGCGTTACATTATATAGTATTCTAGTACATGGTACTTTAGGTGCTGTTTTGGACTTAAATATTTGGGATTTTTTACATTTTTAGAGTCCAAGCCCTTCAAAATATCTTTACTACCTCTGAAATAGTACAGGACTATTGGACTTCAGAACACAGGACACATTTTTTTTCCATATCCCAGACGTCTAAGAAGTAGGGAACTGGAAAGACTGACATTATTTGTATTCCTTGAGAAAAAAAATCTTTGCTTTTCCTTGGACTCTGTACTTTTCTCCATATTGAATCCTAGATTCAATCACACATGAATACTCCATGATTGACCACATTTAACTCAATTTGCTGTAAAAATGGTGGTTTTAGCTTAGCATTTTTATTTTTAGGCTAGTAATTGTGTGTTTATACTAGAACAGAGAGAGGATACTCCTAAGATATAAGTAGTGTATGGATGACGCCCTTATGCAAGCATTGGATTCCAGCTTGAAAATTTACAGATTCATGAAAATCCTGCCACAAAAACTAAAATTATAGAAAATTACATGGGCCTGAGATTTATAGCTACAGAAAGAAGCTGACTGCATAGAGCAATTTTTATTGAAAAGAGGAAGAATCTGAGCAGTCTGGAAAATAGTGTCTAAAAAGCATCTGTCAGAAAGGTATCCTGCTATAAAAAAATGATTTTTAAAGTGCTGTTTCTGTGTAACTTCTGCAGAGAGAAGGCTGCAAACCTATCAGTCTCTGTGTAGGTACAGACAACATCACAAAAGCCAAATACATATCAAGACAACACATTCCCACCAGTGAGGTGTGAACATTTCATGGGAGAGATGTGGCACAAAGCCCTCTGGCAGTTGTGAGACCTGCACAGACTCATTGAGGTCCGTCTGTCCCAAATCTACATCGACCTGGATTAATGAGCTCCTCAGAGCAGCATCAGGGGTGAGGAGGCAGAGGCAGAGCAGAGCAGCAGCTGAGGGGGCCGGGGTGAGGGCAGCCTGGGCAGCTAAGGCAGAGAGAGGGAAGCAGTGGAGGAGGTTGGATTGGGCCCCAGGGGAGCGTGGAATATTTTCAGCTTTCTCAAGTGAGACTTGGCTGCAGCAGCCTGGGAGCCAGAGTGACAGAGGACAGAACTCTTGATTTATCTGAGCTGACGTTACATCAAGTTGAAATCATTGGAAAGCAAGCACCAGGTAAAAAGAAACCAAAGATCATATATCATCCATCATAAAGGTTTTCCCTTGCCCTTTTGTTTTGCATTTCAAAACTCACCCCAAGGAATTGGGCCCTTATTCTGGGGTCCATGAGGTAGTGGGCTTGGTGGGTCAGAGAGGGTTCTTTTGTGTCCTGGGGGTGGGGGAGGTGGTCTCTTCTTGGAAAGAGTGGAGCTGCCACTAGAGGTTTGAGTGCTTAGAGGGAGGGTTGAAGGTGGGCCTGCAAAATAACAAACAACCTTCTTACAAATACATGTGCATAAACGTCAAAGCAGCACAGAAAAATTCACAGTCAGACCCACAGTGAAGTGCAGCAAAAGACTAAAATAAAAAGACAAGCCATGCCAAAACACTGTTTAGATTAAACGACATGTTCACCACATTTTTTACAATCTCAGCTGTGGGAATATAAGGAACTTGACAATAGAATGACACGTGTACTTATGTTTAAAAAATACAGAATCACACTAGGATTTCTAATTTTAGGCATTGTTTAAAAAAAAAGAAAAGCCCTGAAAATTAAGTAATATTTAGCACATGGGATTAAAATTCCTTTTAATTTATACCAGAACGAAATAGCTTTCTAGATATTCTACTATGTGAGTGTTTTCTCTTCCAGAGCATCCCATACAAACTCTGCTAATAAACTGGGGGGAAGGAAGGAAATAGAAATCTATCTACAAATTTTCCTTGCACTTTCAAATATGATTGTAAGATCGAGAAGCTTTTCTGTAATTATTTTCCTTTTTTTCTGTGGCTTAAATAAATCAAATTATGCATTCTAAGAGCAATGCAAATTGCTGTACACGGTACAAATTAAACATCAGAGAAGTCCTTTCTGAGACTGAGATTAGATATTTAATGGTAGCAGCACTTATAAGAGCTTATGCAGTCGCTCCTACCCTTAAACACTTTATTTCCCCTTGCATTAATGTTGGCACAAGTATTATTCAACACAACACTTGTTTCACAGGATATGGGAACAGATACAAATTGAAAGACAAAATAACCCAGAGGAAAGACAAGAGTTTTCCCTAATGAGCTTCACCATTGACCTTCAAAAATGTCTCTAATAAGAAGCTCAAGGAATCAGGCAGAGCAGGGCACAAAACATAGTGAGGGGACAACTGCTCAAGTCAACTGCCATTACTGCCCAAAGAAATTACTTGTAACACTTATCTAAACCAGTTCTACATTAGGTTAGAACAGCTCTAAGGGTTTTGTTGTTGGGCTTGTTTTCTTTTTCCTGCTAGGTTGCTGTTTTGTTTTGCTTTTTTTTTTTTTAACTCTTTTAATCTAACCAACAACTAACACTATTGCAGACATGACCTTGCAATAAGTTTTGCACATCAGAGAGCTTTGCCATCACAGTCTGGATAAAGGCAGAAAATCAACATAAAAATTTAAAAGCAAAGTCTATTTATACCTGAAACTTCAATTCTATTGTCACAGATTTTGTAGCACTGTAGAACAAAATAGCCTATTTTTGAAAATCTAATTTATTTGAACAGTATTTGAGACAAAATTCTTCATTCAGTTACTTGACATATACCCTACCCTGTGCACAGGAGGAGAGCTGCCTCTTTAAAAATGTTTGTGACAGTTGACTATAGTTAAACTGAAAATTATCAAAGCTTGCACTCCTTCCAAAATTATTATATATCATAAAAGTATTAAAATCTGTGAAGAATAATATTTGTTAAAATTCCTTAGATGAAGCATTAAACACTGACAAAAGTAACTTCAATGATCACATAAGCATGGGTCTGTTTGCCAGATATTTTCAGTGGGTGACCTCCCTCTTTCTTCTAATCTGCAAAGAAAAAATTAATAGAACTTCCCATAATGAGTTAATAATTCAATCTACTCTCTTCCAGATTCAAGCCTGGAAGGCCTTCTGCTGTGCAGGAGAATATCTCAAGCACAAGCCCAGCAGGTATTTCGGGCCTGGCTTAATTAATTGGTTACTTCGGTAAATCAAATTATATATTTTGCGATTGTTCCTCTCAATTTACTTTCAAGTTCACAAAACCATTAACTGACAAGAAGTCAAATGCCAGTGCAATTTAATGATTGTTCCCCAGTTTGCATCCTTATCCTTTCTCATTTTAATTTCTTCCTCGAGCTTAAGGAAGCAAGATAATTTAAACTGTGCATTGAGATGTTTCTGAAAGCAAACCCAACATTTCTCATGTTACATTTTTACTGATGATCCCTTAGACTTCTGCAAGTTATCAATTCTTTCTTCTCTTAAAGAAATACGAACCAAAAGTTGTTCTATAAACCATTACATAGCTCAGAGCTTATCTAGGAATGACGAGGGGAAAGCAATAGTCAATATCCACTGTTAACAGCGACATTATTCTTAAAGCATGCCGAGAACGTACAGGGCACATCAGAGCAGTGTTTGCCTCCTGCCCTGACACGCGGCACTGGAGAGTTTCACGCAGCCAAAATGCCTCCAAGTGGGAATGTCCGACCGCCCCCTGGCGCCCGCCTGCCCGCACTGCACCGGCACGGGCACGGGTCACCCACACCGGGCTCAAAGGGAAAAGAGGCCAGGAAATGCACTGAAATAGTACTGAGCACTTACTGCAAAAATAAAACCTCAGGCATGAAGTAAAAGTTGTACTGCTAGTTGCCAATAAAATGAAAAAGCCTTATCTACAAAAATAAAATTTAGTAGAATTAACAAAAAACCCTTAAAATTTTGTTACATGGGCATATTTCACCTGACTTGTATATATCCAGACATCACAGGTGAGTTGAAAAACATCACTTCATAACTTTCAAAAGTTCAAGTGGCATAAAAAAGTCACAGGGAAAAGGTGTTAAAGTATTAAAAATTGTGCATCCTTTCAGACTGCTAGCATTTGTTCCTATATTAGACTCACAGAAGGAATAAGTATGAATATAGAAGTCATACATTAATGATTACATGGCTACAGTACAAAATAACTTACTATCAAATAGACAAAAAATAAAGGAAAACTTCAAACTCTTTTCAGGAAGAGGTATAAAGTCATTTCATGCTTTGAATAAAGAAAACATGGGAAAAGTTCTTGAATCTAAATCAGTTTATGGAAACAGTTGGTGAAATAACACAAAGACCTGATGACGTATGAACTGTCTGTAAAATTGTTATGAAATACAAGGTATCATAGACTCACTCAGGTTGGAAAAGACCTTTAAGATCACCAAGTTGGACATTGCCAGGTCCACCACTAAACTGTGTCTCTGCTCCTGCACCTCTGAGGTTTTGTTCCTGAGGAATATCCAGCCTTCCTGGATTTCTTTGCCCTTCAGGACTATTTCCCAGGGGACTCTGTCTACAAGGCTCCTAAAGAGGTCAGAGTCTCTCCCCTGGAGGTCCAAGGTGGCAGTTCTGCTGATCCTCCTCCTTACTTTTCCAAGAATTCGTGAGCCCTGTGCCCAACATGGTCACCATCACCCATGAGTCCTTCTCTGTTCACAGACAGCAGGTCCAGTGGGTGCATTCCCTAGCAGGTTCCACCACCAGCTGTGCCAGGAAGTTCACTTCCACACACTCCAGGAACATCCTAGAGAGACATCTGGTAAGCTGAATTCCCCTATGAGAAAAAGGGCCAGCGATTGTGAGACTTCTCCCAGCTGCTTGTAGAATATCTCATCTGCTTCTTCATCTTGGTTGGGTGGTCTGTAACAGACTCCCACCAGGATATCTGTCTGCTGACCTCCCCCTTGATTCTTACCTATAAACATTTGACTCTATTGTCACCATCACTCAGCTCAGACACTCAAAACACTCTCTAACCTACAGGGCTACCCCACTGCCTCTCCTTCCTTGCCTGTCCCTTCTGAAGAGTTTATAGCCAACCACTGCAGCACTCCAGTTGTGTGACTCATCCCAGCCTGTTTCCATGATGACAGCCATGTCATAGTTTTCCCACAGCATAACAGCTTCCAGCTTCTCCTATTGGTTGTCCATGCCAAGTGCATTGGTGTAGGTGCATTTCAGTTGGGATATTGATCCCACCACCTCTCTGGGGGAAGAAGCCCTAATTCCTCTGTGACTGTTTTGAGGCATTTCTGTGCTTTGTGTCTTTGCTGCCACATGGCTCTCCATTCCCTCCTTCACTGGGACAGCAGACCAAAGGACCTCACTAACACACTCCCTCAAACACTAATATGCTGCCCCCAGGAATGTCTCTAGTGTGCCTGGTTTTATCCATTTAAATCTAGGTTAAATCTCTTCCAATGAGCACTAATCACTCAGTGGCAGGTACCATTGCTCCCTGGCCAGGCTGGCAGAGTTACAGTCCCTTCCTGCATGGCATTCCATGCAAAGTCCCATGCAAAGTGCTGCACCATGCCCTGTTCACTCGCACTGTTCCTGGTGCTACACAGGAGTTTCTTTATACACGTCTGAGCTTGGCCACCTTTGCTCCTGGCCCTGCTCAGGTCCCCTCAGCTGCTGTGGAGTGAGCTGTGGGCTCCTTCCAGCTTTCCCACTCCCCCGAGGTTCCCTGGTTAAGGAAACACTCCTGGGCCTGCGTGGGACATGCCCAGAGCTGTTGCCTCAGCAACTGTATGTGTGTGTGTATATACATATATACACACACACACACACACATATATATATATGTATACACACAGATATGTATATATATATACATATATACGTATATATGTATATATACACACATATATGTATATACACACACATATATGTATATATACACAGATATGTATATATACACACATATATGTATATACACACACATATATGTATATATATATACATATATGTATATACACACACATATATGTGTATATATATATACACACATATATGTATATATACACACATATATGTATATACACACACATATATGTATATATACACACATATATGTATATATATACACATATATGTATATATACACACATATATGTATATATATATACACACATATATGTATATATATATATACACACACATATATGTATATATACACACATATATGTATATATATATATATACACACATATATGTATATATGTGTGTGTGTAAAAACAAAATCTCAAAACAATTGTTACATGACATTTTTAATGATACGAGACTAGGGTAGATATATTTAAGCAATTAGAGCAGTTATTTTTCTAGATCAAAGATATTTTGTGATTTTTAACCAGGCAGCAATGAAGCCATCCATTTCTCCTCCATAGACATCTTAATCATGATTTCTCACATAATTGAGGTATTCACATTTCATAAAGGATATTTTCCTAACACAAGCAAAGCCAACAAAAACACCCACTTTGACCTAATTTTTTTTTTTATTTTGCTTCTATTGGGCTTTCTGTTCCTCAGCAATTGCTTTCAATACTGACTGTTGTTATACTTTATCCCTTTTTCATGTTACAAGGATCAGGCTTTCATGTGTAAATAGATTAAATAATCCCAAAGTTATTGTATGAAGGTGAATAACTGGATAAGGTCTGCAATTAATAGTGCATTGCCCTTCAGTGTTTGTGCAATTAGTATAGTAATGATTAATTTGTGTACTTGTGAAACCATGCAAAGCTGTTGCCATCCAATTAAGAAATGGTGGGTTTAGAGCATAAAACCCCCACTTATGTAATTTTTTTTTACCACTTAATGAGACAGACGGAAGAACCAAAATTCCAGTTAATGGTAGAACGGGCACTGAAAAGGAAAGCAGTTTATATCAAAAATAGTATTTTTATTTACAAGTGTTGTTATTATAATTTTTAAATTTTCCATGAGTGACTTTTTGCACAGATATTACTAAAAACCTTCTTCAGTTTGTCTTACTTCAGATCATATGTTTTCAGTACTGAAAATAGACCATGATGAAAGAAAAAAATTATTGTGATCATTCTCTGAATAAGAAAGGTAAGAATATATACATTGATGCAACATTGGCACTTGAACTACATTTTATAATTAATGCTAAAAATGTCCTGTTAAAAAAAAAAAAGACAAAATTCATTAAAGAATGTTGTATTTTGTGTTGATTCAGAAATAGAACAGCCCGTGAAAGCAACAGTGGTCAGCCAGCCTTCCATTCCTACTATGATATTAAAAAATACAGAGTTTGAGTGGGATAACTAGTATTATTTAATCAAAATGTGCAACACATTTATGAGAATATTTAAAAAACTAAGTCATTAAGTATACTTAAGAGAAGTATATAAATCCTAAAAGCATTCAGAAGAAACCAGATGATCTTAAAGGCTGAGGTAATGGAAATGAGATTAACTACATTTGTGCTATAAATTAAGGGCTTCAGTTGAAAATGGTAGTAGTGACTGGGTAATGCCTGCTATGCCACAGTATGATACAATCATGAAAAAATTAAGAAGGATGTTTTGATGTGGTATTTCCAGTAGAAAGAGCAAATTTTACTGCTGTCCCGACACTTCCAGCCACTTGTATTTCAGAAAGCCATTTTAAACAGCAAAGGTATGGATAAGAGCTAATGTGATGAAAGGATAATTTAAATCATAGGAAAATGAAAATACTCTTCAATCAGATAAGGTGAAATAATCTTGGTTTGTTTAGTCTGAGAAACCAGAAATGAAGACCTGTAGGGTTGCCCTCCAGGCAGTGCCCTGATATGGTCACCAGTGACTGAAAAATCACCAAAGCCAAACAACAATGTTGGTACATGCACAAGGTAATTTAGTGGACTTAAGAAGATTCCTAATCCTGTGAGCAATGCAGTCAGACAACTTCTAGAAGTTATTAAGTTATTAAATTCAAATAAGGTAATTTGGCTAGAAATTGAGTCTGATCTAGTGAAGGAGCAGACAATATCAGAGTGTCTGCAGTAGCAGTAGAATGGAACCACAAAAGAAGAGCCTTTGGGTCTAGGTACCTAATGTTAGAGCTGAGACAAGGTGCAAAATATGAAAACTCGTAGGTATTGAACATCCAAACTTAACATCATGACACAGAATTGATCCCTGACCTCCATGTTTTTCCAATATGAGAGAAATAGGCAGAGCCATAAAAAAATCAATTAGCTTTCAGCTAAAATGAAGGAAACCTGGCTTAGATTGCCTAATATTCCTCCATAACTAGTTAGCAACATCACCCTCCCATTGGATTTGCAATGAAAGTTGTGCAATGTGGCGAGTCATGCAACTACTTAAATATTGATTCTTTTTTTTGAAAGCTTTTTGTAAAACAACAGGCAGATGACCTGCTAGATGTCGGGAGCCATAATGTAGGTGTGCAAGCTGGAGAGAGCAGTAAAAAAAATTATTTGCAGACTGTTAGAGACTAAAGACTTGACTGACAACACAAGTAAGTTGAATCTGAATAAGCTTAGATAAAGTATTGCAAAAGCACACAGTGGTTGGCTCGGGCAGCTACTGCACTTATTCTGTACTTTTCATTCTATTAGGATAAACTAAACCTGTAGCAGTGATAGCAGAGAGTAGGATGTATCCACAAATGACACAGTTCAAAGTAAAATATAGGAGTATTTTGAAAAGTTATAAAACTGGAAAGTCTGGACATGCATTATAATGATGTATGGAGAAACTTTAAACATTCCAATATCACCTTTTCCAACAATTACAATTATTTTCAACCAGCATGTCCACTGCAAAACATGAGCAAGAGTGGTGTGCCTTATGTAAATTGCTTTAAATTTACCTTCTTCCCCAACACAAGTTCACTGGATGGCTTCCTGTCCCCTGTGGCACCTCAGGAGCACGATGGAACCTTTCTATCCAGGAACTTCACTGGCCAATGAAGCCAGCTAACAGAGGGATACAGGGAGGAGGGTTCTTTTAAATATAGAACAGGTTCTGGAAAGACAGTTTTATATGTATGTCCCAAAGGATAAAAAACCATGAAACTTTAAAATCTTCCGTGCCTCCTTCTAAAATACAGACCTCAGCTGTCCATTCCCTACAGACTCCATGTGCCAGCAGGGTCCCATGGTATCTGTCAGGGCCTCACAGCAGCACAGGGACAAAGATCAGATTACATTTGGGACAGAAGGTAAGTTTAAATTTTATTACAGATTCAATGCTTTTCTTACTCTTGCTATTTAGGGAACTTAATGCAAAATGTAACACTGTTTTCATATAATCTTAAATATTAAAATGAACTTTTACAACAACAAAAAAGATTTGATAAGCAAGCTTGTCCGTTAAACTGTGATGTAAGGGATATAATCTATTATTATTATTAATCTCAAAAGAGCAGATAAATTCTAGAGGATTATTTTTTTCCTACAGAAATGAAATTAAATCTGTTTCAAAATTCAGATGTGTCACAAGTGTCTATGGTAGTAGAAAATCTCTGCTTCTTTTTATTTTAAACAATCTATTTGGGAGTTGGAAAGGGGGAGATAACAAGGTGAGGCACAGTTTATAATGAAGCATAAGTGCATCTGTAGTGATGCATTTAGAGTAACCTTTCCACACTAATGAGTTTTCCTATGCATGTTCCCCATCCTTTTGAGTCTTCAATTATTCCTGTAACACAGGCATGTATTTAATGTAAACCCCTAAAACTGATTAAATACTTTACAATATTGTTGAATGGATACCAACCAAAAACTCAGTAATACTCACAGACTGTAGAATTTTGGCATGTTTGAAACAGAAAAGCACAGTGACTTTACTGTAACAGCAGTTCTATTAAACCCCTCTCTCAGACATACTCTGTGAATCTGGCATTTTCCACTCTGATGAAGCAGTTAATGTTACATTAGAAGGCAATACTTCTCTGTATTTTGTGATAATATATGATTTTGCTGTACTAGAAATAAGAATTTCTTTTGTGTAATCTTTGACATGAAAACATGGAAGAACTCAATGCCTTGATTCTTTCTGAGTAGCTTCAGTGCTTGTCTAGGCACACCCAGGAACTTGCAGGAACACCTAGGAAAATGCCTAACATTTCTGAAAATAGAATACATACTCAGAATGAAATATGCACATCAATATCCCCCTTCCTGAAGAAAAAGACAATTTTCTGAGTAAGTATGTATGAGACCTTCACTATATAATGACAAAGAAGTAATGTTGGTTATAATCCATCTAAAGCTGACAACATACTAAGCAGTGTTTACAGACAGACACCAGACAAGATCCTTAATCACCTTCAGGAAATGAGATTCATGATTAGTTTCCAAGTCTTGCAACTTTACAGCAAGAAAAAGTTATCCTAGGTCAGACTGAAGGAACATCTAAGCCACTACACTGTGTCTGCAATGGACAATCCATAGCAGACTGTTACACAGAGCATGTTAAAGGGATGGAGGAGAGGAAGGAAAAGGTTAGAATCTTGAAATGCCAACAAGGAGGTCAACATAGTAAAGTTACAAGGAATACAACTGAGTCCCCAATGAAACTGATATAAAAAACCTCATGTGAAAAATGCAAACCCTGGCAAAATCACTTTGCCTTGTAATGGGAAACAAACCTGTTTAAAAGAGAACCAAGGGATCTATTTGAAAGCTGCCAGTACATGGTAAAGTTTGATGGTGGAACAGTAGTGCTTAAGCACAGCATCTGAACCATGTGAAAACAAAGACCTGATGCTAACACCCTGTGTCCTGTCCCTTTTATTCTTTCATATTTTGATGGGGCCATCTCTGTATCTTTTTTAAATGAAGTTAATTACCAGTCAAGAAATGAAATATAAAGATACAACAGTGCTCACAAAAGGGAGCATCAGGATAACTGCTGAAGCATTAGACTGTACTGTAGCCTTGATTGCAACTGAAGCTTTCTCTAAAAAGTCTACTGTAAAAACACAATTTGTCTGTTTCTAAACTAAATATGTAAAAAGGGGAAAAAGATAAGGGACTTCTTTGTCCTGAAAAGTAGATCTGCACAAAATATAATACAGCAACATGTTTTGCTCCATAAATATATCCTCTAAACTTGAAGACTACAGATATCTAGGTCAAACCAACACGATCCACTAGAGTTGCATGACTAAGTCTCTTAAAATGAAACAACTTTAATTTAGCAGAATATTAGTTTATTTTTCACCCATTCATGTGCAGGATTATAAACGAGTCCATTACTAAATATCCCCCCCCCCCTTTTTTAAGTTTAGAACATCCACTGTACCATATTACTGCATCAATGCAACAAGAAAAACATGCTACATCTTGAAACACTGCAATGTACCTGATTAAAGGAAGGATAACTGGGAAAAATCACTGCTTGCAAGTGTAGGTTGGAGACAGACTTACCTTTGCCAGCATTTCTAGGAGGAAGGGGAGGAGCATCGGCAGTTGGAGAGGTGGGTGAGTCTGTGCTTGCAAAGATCTGGTTGGTAAAAGCTCCATAGGAGAGTCTTTGCTTGTCTCTGGGAGTGCTAAATGAAGGGTGAGTCAGTTTGTCTTGTGGAGAAATGCTTGAAGAGTGACAAAAACTTTGGGGTCTTGGAGATCTTTCCTTTTTTATAGGACTGGGCTGTTAATAGAAAAACAAATACATTATGCAGCTGTCTAAACACTAAATATAGTTAATATGTTTGGAAAATAATATACTAGAACATATTTTAGTGAACACGAGCCTAATTTTTTTCTTTATTGGAAAAATAAGCCCCCGTTCCTCCCTTTTTCAGCAATTCAACCTGAAAGGTGCTTTCTTCTAAATGAAAATTAAGATTGTAGTATCAAAAAATCATCATGTATACAAAACTAGATTTAAGCAGGAGATACAAACTAATAATATACCAATATCAGACTAATAGGGTTTTTAGAATACAAGAGTAATTTTCAGTACATATAGCCCTTTACTCAGACCAGATGATTATCCTCAAGTATCAAGTTTATTACCCCACCGATTCCCATTAAAAATAGACAAACAGTTCTGACAGATCAGATGTATTTGGTGCCTGAACTAGCAATATATTCCATGATACAGCTTTTTTAAAATGTGTATAATTGCTCTTTGAAGAAATTTCACACATCAATTTTTGCCTGCTGCACATTAATGGCTGCATATGGAGCACGATCTGTTTCCCTGCAGCTCTGGTTCAGGCTATTATCTGCAGCACAGCATCACTCATCCTCCCAAGGCTCCTTGCACAGATGATCATTTTGTTCTCTACTGTCCTTGAGGACATGTAAATTATTTCAGTTCCTGAATCTTTCAGTCTCAAGTGTCACAGAAAATGAGAAGTTGTCCACATTTCTTTCTGCAGAGCTCATATAAAATAGGAGAGGTGTATTGGCATTTAGTACAGAAACAGAGCACACAGTAATTAACTGACTTGCTTAAGTAGGACACTGAGCCTCAGTTTTCATTTATTCTAGGATGGCAATTATCCTATGCCCTCAAGTTTTGTCTTTCCATTACTTCTGTCTTTAAAACCAGGAATATATAGCACAGCACAGTTTGTGAAAAATAGAGTTATTTATTCAACACCTAGGTTTTTAATTAATTTATGGAAAAAATAAGTATGTAAGCTTTGGATTTCTTCCAGCTAAAATTTAACAGTCTGGAATTCAGAAGAGGATAAAATGACAACAAAGTAATCTAGATTTACTGATTTATATTATACCGTATGTCTTGTCAAAGCAAAACTTTTGAAACTCAAGTCCATAACAACCAGGTTGACAGTGTATGTTCAAACAGCACTTTGTCAGTCTTTAATACAGGCCTCAAAACTATTTCCCCCCCCCCCAAAAAAAATATCTATAAGAAAAAAAAGGTTAAAGTAGGTCTCTAATTCCATTTACTACCACGGATCTGAAATGTTGAGAGTTTGTGTGCAAAGCCCTCCCAGTGATTCACACTTACCTTGTCATCTAAGTCATCGTCACTCTCATCGATTTCGTCCTGCCGAAGATTCCATTCATACTCCACATGAACATGTGGGTTTAGCTTTCCTGCCTTGGCTTGAGAAAGCTGAAAGAAATAAAAATTCTTGTTAAAATGCTTGCTGTTATTTTGCTGCTAACAAACTTAGCTTTGTAATGGCAAGAAAAAAACTGAAATATTTAGAGGTTTATAACTTTTCCAGATTAAAAAACCCACACAATTTCAAGGCGTTCACACAAACATCCTTCATTTATTTATGGTACAGAGAAACAGCTAAAAGACAAAAAGAAAAGATTTTTTTGGAAATGGCAGAAATTGCCATGTTTGACAAGCATTTGAATAGATGACATCAAGGTATACGCACAAAAGAAGATGCATCTGGAGCCCTCCTTTAAAAACAGAAAAGGCAAAACCTACTTATAAATTCTACTATATACAATTACTGCCCCTCAAAAATCACAGTTTTTGTACTCGAATCAAAAGAAAAGATATTTAACCTTTATTTAAATATTTTGCCTCTCTCTCCCTGGATGAGGCCAACATGTCTTAAGCACAAAATTCCTCTACTTTGCCAGCCCAAATAACATATTAGAAAACTATTACTTCAATGATCAGCAAAAAACCTAAAAGAGCAGTTCATGGTTTTTCTGAGGAGATAAATTCTCCTCTCTAAGGCCTAGATTTTCCATCACTATTTATTCCTTCAAATCCTTTGAAGTGTGGTCTACTAGTCGATTCAGGAAAGCCTTTAACCATCTTCCTGAAATAAAATATGTAATAAAGAAAGTATTTCCAATCTGTTATGTAAGTATTCATGAACCTACTTCAGTTGAAACTGAATTTAATTACACAGTTAAGACTTCAGTTATGCAACAGAAATTAGCTTAGTACATGCAAACACACAGCTATTTATCTTGTACTTTTGTTATTGCCGGTGGTAAACAATATGCTCATTCATGGGGTTTTTTTCACTCTTAACTATTTATATCTCATTGCCACTTTTGAAAAAAAATGCAGAAATCATTTTCCTCTTCAAAAATAAAAAAAAAAAAAGAGAAAAGGCATAAATGCTCTATGAGAGTTAGCTGAAATAATCAGTGAGGTATTTATGGAATTTGTATTACAACAGCTGAAACACTTAACTGCTAGATAAGCTCACTGATAACATCCCCTTGTTTTTGTTTGTTCTATAACACAATCAGCTGGTCCACATTAAGGGTAGATGTCACTTTACTGAAGTGATACTCTAAAGAAAAAGCAATCCATCCCAATTGTGTGCTGTAAAGCCGATCTGTTTTTCAGTTGACAGAATACTCAAACTACTGGAAACGGCACTTACACAGCAGACGTGGCACCAACTGAGAAGTCAGTGACAGTACCACTTTATCAGCCACAGCAAAATGTTGACTTGTATCCCCAGAAACACGGAAAATTATTTTGATTTCTGAAGGACAAGATGTCTTGATTATGCAATGATTAATTCATGACAAGAACTTTCATTAGTCAAAGGAAAGGTATTAAAATTACCAGCTATGGAGCAAAAGTAGATATCCTTGGATCATCAAAATGAGGAAAAAAAGGAAACAGAATTAAGCAGCAAGTGAACACTGTTTTGTAAATTCTCCTGGTTTTGTCTAGCATGTGTAACTGCCACACTACTCAGACTTTTTAATACCTTGGTAGTAATTAAATTCACTTGCCTATTTAATGCGTGCTGGTGGCACCTCAGAGAGCCACGAACAAACAAGTTTGCTGGTTTGATGTAGAATCCTTATTCCTGGCTAACTGCTTCAGAGGAGTACATGGGAAAATTCTTATTCATTTATTTCTTGAACACCAATAATTTTCTCTAGTGGCATCTGTTAACATCCCTCATATGTTCTCAAAATTCCAGAAGGTTTTTGCTCTGATCATGTTCAGTAGAGGGACAAAGTCCCATAGAAGCTGGTGTTCTATATTTTTTGATATACTAACTTGCAGACATTACACTTTTGCTTCTTTCTCCATTAAGCAGGTTTAAGTTGTTTCAATCCTCTTTGTAAGAAGACTTTCACCATCTCTAAACTACCTGTCCCATTAAATACAAAAAGCCAAAGCAGGAAAAGACAAAGATCCAGACCTAAAAGGTCTTGACAGATGTAATATTACAGAGGATTGTCTTGTACTCCTGATATAAAAGTCTTTAAAAAGAACTTCTGAGGTGATGAAGCCAAATGTCCTTGAATGATTTATTTAGTGGTATATGTAACCCTCCAGTGTTTAAGGTCTTCAAATATCTTGGTGAAAATAACTAGTACTGCCAACAGAAGTAACATTTTTTACTTGAAGTGTTGCAAAGAAAATTACTGTTGTGTTTTAAGTCAGAAAATATTCACCTATGGTAGGGCCTTCAGATCAGCACACAGCCAGCTGGCAGCAATACCACATCTGAGATACAGTGGTAATGACATATTAAGTAGATCACATTTTTAAAGCAGTAAACATTCCCCTTGCCTTTGCCCCCACAGATCCCTTCTTACCAGTTCCTCACACTGGACAGCTTTCGCTCTTTTTGCTGTGTCCAGAGCTGTCTCTCCAGCTTGGTTTACTACAAAATTAACAACACAAAAAAGAGCAATTCTTTGAGATGTCTAAAGAAACAATTCATTAAGTTTCACTACTTGTAGCACAGTAACTTCTGAAAGTGACCAAAAATATCTATTTACTCTATAGCAGTTGCAGTTCTTTAAGATTCCACTTTAAGTGCTCATGCATTTCATGTATCATCAGGTTCTTTCTGAACAGCAGCATCTGCTGGGACAGTTCCCAGATCCCTCCTAACCATCCTAGCAGAAAATATAAAGAATATATATTGGTCATTTCAACCTCCATTTAAGACCTTTGCCAATAAAAGTCTTACATGAATAATCAGGAAAAGCAAGTACAGAGGGTAAAATGGCTCAAAAAAGAAAACTATTCTAAGATTTAAAAAAAAAAAAAAAGTAAATGTTGATCCAAGCACGTTTTACTTTGATTAATATTTAGAGGTTTGAAGCCTTAATTTGAAGACATTTGAACAAGAAAAAATTTAAAACTTTCTAGCTAATTTGTCTTTATAAAGGCTATAAAACAGTTTACAATTTAAAAAAGCATCCAATCAGAAAAAAAGCAATATCTGAGCCCTCTGGAAGGTCCTCTGGCACAGTGTCTAATGGAATCCTTGCTAGATGCTAGGAAGTCTCAAGAATCAAAAGTAAACCCCATGTTTGAATCTTATGTGGATAAACTTAGGTAAAATGTCCATCAGCAAATGCCATGGAGCTGGAACAGAGAGTGGTCTACAGCACATGCAGACTGTAAAACATTTCTGTGATGTCAGACTGAGGTCTCATAAGCACATATGTCTATGTGAAATATTACACAGAGAATTCTAGTCAGGAATCCTAGAACATACAAAGCAGTCATCTAGAAAGGCCTATGACTGAAAGAATTAAGATCGCTAGAAGAAGGATTTCCTTATGGAAAGATCTCTCTGAGATGGTTCATGGGTTTAATATGAAAAGGAATGAAAATCCAGTACTTCCTGAGTGAAGTTAACATACAGACAGCTTAAGGGACTACATAAATTCCAAACATTCAGCTCTTGAGTATAAACCTGATGTTTTAAGGTCTAAAGACAATATACAGTTCAAAAAAACAACACAAAGAATGCAACACCCTCTCCCCCCTCTTTCCCCCCCAAAAAACAAAACACAAGAAAGGTGTGAACACTCTTCTGGCACCTATGTAGGAGAGCATTCAATGGAAGGACCAATAAACTTGCTTTGACTTGTTCACATACCTTTCTCATTATAACTACCAAAAAAAGGTCACATTACATTCTTTGACTTATGATAATATTGAAACATATTCTAAGGATGTATAAGAAGGCCAAGGAAACCAACGACTTCTGACACTAAGCTACGTAACAGTTTTTTACGAGGAAGTGGAGAAAAATGATGATGATGAAGAAAAAGGGAGAAACAAAATTTCATACTCCCCAGTTTGCATCAACTGTTGAAAAAACTCTTCTTCTATACCATTAACTGACTGAATGCAAATGTTTTATAGACATGTTGATGACACTTAAATCCTGAGCCTAACAAGCTGGATTTATGGAATGCCTTCCTAACTCACAAAATATGGTAGGGAAAGGAGAGCAAGTAGAAAACAGGAGATTATCCTAGGTGTGAGCAAACAGAGATTCTTTTCCTAATTAAACTTTTGGTAAGCCATGATGAAAAATGGACTAATACAGGTACAGCAAGTGTTATACCTGTCTCACAAATGCAGATGGCAAAGAGAAGCAGAAAGGCAGCTAAGAAAGCTGATCCCTTCCCTAAACAGCGACAGTGGTGGCTGGGATGTGCTGGGTGAAATCACAGTGCCAGCTGTCATTGATGTTAACAGAAGAATTAACTGTTGTATGCACAAAACCCACACATATATGAGTGGAATTAACATGAGCAGCCACTTGAAGCATTACAACATACAAGTTCTAGATTAATTTTACAATACAAACAATAAACCTAAATTCCAGGCAATTTACAATGGATCAGAAATAGAGTTCTGC
This sequence comes from Manacus vitellinus, assembly GCF_001715985.3. Lineage (NCBI taxonomy): Eukaryota > Metazoa > Chordata > Aves > Passeriformes > Pipridae > Manacus > Manacus vitellinus. The sequence goes on along the minus strand of NW_021939396.1, from coordinate 8,395,847 downwards.
AGAAAAATTAGAGTTTACCATTAGTATTTTGTATTAGAAACCTTTCTCACTATTATATTGTAAGAATTTAAGTTCTATTTCTTAACTGAATGTTTCTTTTAGGCTTGTTGGTGACAAGGTCCTCATTCTTTTGACACAGTTTTGTTTTAAAAGCTTACTTACCACAGGGACATAAATAAAGGTGGTTAAAGTAATGAAAAGAAATTTTAGGAAATTTTTATTTCCTAGTTTTAAATAATGAACTTACCTAAATCAATAGTTGGCTTTCCCCTCAAAAGCAATTTCAAACACTCTGGCTTGTTATACATACTGCAGTAGTGTAGAACTGTATTACCCAATGCTGTTTGTTTGTCCAGGTTTCCACTAAACACAAAAGAAAAAACAATCAAGACAAGTATAGTAGCTGTGCTATTCACTTCAGATTTAGCATGCCTGTAAACAATAAATTACTAGAATCTGTACAGCACAAATATGAAGTAGGAGAAAGAAATATTTTTAAATTAAACATGACTTTCAAAAACTATGAAAAATAGTTCCAAGGACACTGGAAATACCTGAGTTGTGATTGAAAAGAACTGTGAATCTACAAATGTTAATTTAAAATATTAATGAAGTGAAACTCAAATATTCCAGCCTAATCTTCTGTAAGGTCATTCCAGTTGTTTTCCACCCACCACTTTATTGGAATTTGTTTTTTCAAACATGCTAAATTAGCCCAATAAAAATATCTGAAAAATCATCCTGATACAGTTAAAATAGGTCAATAAGTCCTATGCAATCAAGGAAATATGAAAAAGGTGGTCGTGAGAATGAACAATATTAGGATATACACTGAGTTAGGGAAAAACCAGCTGTGAAAAGAGGTTCACAGGGCTTTTTAAAAACTGTACTTCCTTCAGTTTTCAAGTTCTAAAACCAGGTTTCTCCAAAAATGTCACTGCCATTTTGGGATCAATATAATACATTTATAAAACAGCAAAGCAAAGCTCAGGAGATGACAGCTTTTCCCAGTGTTACCCATACTGAACAGTAAGTGCAGAGCCCACAGGGTTGTAAAGGTGCTCTTAAACTTTAGACTGAGACAAAAATACAGACAGCAGACAGAAACACATACGAGACTATAGTTGTCTGAAGAAACTGTGAACCTTCATAACTAAACAAAATAATTATAAGTAATCATCCAAAATAAAAAATCCTTTAATAATGCTCAGAATAATAATTTGGGCTTCAAAAACATTTCTAAAATTACAGTCTCAAACAGTTTGCAAATATTAGTAGTTTATTTTTTACTTGTTACTTCAATAACACTCTACTATAATCAGCACTCACACTTTTCATTATGGTTTTTTTACTTCTATGAACACATCCCTTCCCAACAAAGAATATCTCAGTCAATAAACTAGATGTTGAAAATTACTAATTAAGAAGTTAATGCTCTCAATAGCTTTAATACAGTTTATTAAATACTGGAACACCTTTTTCAAAGTCTATCTATAGTCTGCTCATAATTTTCTGATTAAGATCCTTGTTTTCTACTCTTGCAATTTCTTTTCATGTGTTCTGTATTTGGCACAGTTACTAGCCATCCTTTCTCTACCTGAACTATTTGTTTGCATTGCTTCATATTGTCATGTGCTCTAAATCAATGCTCCCTTGTGCTCTGCAGAGTTTTTCCTTTCATCCTATTTTTATGTAACTGCTTTCCATGTTTTTAATTTATACGTCTTTCTCTCTCCTCATTAGGAGCACAAAGGTCAACTCGAAGGTGCTAAATTATGCTCTTTTGGAATATATCTAAGGAGAGAGATTACAGGTGATGAGCAAACACCATCCAAGGCACTGCCAGGATAGCTCTGAACATTTACATTTTTCATGTACAATTTAATGATAAATGAGCAATCCATACCAGTTTTGTACAAGGAAGTCAACCAGATGGAGAGAGGTTTGGTCAGCAGTCCGGACTGCTAAATGAAGTGCTGTTTCACCTGGCTCCTAAACACAAGCAAACAGAAGTTAGATTTCTGTGTCTTACTTCTGAAAAGCTTGTAATATCAGACCTAACAAGATACATGTCATTCACTCTTTTACAAATCTTTCAACAGAAAAATACTATTAGGAAATTACGGTGAAAATGGTTATTGCCTTTCTTATCTCTAAAAGACACCATGTGCTTCAAAGGAAATGCCATCCTACTTTCTGAGATCACAGCTTTCTCAAACCCAGTTTTCCCTTTTCCCTGCTGGATGGAACGACCCTGAGAAGCCTTTAACCATTTTAGCTACTAGTAACTAAAAGGGATCCTGTCAGGAATACTGAGTGAGTTTACAGTACTTGTTGCTTTATGACACCCTGGTGAGCACCAAGCACAGCCACAATACTATTTCCTACAAAACCAGGGGAAAAAACACCACAAAAATCAATCCCACATACATTAAATCTCCTACAGACTTGTAGAACAATTGAAATTGGAAAGGACCTGTGAAGATCATCTATTGCAACCTCCCTCCTAAGCAAGGCCACCTAGGACCAGTTTCCCAGGACCATGTCCAGATGGCTTTGGAATATCTCCAGGAACAGAGACTCCATAAACTCCCTGGGCAAGCCATGCTAGTGCTTGGTCATTTTCACAATACAAAAATGTTTCCCGATGTTCAGAGGGAACCTCCTGTGCTCCAGTCTGTGCCCATTGGCTCTGGTCCTGTCACTGGGCACCACTGAAAAGAGCCTGGATCTGCCTTCTTTGCACCCTCCCTTCAGGTATTTACACACAATGCTGAGATCTCCCTGAGCCTTCTCTGAGCTGAACCCTCCCCTCAGCCTTTCCTCAGTGAGGGGGTGCTCCAAACTCTCACATGTTTGTGGCCCTTCATTGCACTCTCTCCAGTATGTCCAAGTCTCTCCTGTTCTGGGGAGCCCAGAGCTGGATACAGCATTCCAGTTGTGGCCTCATCAGTGCTGAGTAAAGGGAAGGAACACTGCCCTCGACCTGCTGGCAATGTTTCAGTGCTGCCTAGAATAAATACCACTGCTGGCTCATGCTCAGCCTGGTGTCCACCAGGACCTCCAGGTCATTAGAGACCAAGCTGGGTGAGTCTCAGCATATATTGGTGCATGGGTGGTTTGCCCCAGATACAGGGTCTCCTTGTTGGACTTGAACTGAGTCATACTTAATTTTCTATATATATATCATATGCATTAATGCATTTAGACAGCAAAGCTGTTTAACTCCATTTAAAAGTTGCAAAAGAAGTTAATCTAGATCCAGATTTCTTTAACTCCTATTGATCATACAGGACATTTTTAAAAAGCATATTACAGTATGTATACTTAGAATTAAAGTCCAATTTAGAAAAAAGATATTTATTAAACATCAGAGAATTTACAGTGGAGAATGCTGCTGTTAATGTCCTAACTGCAGACTACATTTCACTTGGTGCTCATACCTTTCTAAGTATCATTGCCTATAATAGCTGAGAAGCACCAAGGAGCTAATTCTGTGCTAACTGCTGTGGATGACAAATACAGAAAGCTTACCCTGCAGTTAGAGAATTTGTCATGTGTTTCCATGATAAGCACTCTGTGATAACTCAAGTGCTGAGACTATATTGAACTTATCCCCTTCACTTCATAGAGACACTTCATATTGTGTCCTTTGCCATCTTAGCTATTTTCATACAACTTGTTGAAAACATTCTGTGACATCTCTCCAAGTTGGGTTTAAAAGTGATGGGAGAAAACATTGCTGAGCAAGTGGTTACACAGCATTGATTATCTATAAAACCATGTTATTTTGCTCATAAGCAACATTTCTCCAAGGAGAATTGAGGTCAACTAGGACTGATTTTTCAAAAAAACCAAAAACCTGTTACCGACTTCAGAAGGAAGATCAAGTATTCAGAACTCTATTAAAAAAAAAAAAATCTTCTCCTAGTTGAAAGACTCTGTACTTCTGTAAATGTTTCTTCAGAAGCTGTGAGGGTATCAGATTTATTCTTTCCCCATCCACAGTAAATAGAGACTTGTAGACAGTCAATAATGTTTTCCTTCAGCAACTATTTTAAAAGCAGGTATGATACTGTCGGTGATGTCAGGTGACCCTGCACTATCAAGTCAAGTCTCCTTTCTCTGGGCCTTTTCCTAAAAGAGATACATGGCAGAACAGGTGCTTTTCAACATATTAAAGTTGCAGCAAGAACAGCATAGGATATCACTATTGCACTTCACACTCCTTTCGACCAACTGATGACAACACATAGTGTTCTTTTCCCTCTCCACAAAGATGTTACACGACAGAAAAGAAATAAAACCCCACCATTTTCATCTGTTATTTTGCTTGTTTTAGCATCAAAGGTAGCAGACCCAGGTCCTGGGCACTTTACAAATACACATTATTTAAAATACTCTTTGTTTACCTGATAAGCTTACCTGTCCAGGCTCCAACAGTGGCTCCATTAGCTCTACTCCCTCTGCATAGACTTGAATTAGTGCAAGTAAATCCCTGGATTTGACAGCCTCAAGTAATTCACTCAGTTTAGCTGCTGCAGATGTACAAGTCTTCCTAGAGAACTTATGATCTACATATTTAGCAGTGATAAATTCTTTACGTGCAGTCCTGTGGGGTGTGAAAATAGAGCTTGCTTTAGAAATTTTTAGAAAAATGGGTCAACGATTTTAATTTACAATCACCTTGTCTAACTCAGGAGATAAGAAGGGAAGATGAAAACTATCTGAAAAAAAGTGTGTTATTTATTGTTATCTTGCATGTCTTGTAAACAAGCACAAAATACAGTAAGTACATTGTCAAGTTTATCCTCTCTTCTTGTTATATATGAAAATCACTCTGACTCTGGGGACTAAGACCAAAGTAAAAACAGAGCTGGTATCATTTAGTCCAACTGTGTTTATTACCTGAAGGGATTCTATAAAACTCAAAACCATTCAGGATTCAAATAATGAACCTTGAAACCCAAACTCAAAATATTTCTACATTGAGAAGCTGAGGTAGTTAAAAAGTGGCTACATAACTTCTAAGAAACTCCACAGTTGGAGTAAAAATTCCCACTATTCTGCCATTCTAGCCTTCCTCTAGCTTGGTTACTGTTTAAGACACTTTACATCAAATATATATTCCACAGTACAGTTAATGTTAAAAATTTTAGAGATTAAAGACTTACATATCACTTGATGGACTGGGTTTAGGTGAAGGACTAGGTAAATTCCCTTCCATAATATCATTAAAACTAGTATTTCCTACATTCTTGGCCAGCTGAAATCAGAAAAAGAATAAATGACAGTGAGGGCTTTTGGGGTCTAACAGCAATCTAAAAAATGGACTATTAATGTGCCTTTTCCACACTACTAATAAAAGACGGAACACGCAGGACTGCAAAATGAAAGCACAATGATTGCATGTAAATATAGAGCAATTAAATAAAATTTTAAGTGTAAATTCTCTCATCTCAGAACTTGTATGATAGACTTCACAGTCACAGCTGATTGCATTTCAAGTCAATCTGCCTCCAATGCAAAACCCAAAATGAGAATGAGGAATCAGCAGCATGAACATTGAAGTGGTGCTGGTACACTGATCAGGAAGCTACTTTTGGAAAGAAGCTCAGACCTATTGAAGGTCACGCTTAGCAAAATTTGATTTATATTAATAGTAACTTCCCAAACAACTCAGTATTTCAAAGAGAGAGCTAGTGCTAATGTTGAACCCATACCCAAATCCAGAACTGCCTTCTATCTTCTCTCAATTTTCCCGATCGAAATTTCTATAACAAGTATCTTCTCTCAGGCCAAACACAGCTGGGGAGTGATAAACCTGCTACAATTGTTTTGTTTTGTTTTGTTTTTTTAGTAGTCTCACATCAAATTCCTTTCATAACTTTAATATTATAGAGTTTCTTCCATCAAATTAAAAGATTCATCCAACATTTTTCTGTCAAAATTAGCAATAGTCATTCTTACTTGCCAAGTTAAATTAGCTTTCCTTTGTTTTAATTGCATGCAATTTTAGACTGCCTTGATTTAGGGTCAAGGTCAGCTATTGAGAGACAAAATTCTGATGGCACTAATCACAACAGATGTCAATACTCATTCTGCAAAACCCCAGGAAACAAACAAGAGAAGTGAGAAATCACCAAAACTATCAATAATAAATAATATTATATAATTATGCTCCTATCAAATACATACAAAATATGAAGGTGTTCTACAAAAACACATTCCTTGAAAAAAATTAACTGTAAATTATATATCTCAATGTTTCCTATATATATGTCATCAATTGTCGAAAAAAAAAAAATCACCAAAAATCATCCAAACGAAAGAAACTTACCAAGAGTTCAGATGTTCCTAATTTGTCTAATTCCAAAGACTGGATTCGAGAAATATGGACACCCATTTCTCTGTGTATTCCAGAACACTCAATGCAGGTTAAAATGCCCAAATTAGTTGATAGCCATGTTGGATCTGAAGAATTGAAAAACAACGTATTTAATCAAAGTACAAGAAAAGGTTTTCAGTGGTGGTAAGAAATCCCAATGTATTCTGAAATGATTCCTCATTTAATGTTTTAAAGAATGGAAATGTATGGAATATTCTTAGGTTTTTTCTCCAAACTGCAGTGCAAATTTAACCACAAATTGCTACCAATGGACTTCAGTTTTTCAGATTTAGAGACAGTCCCAAAGGCACTGAATATAGACTTATAAATTCATACTTAATGAATATATTTCAATACATTTAGGATTTATTTCCTGTACAAACAACATAAGGCTTTTAATTCCTGTTTTTAAAAGGAACAGATCTCCTAAATTTAACAACCTCTGAAGTTTTGAAATTTACTTCTTAAACTTTAAACAATCCTTTATAAAAATTGACCATATAATTTTCCAGTATGTAAAACAGCAGTATGCTGTAGAAAATTTAAGGAATGCTAGCTAGTCCAGGAAAAAAAATAAATAAAAAAATAAATAAAAATTGCTGTCATGGAGAAGATCTGCATGAAATATTAGAATAGATCTTATACTATGAATGCTACATAAGAAGCATGACCAGTTTTTAAGGAAAAGAAAAAGCTCCAGACACACATTGTACACATACATGTCTTCAAATTAATCTCTTCCTTGACCTTAAATAGTAAGTGCTGAAGCATTAGGTCAAGAGTTTTAAAGCAGCAAGCTGGTGTGCAGGAGTGAAGCTTAAAACTTCACTATAAATTAAAAGATGAATGAGAACTGTAGTCTGAAGTTTCTGTAGCTTTACATAATGAAATAATTGAATGAACTGATTCCAGGATTTGACACAGTTATATCCCAGTTTGTATTTTTATCTTGCTATTTCTTATTTGGATGAGCAAGCATTGCAAGATACATACTATCTACTCAGTTCCAAATAAGCATCACTTTCTTGAAGTGTCTCTTTAGATGAGAAAGCTGCAACAGCTGCCAGCTACCAAACCAATTCAGTTGTGCTGGGTCAAGCTGCCTCCACTCAAGCTCTAAGCAACACTTAACTGACCTGTAACTGTACTTCTGAAGATATTATCTTGGAGGATTTCAACTCTGGGTTTCATTCTTTGTACAAGACTACTTATTCCAGCTCTGAATAGTTCTGATACTGCAATTCCAGTAGTCTCATGCCAAGATAAAACCTCAGAGTACGATCCTGGCTAGGTCAATTTTTCCACAATCATTGTCTAAATATTACTCACTTCTACTTAGTAGCATGCACAGGATCAGTGATGCCAAGCAACTTCCATTCAAGTGCAACAAGCATCTAGACACAGTGCAACAAGAACAGTTCAAACTCCAGAGGGGCTTGAACTGCTGGAAGTAAGCACAGACAACACACAAAAATATTTTAGTGAATTAAACAGAACTAACGTAGGAAAGTCATATTTCTTCTTTTAAAAACAGGCTGAAGACTGGGAAACACATCACTTAGAAAATTAGTTTGCACTCTACAAACACTTCTTTAAAGAAATTACTTAGGTCCCAACAAGATGGTGATGACATGAACAAATTGAGATACCTGGTGAGCCACAATCACAACAGACTTCATTTCCGGGTAATCTCTGTATGTCATCAATAATGGCTTTTGTCAGATCCTCTAAACTGTTTTCCCCTGTGCTCTGCTCTCCACGGAATGCCATATTTAATGCTTCTTCTTTGCTGTTAGTCAATACTGATATCCATCTAGCACAAGATAAAGACCTTAATGAAGATCTGCATTTGCAAATACAAGTTAATCTATAAACTGTAGAATGCTTGCCAGGAACAAAATATTAATGGGAATGTAGGGAAGGACTCTATTGTGGGAGAGACTGAAGAGGGGAAAAAGTGAGAAACAAAAAGGAAAGATTTGAGAAAAGGTAAGTAAGAATGAGAAGAGACAAATAGTCTTAATTAAAACATCCCTTTGGTGAACAATTTTAAAGCCAAAGCAGCACAGTTCAAGTTTCTCAAGTAGGTGGAAGCTGTGGAAGAGAAAAGGGGCAAAGCTCCTGTAAATTTAACCACTTTAAAAGGTGCCCAAAATCTTCCTGAAGTCTATCCTGTTATTAAAAGAGAAAATTATAACCCCTACCGTGCATCTTTCTCCTCACAGAGGTAACAGCAAGCACCCTTGTGAATATGTTGATGCCCAGTTGCCTTTTAAAATGGAGGTCTCCGTGTACTAATCAAAGTCAGACTGTAATGCCCAAATTAATTGCCATGGCAACCAATGGAGTAAGGCAGAGAGGACCACAGGAGAGTAACCATATCAATAGCCAACACAAAGTTTTAGGACCAGCTCTTGACTGCAACAAATCAAGACTCTTTAATGATATTTCAGGTGCCAGTTCCTCGGCCCCTCTCAACCACTTGTTTACAGTTTTTGTTTACACAACGTTTTAATTAAAACCAAACAAACCCCCTTCTCAGTGGCTGTGGTACTACAGGTGGAAATAAAGAGGGAAAGCAGTTACACCAAGAACAAGCACATTGCAGATGCTGTGTTGCTAATTTAGAAAAAAAACTTGTTAAAAAGAAATCCTCACAGGTGTAGTGATTTTAGATGTTTTTAGATCCACTGCAAATATAATTTTTTACACATAAATATTTTAAATTGGCAGAGTCCTCAATGCATTTCATATTTACAATATCCAGATTGTCTGATATCATCAGCCTTCTGAAATGTGCTAAAATGGCTGTACATTATACACTTCATACATCTATGTCTTTTAAATTTTTATGTACACAAAATAATCTGGGAACTTGTGCTTAAAAGAAAATGCTTTAAAAATACTGAAAAATCAACCTCAGAAACAAAAGAGAAATTTAAAGTCTTGAACACAAATTTGTTCCATAGTTTGCATGCTGAAAACAACTAAATTTGTCTCTCTTGTTACATGAGAGGAGCCCACACTAGATGGCATTCTTCTGCAATTTTTCAGATGAAATCCAATGCTATTAAAAAAGAGGCAGCAGTGTCTTGCTTGTCTGTTATTATAGCAATGTTTGGTTAAATACACAGAGTAAAATAATAATTAAACTCAGACAGACAACATTTATTCTGATATTTGTTGACAATTTCTTTCAGGGCTACAATTTGATTAGTTTGTTAAAAAGGCAGAATTTAAACAAAACTCAGCTATGCAGTAACCATTAAAATATTATTAGATACAATTATAATAAATACAACACAACTGAGCCAGCTGTTAGTTTGATATAGATTTCCTTATTATGAGTATCTAAACTGTCAGAGCAATGATTTATTTTGGTTGCATTTGCTCAGGTAGAAAGAACCTGCTCTTCAAGGCTGCCTGTCACTGGTGTCACCTGTGGGTCAGAGCAAGAGGCACTGCAGTGTCAGCTCTTCCCAGACACAGCCCAGGCAGCACCAGCACAAGGACAGGCACACTCTGAATGACTGGTGCTACTCACACAAGAAGTGCCCAGTTGGTCACCAGGCCTGCCTGCCAGGCTGTGCACTCAAAAATAAACAAATCAAATCAGTAAATATAGGATGTTAATTCAATGCCAATAGTTTATAAAACTGCCTTCTGACTGCTCTTCTTCTTCTTTTTCTTATCTGTATTAGTCTTTTTTTTTTCCTTTATAAAAAAATATATGTTTGGTTTATCCCACAATACTGCCAGTGCCAAACTAACAGTCAAAAAGCTTCTGGTAATACTTTGTACTGTTCTCTCAAATAATTTTAAAAGTCTTAAATTTCATTATCTTCTTGTTTTAGGACAAGAGAAAAAGCTCAAGTTGTGCCAGGAGAGGTTAAGATTGGATATTGGGAAAAACTTCTTCACAAAATGGGTTGCCAAGAACTGGAATAGGCTGCCCAAGAAAGTGGTTGGGCCACCATCCCTGGAGGTGTTTGAAAGGTGTGCAGACATGGCACTTGGGGACATGTTTTAGTTGTGGTCTTGGCAGTGCTTGATTAATGGTTGGACTCAATGATATTAATGTTTTTTTCCAACCTAAAGATTCTACGATTCTATTCTATCTAAGACAATAAAAGAGGTTGTCCAATTGTCAATTAAACTTGTTTTTCTGAATCTCAGAAGTTTCTTATGATCCTTTAAGGCACTTCGTTTGCTGGAGATTCCTGGTATGGAAGAAACTCGCAATGGTAAACAAAAATCTGGCATCATGTGTGCCTTCAGAAAACAGAAGGAATTTGTTATCTTGGATGGACCAGACTGTCACTCAGATTCCTCTTATTTTTCTTCAATATTTTCAAGCCAATACAAATCTCTCTCCCAAAAATAGCAACCATTGGGTTTTTCGGTCTGCAACAAAAGTTTATCTGTCTCTTCTGACAAGTACTATTGCAACATGGTTTTTTCCAGGTAAATGCATAAACAGAACAAGAATAGCACAGTATCTTTCAAATATTCAGAAATAACCCTTTTTGTATGGAAGAAGCAACAGATAGTATCAAGACCTTCCAAATATTTCCAAAGTAAAAAATGCCTGAGGACTGTTGCTAAAATCTAGACTGAAGTTAGATGTGTGTTTCTTCACAGAAAAATTTCTGAATCTAGCTTTGTTTATAATCCAGGTGTTTCCTGTAGATATGGATATACCCTTGACCTTCAAAAAGAGGACAGAAAAGAACTAAAAGGTCATGTCTGGATTATGTTTGTCCCTATCCACAGTTACAAAAAAATAGAAAGCAACTATTATTCTCTAAGTTACAAAAAATAAATCTGGTTATGTTTCTTATAATCTACACATAAAAATATATTATATATGCACATACATAGACTCCCCATGCACCTCCTCTCCCAAATACACTGTATTTTATCTACTAGACAAACCAATAATCCACTGGGAATTTAAGGACTGTCAATCTATTCAGACAGCTGCCTGGATAAAAATCAAGAAGTACACTGGACTGAAGGAAGTGTTTAAGGGGAAGCAATAATAAACCTATAAGAATGTAAGCTTCAGTGGCTTTTATTTTAAACCATCTGCTTTTTTAATTAATATTAATTATTTTTATTTTTCAGTAGTTTGAGGAGCTATTTATAGAAACTGTAAAATGATCACTAGGAAAACGTTTACAGGGTCAGTTGAACTAAAATATAAAGAAAGGCATCTTGCTTTTTTCTCTATGTAGATGTGAGTCTGTAAGGAAAATGATTTAAAAATCTATTTATGCATTTCTTTTTCAATTGGTGTATGAAGTAAAAAAGACAGAAGAGAGGCAGCACTAAAACTAAAGCAGAAGGGGAAGTGCTGATCTCTTCTCTCTTGTGACCAGTGATAGATAGGACATGAGGAAATGGAATGAAGCTGCATCAGGGGAAGTTCAAATGGGAGAAGGTTCTTCACTGAATGGGTGGTTGGTCACTGGAACAGGCTTCCCCAGGGAAGTGGCCAGGGCATCAAGCCTGGTGGTGTTTAAGGAGCATCTGGATAACACTCTTAGTCATATGGTTTAGTTGCAGCAGTCCTGCAAGGAGCAGGGAGATGGATTCAGTGATCCTTAAGGGTCCCTTCCAACTTAGGATATTATAGGATTCTGTCTTCCAGTACAAGTAATTTTCTCAGCCACTGGACTTTAGAGTGATAAATGAGACTTCAGTGCTTCTAATGGGAAATAAAACCAGCCTGGAATTACAAAACAGTCCAAGAGGCAGCCCACTAAACCGAATTTATTGAACTGCCAACCAGAAGAAGGATATTACTAATGCATTCTCCGCCTACCTTGCTCATGTGTTAAGACAAAAAAACCCAAACAAATCACTTCTTAAAACAACTAATAGAGTAAAAATTAATGCAGAGCAGAGTCCCAAAAACTTATGGCTCACTGGAAATAACAGTATTTTCTTCTTGACTGAGAAAATTACTGGAATAATTAAGTTCCAGGATGAATGCAGCAAACATGACTAGCAAGTCAGCTTTGTACTCTCAGAGCCAACATAAAGCTGTGGAAGACTGGAAGGAAATAGGTGCACAAAGAATCCTCCAGCCCTCTCATTTCACCCATAACTCCCAAGGTTGAGTTGTCAATGCCACTGCCTCCCAACACCACCAAACAAGTGAAATACCCTACAAACATTCCCTGTACCTTTATAATACACATGGAGCAACACAGTCTGCCATTAGAATGTGGATATTTAACAAAAGAATGAGGCAGCCTTGCAGGCTCAGGCTTGCTGTCCTCTTCACTAGTAACTTTATTCCTTGAACTGTTGGGTGATGAGCATTAGACAACACACACAACACACGTTTGGTGACACAGAAAGCAATGATCAGGAGGAAAAAAACAGTGGTACATGGTTCTCAGGAAGTAGTTCTGATGCAGCAGGAAGAAAGATTGTTTTAAAGGAAACAATCTGGTTGGAAACAGGTATTAATGAAGCAAGTTCCTGGATTCTGAAGTACACAAATATCAGAGATGTGCTTTGCTGTTTATTTCTAGGTCAACAGTAGAAAAGATGCACTGCCTGTACATATTTCCTATGTGTTATATGGAGTTCTTTTATCTAATTATTATTCTTAATTTAAAGGAAAAGGCAGAGTCAGAAGTAAAAGAAGTAACTGCAAAACAGGGTTGACAGAGAAGACTTAGGAAGTATTTAAAAATATATCATTTGAATCCTAATAACCTGATATACTATATCATGACAAGCAACTGCACAAAAATCATGTGCTGGCAGGATACACAATCTAAATGGGTTTTTGGTTAGTTTGGTTTGGGTTTTGGTTTTAACATTACAAGGTTTTAAAAGAGTTCTGTAGTGTGACACAAGATAGTTTACATTTGTAGATTCACAACAGCAGAAAAAAAGAGACAGTAGGCACTACTTGTGCAGTAACTGAGACAACTATTGCCATTGTTTTATACACCCCTATTGGCAAAATAAACTTGAAAAATGTAAACATTCTTACGCCACGTATTCCTGTTCATCTTCTGCTTGGAAGTGGTATGTTCTGTTATCTGAAATAAATAAATACATCTTTTCATTTGGCACATGATAAATTTTAAAATATCCACATACTTGGTACTGAAACCTATTAGGCAACTAAAGCCTTTAGGAGTAATTGCTCTTAACCAATAACATTAATACCCTATTCATAGCTACGGAAAACAATTTTTTAAAAAAACTGAGAAAGATGAAATTCTGAATTCTGATTTGCACCAAATGTATGAATTTCAAGAGTCTTATGTTTAGAAATATTAAAGAAAAATAAGCATATGGATCAAATTTTGCCCTTTTAGAAGTCAAATCTGAAACATAAGTAGGAGAAAAGGGCAAAATTAATTTGTTCCTATAGTAAAGTTTTCGCTCCAGTTGGGTGAAGAAACATCTTTTTACTAACGAAAGGATGAGACATGAACTGCCTACTATCTCCCACATTCAAAGGTTTCATAAACTGTCCTTGTAAATCCAAAATGTTGATTAATAGTACGTATATAATGACTGAAAACACTAAGTGGACTCATCAACTTTAAAAGTGTTTTTAAAACCAAACTGGATACAAATGCCTGCTGTACAAGACCAAAAGGGGAAGAAGGGAAATCACAGGAGCTGTAATCATGAGAAGACAAGTCACTCCCAGTTTTAGACAAACAGAGGCATATTTCTAAAGTGGGATAAGAGAACAAGATAAATTGGTTCTCATTGCCTTCCTCATCCACTCAAATAGCACTCAAAAAGCAGAACAGTGAAGGAAAAACAAGATGAAGCCGAAGGTCTTTGCCATTTCCTGGTGAACATAGCTTATGCACGTTGCACTAAGCTGTGAAACATCCCTCTGAACTTAGGAGAGCAGCACATATGCTGTATTTCATGGCTTGTCACAGACAAACAGCATTTATCTCACACACACAGAGAACAGGTTCTATATTCATTTGTCCATTCAACCCATCTTCAAAACTAGAGGCTCTGAACACTCATGAGGCACTGCACGTGTCTGGTTACAGACCTGAACTTTGAGCTCTAGCCTCATGTTTTGCTCAAAGCCTTTTGCAATGACATTTTCAGAAGTCCCATATAATGCAAGAGGGTACTGAAGATGCTACATACGTGATATTAGATCAAAAGACTTCTTATCTTCAGCATTTGGCTTCACCTGGCAGGTCAATAAATTCAGTTTAGCTGGTTGCCTGTTGGACTAAAAAGAAAATTTATTTTACTTTAAAAAATGTATTGATTTAGGATTATTTTCCCTTTCTGGGGAGTGGTCATGCATGATATTAATTTATAGTGTGAACATCCACACATGTACACCCTCAAAATGGTGGAGACAAGCATCCCTTTGTCTGACTTGGGCTGTCAGAATGGACACACTGCTAAATCTAAACAAAATTAAAATTCTCAGGGCCACTCTTTCTGACTATTTGAATGGGATTAAAGGAACAAACCTTAATGTACAATATGCTCATATTACAGAGTTTTTATTGCATTTCATAAACAATGGTAAAACGATAAGGTAGTTTTTCATTACAGAATGCCCATAGTCCAAGTTTCCTCTTATTTTAAATAAATCAAAGATATAATTCTAAAACTTTAAACGGGAAGTGGGAAGCTGGAGATCTGGAGTTTCAGAATTTGGGATAAATACATATACTAATATTCTGTGCTGTAATTAGGTCACCTAAGACATTGTAACTAAATGTATCTTTAAAGTATATTGGGTTTACACAGGTAGTAAACATTCAACACTGATGGCCATCACTGGAATTTGGGATGAAGGAAAAAGAGTGAGGAATTGGGACCATGCCCTTTTATAAGAGTAACTCCTGTTCTCTTGTTTCAGACAAGTTTGTGTCATACTGCCACAAGGCACTTTTAGGACTGCCTCCACCATGTTGTTGCTACCTCATGATTTAGCATTCCTGGGAAGGCATTCCAGATACATGCCTGATTCCCAGAACTCATTGTGATCAAAGCTTTCACACTTTTAGCTGAAAGCACTCAAAATATTAACACATTCACTCATCTGTCAGACTGTGCCAATAATACCTAATATCAACTTCCCAAGTTTCTAAATTACCTGATACACAGATACACCATGACAATCCCTATAAGCAAAACCAGTTGAAGAATTAATTGAGAAGTCTGTTCAATATATTTGCCATTTTCTTATTAAACTACTGATAAATTCATTTAAGTATTAAATCAACTGTCATAAACTACAGTTCCACAGAACTTCAACAGTGAGAAGCTGAAGTGACACCCTTTTTGCAATAGCAAATTAGCAGATTCACCAGGAACAGAAATGTTAATTTCCTATTTTCATATAAAGGTATAAAAATAACTTACCGTTGCATGTGATATGGTAAGAATTCCGTTTTTAACAGTACACTTCCTTCTTTGCCATACTTTCCTTAACCTACATAAGAACAGCAAGTTCAGTAACTAGACATGACTTCAAAACACATGTTAATCCCATTAACATTTTGAGAAGATTAGCCTTAAGAAACAAATGGATGCAGTCAAAATTTTACTAAATGCCTCATCAAAAATAGCTTGGGAGATTTGTGACAGATCTTAATCACCTTTTAGAGACTTACAAAGACAACAGCTTTCTTTTAATTATGACTTTATTATTTTGTGTTTGCTTCTCATGCTTTATATATTTTCTGTATTAAATTCAGTTCGGTGTTCAGATTTGAACTGCAAAACTCTCAAGTGTTTGTGGCACATGCATTAGGAGAATGTGCCTTAAGCAACCACAGTAGAAAACAATTAAAATTAGTGCAGGAACATAGCTACAGTTTTCACTGTTATGTGCTCCCAGAACATACCCATCACTCTTCTTTAAAAGATAACCTTTCTTCTCACTGCCATATTCCTTATTCCCCTGAAGTTGATGCATACTATATCCTCCTTGCCTGCTCTGTGAATCCTAAAAAAAGGCAAAAACAGCATTAACATTTTCCTGATGTGCACAGTAAGCTTACCTAACTTTAAAGCCTATGCGTTCTTCTCTACAACTTCAGAAATTAATAAAGATTAAAAAAGGAGAGAAGACTCCTACTGCATGTCTTACAGTCATAGGACAGCTTGCTTTTACATAATGTGATCCTGAACTAACTGTTCAAGATTCAATTAATTCATTAGGCATTTGAAGTATAGTATGGATGCAAATATACATCTAACTACACTTTTAAAATGTAGATATTTAATATTTTATAATCTTATAATCAAAAACTAAAAGTCTAAGATGAAATTTCAAAAAGAAAGCAACAGAATTCAGCATGCATATATAGGAACATATATACAAAAAAAGACAAATGCTAATAATCACTATTTTTTTCTCAATTTAAAAATACATATATAATTTATGAGTTTTAGTGAATGAAGTCAGCTGAAATAACTTTTGGCCTGATCTAGTGAAACAATTAAGTGAAATGGATTAACTTGTTATAAGCACATCAGAAAAAAAAAAAATCCCCAAAAGTTCATTAAAACATTGACTTACTCTCCTAGACTTCGATCACGAAAGGCAAAAGCAATAGAGGAAAGAGAAAGCAAATAATTTAAAACGAGAATTACTATTTATTTAAAAAAACATGTTCCTTGAAAATAAATTTTATAGCCCGTGTATCTGTTAAAATAATGTTTCCCCTTTCTAATGGCACAACTAGAAAGAAGGCAAGAACTACTTTTTAAGGCACATTTGTGTTTTTTCTCATAAAAACCAAAACATCACAACAAAATGCTGTGCAACCTGGCATATATGACACTAGCTTCACACAACAACTACGATGACTACAGGATCAAATTTTATTATATCTTCCAGACCTTTAAGTTGTCTAAAATGATACCGTATTAATCCTCCAAACTCAAACTAATTCTGAATTTCTATTGAAAAAGATCAGGCCCAAAGTTAATTGTTAATTTTTACAAATGTATATAAAAAGGTATAATTAAGGACATTAATATGGTTTTAAATGTAGCTGTGAAAAAATAACCTGCAAAACATCTGATAATATCCCACCAAAAGAAACAAACAAACAAAGAATCAAAAGAATGGGAAGTTCAGTTACTCAGCAATAACCTTTCCTCTTTAAAGCAGTTTCTCACTATTACCATAACCAACATACACTGAAGGTTACTCCTTCTTGTTTTATTCAGGATCCTTACAATTGTTTTTCATTTTGTAACAAGTTTGCCACAGAAGTTTAAAGAGAAGTGCTTTGGTAAAACTGGTAGCTGTGGTTGGAAGCAGCACGAAGGCTGCTCTGTGCCATGTCCTGCCAGTACTGTTCACATCTAACAAGCAGTTCATCTGTTATAAGCAAATTTCAAATCCCCATTGGAATTAGGGTCCTATTGGTATTAGCATAAGAAAGAATATAATGAGATATGGTTCTTTTTGCAAAGAGCATATCAGATGGAGATTTGCAGAAATAAATCAAAGTCCAAAGAAACAGGTGACAAAACAGACAGAAAGCATGATTCTAGAGATTAGCTATATTTAACCTAAAGCTGTTAAGTTACATTGGTAGCAATAATTATTATACAAAAATAGGCAACAGAAGCTTGTATTAAAGGCCTGGTTTCTTTTAAAAAGTTAAACTTCTTAGGATATAAGCATTTTTAAACACAAAAGATGAAATACTTAACACAATTAAAATTATACTAATACCCGTTAAAATATTTTTTCCAAAAGCCTTAAACCACAGTCATTTTCAAAAATCAGATAATTCTTGCACAAAGTAACAGAATCTGCTCTAACTTGATACCAGGGCAGCACAGCAGTTGTCACAAGGGACACTGCATGTACCAGAGCCAATGTAAAATGGTACTTCCCTCAATGAAGCTATGGCACTGGCACTTCTGCACAGCCCAGGATTCAAAGATGGTCAAGATATACTTTACTAGGCAATTCCAGTGATTACAGTAATATTTTTTTTCACTGATCAAAGGATAGGTATGCCAGTAAAATGTGTAAGGGCATTACAGATGTCCATCATGCTAAATAAATACCTTGGATCTGTGCAACACAAAAACAGGAGTTACATTATGAGATCTCAAAAATGTTGGGACATCTCACTTCTCTAGTGGCAACTCCAAAGAGGTTAAAGGTGGACAAATTTACAATTTGGACAGGAATGACTAGTTTCAACTTCCTTCTCTTACACAAAGGGTCAAAGAAACTTAAAACTACACACAACCAGAGCCTCAATTTTATTATTTCAAAATGTTTCCCAGCCAAAGCAATGTTTGATAAGAGTACTTCTAAATTTTTACAAATCTGCTGGAGAAAATCCCATTCTTTGCATGTTCTTCAGTAATTCCATTAATCCATAAATTTTCCAGTGAGGGGATTATAATGCACTAATGCAACAGGGAAAATGTATTCTTAATCACAAAGACCATCTGCTACAGTAATAAAGCCCAACTTTATGTACTTGAAGATTTGGATATACACAATGATGGAGACCTGCCTCTAAGGCAGAAGAAACTCAGGTCACGTGTCTTCAAGCTTTGTTGTCTCTTAACTAAGGAGTAATGAATGCTGACATGCTGCTTCAGGATTAAATACTGAATGCCTAAATCACACAATGTTTTATCAAGCTTCTCAACATCTGCCAGTATCATTACACTCTGACTCAAGTCATGCAGCAGAATTGCGAGTGAAAGTCCTCACATTGGTTTTGAAAGGGACACTTGAACACCAACATGATCGAACAGTTATTTTATCCAAAATAACATATTCTTTCATTACAGCATTTCTCTCTCCTATGATTTTCCTGGATATCTGAGAATCACAATATTGCTCCTTTTTCTTCTAAGATAAAATTTCAATTCTCTTCAAGTGAAACACTTTATTTTTATATTTATAAATTTATATACAGATCTCACACATATATACACATACAGTTTTTCAGGAATCCTAGACTTTGTCTACACTATAATTCCAGTCAGAAAAGTTGCACAGGTTATTTTGGTTTGCCTGTGAAGCTACTTTATTACAACATGTATTTCAGTTTCAGAATTTGACTTATTTAATTTTTTATATTTTAGATGAGGTTACTTTCCACTGAAACACAATAATTTTTACTACACATCCAGGAAACAGGTAACAAAAACCCCAAACGCTATAATTCATTTGTTCTACCTCATTATACTCTTATGAGGAACTTCTGAAACTTGACTTGTACCATTGCAGCCATGGAGGTACAACACACAGTACTGAAGAACAACCACTCATTTGTCCTACTTAATTTCCAAGAACTGGTTGAATACCCAATAGGTTGAACTTAACAACATACACAGCATCCAGGAGAGAAGGAGATATTTTTCTTTGCTTTCCAGATAATCAGCTTTTGGAAGAAAATATACATGAGAAAAGAGCAAGTCCTGTTTCTCTGTGTGTTGGGAATTGAATCATAAAAAAATTAGGATTTAAAGTTATTTCCAAATAGCTTTTGAAATGTAATGTTCTCTGTTCAATTTTTGGGGGTAAGGATGAGGGAACAGGAGTTATATTCAGCATGATCTAGATAGTAGGGAGATTACAAATGTCATGCTTGCATGGGAAGCTCTGTAAGAGTTGTGGAAGAGATCTAGTAGGTCCATGTGCACATTGGAGATGGAGAGTAAAAAAATACCGAACACAGCATTAGGAAAGACTATAAAGTATGAGATGTGGGAAAACTGGCTGCTAGAAAGAGCTGGCAGATCTTACAGTGCATTGGGATCTGTTCAAAGGTGCTCTGTAGTGCTCCTGTTCAGCATTTGTAACATTAAAGAAATTCTAAAACCATGTAGAGTGTGTCCTAAGATTGTGTCATCTTTCAGAACTATGAGATTAGAGATGCAGGGAGAGGAATATTCTCCTGACCAAAGTTTAGCTGCTATAAAATGTATACCTAAGTAATATAAGGACACATAGGCAAGTATTCAAAAGAAAAAAACTCACTACTGTAAGGAATTACTCATCCATCATTCCTTATTAACTGTGATTCCACCTGAAATAATTTACTAACTCCAAGTCATGTAACTACACACAGTAGCCCTAATCACAATGTGCTACCTACCAAATTACATGAAAGCCCATTAAAGTACTCGCCTCAGTTACTCAAGTCTTATATTTTAAGAAATTCCAGAAGAATTCCAGGAAAGTAAAGATTAGTAAACTTCACACCACACAAGGGAGATTATTGAAAACTACTTTTAAGAGTATATTTATTATTATATATACTGTTAAATCAGTGCAACTTTTGTGCAGAGAGGTTACGTCTCTAAAATTTCCTGGAGTTCTCTGAAGGAATCAGTAAGCAAATGATGAGGGATACAGTGTATCTGGACTTTAAATGGGCATCCCCTGTTCCTTATGAAAGGGAAAGAATTACATTGCTACAGGACAAGAGGAAAAGTCCTCAGATGAGATAAGTTTAAAGCAGGAAAGAGCCAAGTGAGTTTCACAGAAAGCTGGAAAAGGGTGAATAGCAAACTGTCAAAACTTTGTTAGATGCTATTAAATTATTTAGAATACCCAAGAAAGACTGATTGAAGAATTTCTCAAGAACCTCATGATAGTGAGTAACTTGATAGCAAATGACAGGTGAAAACCAGCATAAAAAAATGCCAAGTGATGCAGAGGGAGAGAATAAGACACTGTGAGCTGAGTATGAAGATTCAAAAACAGAATGACATGCTTACAGTTTTACAGATGATTAAACTTAGTTCCTCTGCACTAACCAATGGTCAAAAAGCAAGTCAATGTTAGGACATATATGAAAGAAAAAGAAATGATCCACTGATTATATCATAAATTCACATGTACTCATATCCTGAGTAGGGTATACAGACCTAAAAGTTCAAAACAAATAAAAGGAGAAAGATTTTTCACACAACATGCAGCCATGGTGGGAAAAACACAGCTGTAACATAAGCTGATGATTTATGCTTCCTCAAAAAACAACTGCACAAGTTCAAAGAGAGGAAAGCCGTAGGATGGTGGAGAGAATTCCAACAGTCAAACTACTAACAGGAGGGTATTCTGGGGAAGTATCAGTGTTTATTGCCCTTCATTTTACTCCCAACATCCATTAGTGATTGGCATCAGAAACTTGGCTGACTCAGTAATATCGTTGTAAATTATGTTCTTATGTATATTTGATAATAGCAATACTGTCCAATCATATACGTGGATGATCCTATGTATTCAGCAAAATGGCACCTGTCTAATGTTCAGTTATAATTCATACTTAATAATAGACACCTGGCAAATATGAATGTCTTATTTCCCTACAAGAAAACTGAACAGAAGGTAAGCAAACTTTTCCTAGAGGAGAAACTCCCCAACAGAGTTTCACCATGGGATATTCAGTATTTCAGGCACCATAATTTGGCAGTCACAATGTTATCTCAGGTAAAAGCTGTGATGTATGCTATTATGCTGTCTTCTAGTTCCAGAAGTATTCCAGAACACCTGCAAAGGACACTGAATGTCCCTCCCTTCACTTTTGATACCAGTGCAATCAATAATGTATTTTACTTTTTAACTGCCCTGTTTCAGCCACTGCTGTCTGATTAACAAATTTTCTTCCTTACCAGATGGTTCTAGTAAAAGGGGTTTTGTGAAGGAGAAAACTAGCATAAAATGTGAGTTATCAGATGAACAGTAATACATAAACCATAGCTAAAGGCAAGTCTCTAGTTCTTGTTCTGTCTTGTTCAGGATCACCAGGTCAGGAAAATCCTGAACACTGGCTGGTGGATGGCAGAAGAAAGAAGTGTGCGTCCCATTAATTAATTTTTTTTCCTGAACAATAATTGTTTATCATTGTCAAACACAGGATACTGGGTTAGAAGAAGCATTTATCTGATCTGTTACAACTGTTCTTACAGTACATTAAAGAAGTACATAAAAAAAATAATTTCTTTTCATACATAATATAGAAACAGAAAATTAAGGTAAAAATATTGTTTGTTGATATGTGAACATTCTAAATATTAGTTTTGTCATCATGTTCAAAGTCCAACACTTTTGAACCAATAACTACATATATTGAATGTTAAACCAATTTTTGAATACAAAATTCACAAATTTAAATTATCTCAGAGAATAACATGTCTAAATTATTTACCTCCTTCTGATCAAGCTGCAGAGAAGATTTTATCAAATCACGAAGAGCAGTGAGTTGTTTCTTTTCTTCATCTTGTGTCTGCTTTATCTACAGAAAGAGACTGCTATTAGATGCAACTTTAACTTTTTATTTCAATATATAATTTCAGATGTCCTGAACAACCAGCTCAACTACTCTGTGTTTCTGTAATGGTTGAGTTTATTTTGATGAACTACTCCATTCTTATGTGTTCATCTTCTATGAACGTACCACTTGAAAATCAAATTAAAATGAATGTGCAACTCCACATGCACTGTTTGTTCTGTTACACTTTAATGGCTCACTATATCTAATGCAACTAAATTAGCTACTGAAATATTAATTAAATAATTCCAATAAACTTGACGGATGACTTACAGAATGAAAATACAGTTTAATTTAGCAACAAATGACAATAGCAAATGGGATTATTGTAATTCTGATTATAGAATGCAGAAGCACTTGGGTGACAAGTGGGTTTTGATTCCACATTATTGCTTGTCTTTAAGGAACATCACAAGTTAATTCATTTTAAAACCTTGGTGCTATCATTAAGCAATTTGGTTTTAAAACGTGAAAATGGTAGCTAAAATTGATGCTAATAATATAAGCTGATTCAAATATTCACGCTGTAAAGCAGTTTTATATTAATGCATCACTGAATTAGTAGTGAATGAAAGCTACTTTTCCTAATAGCTGTAAAAACCAAATACAAAGTTTACACAGTCAAGATGGTTTTGTCTTGTCTCGCTATGTTCAGTTTCAAATAACACTTTTCATTTATAAGATGCAAATGAAATATAGACCCCTGTAATAATATTTAAATTGTACTTATACATACAAAATATTTTAATTTTCAGACATAAAACTATTTGTAAGTACACTTACATTATATAAGTCCGCAGCCAGCTTTTCAATATATTGTTTAAGTTTATCAGCTGTTTTCAAGCCATCTTGGAAGAAACTAGAATGAAAAATACCTATGATTTATCAAGAATACATCTAATTCATAACACAAAGTAATTGTCTTGTGGAGAAAGACAGCAAAACCAATAAAATATATCCAGCTCCTTCCATGTTCAAAACTAAACAAACTAATGAGACAACCAAAAACCCCAACAGAAAAGCCTTTCCTTAAATTTTTAATGTACAATGTCTTTCAGCAGTGGAGACATGCCACTGTGACTTTTCCATATATAAAATTAGAGAGAATATAGCTTAGCTTATTTTTATCACTTATTTTTATTAGCCAACGTGTTTCTCACTTAGTAATTTCTAAAACCTTTTTCCTGTTTTTAAACTAAATAAAAGTTCCTGTGTGTTTGCCGTTGTGGTTCTATGGATGACGAGGTCATATCTGGCTAGTTTCACCCCACAGAAAGTCGAAGAAATTGCTGGTTTTCACAATGGTTTTTAAATTTACATAAAAGACTAAAAAATATTAAAGAGACTAAACAAAACATTTGTAAAATTACATTCTAGATCTATGCCTCAGGAACTAAAATTAATTTTATAGGCAGCATGCAAGGTTTTCCCTTGGTCTCTTTCTCCATGACTCCTCTGCCCCACTCACTCACTCTCACGCTCTCTACAAGAAGTCTGCAGCCTCATAAGATGCAGAGGCAGACACCTGGCACATCAGAACTATGAAAAATATCCTGACAAGTTCAAACAAAGGGAGAAAAACACTTGTGGAAAAAAGAAAATTCTAACTAAAGCTTGAAGTGTACTTACTTGCATTGTGCATGATAATACTTAATAAGGTTCTGCAGAAGGTCCACACCCTTTTTTGTCTTTATTTCATTAACCTTGATAAGATACTGTATAAACAAAGAAAAGCATATTGACAATCATGTCTCAAAACCTTCAACATTTTTCAAGCATAATTTGCTCAATGAATTAACTGTTTCTGTGTTTAACCTGGGTGCTGACTCATAAGCCACCAGTCTACCACTAAGCAAAATAAGCAAAAGATAACAGTTTATTTGGCCATTCCTTAAAAATTCAAATGATCCAAAACATAAAACAAATTCAGGAAAAAGCTTCATCTTTTAAGATTGTCTAAGGCTTTCCCTTTTCCAACGCTACTGCAATAATTACTGGAATATTCTAAAAATATAAATACTGTGTAATTTAAAGTAATCACCACTAACATGTAATAAAAAGAAGTATGAATATAAAAAGAACCAGTTTTATGGAACTAATGCATCAGTGTCATTTGTCACTTCATTAGAAATTTTAGAAGTCTTCTGAAAGTGTGCTGGAAGAAAGATATTAAATACTTCCTGAACTGCTCAACTATAATCCTGATAAAATAAATATTTTTATAGTGTATTTTCAGCCCAAGAACCTTCCCATAATAATCTAAAAATAAAGAAAAGGGAATAAAACAAAAGGAAGCAAAGTTGCAACCAGAGTTGCTAAAATATTTGTCTTTATATTGCTGTAATATGTGACATGAAAATAATTTTCTCCCTCCACCCCCATTAAATGACTAAGCACATTTCAGGACCTTCAAGTAAGGCCCATAAGGGACTTAAATTATGGCTACAGTGTCGTAATTAAAAACTGAAACTTGTTTCTTACTTCACACATCTGTAGCTGAAACAGCCGCCTTTCCTTCTCCATTTCCTCTGCTATCTCTGCTCCCGTTATTTCAGTTCTTATCATCCCATGCTGTTTGGCATGTTCTCTTTTTTCCTTTTCAATCTTTGTACTGAAATGTTAATTAGAAAACATTTTAGAAAATTTTTTCTACTACAATATGATCTAGTATTATTTAGGGAAAAATAATAATTAAGAAGTATTAAAGAAGCCATTCTGAAGATTAGTTCCTCTAGGACACCAAATCCTATGTGGTTTAAATCTTCAGAAGTAATTGAGCCATGAAACTGTCCTTTCTTCCTTTCATCCTGTAACTCTTTTCTCTAGTTTCTGTGCTACTTGGTGAAAAAAAAAAAAAATTATTATATCATTCATTCTCTATGATGGGCTCCATGGCTTCCACCTCTATACACTGCAGTGTAAAACATACCTCTAAGAAACTACTGACTTGGCAGGAAAATGGCAGAATAACTTAATAAGTTCATGCAGTATGGTAGGAATTAAGAAAAACAATAAGGCAGCAATGGAAGTTTAGCACCTGCCCGAAATGACACAACTCCCAGTCACTATGTTTTCAGAGAAAGCCAACACTGAAATTCTGAAACAGTGAAAGGTAAATATGGAACTAAGGCCATCTTAAGACCTTAACTAGAGTGTGACAGTGTGGCTGTCCTTACATGTCTACTCTGCAGAGTAGCGGGATGCTCCACTTGTAAGCAAATGTAGATTTCCAAGACGGAGTAGAAAAACAAACAGTTTCCTTGTTTCTTTAAAAATCAAATCAAAACTTTATTTTCTAGCACTTTTTTGGAGAAAAATCAACACTGGACCTGTACTTCTGTAAAACAGGTGACAAAGCACTGTGTGCTTATTACTCTGGGACTTCTTGTCAGTGGAAAAACAATAAAAACAAATAATCTATTTGTTTTTCATCTCTTCTATTCTGTAACTAAGAAAAGTATCATGTTTTTACATAGAAAAAAACCTTTTCAGCACTGCACCTCTAAACTGGACTCAATATTTGGTCTTGAATGAATTCTAGGAAACGAGATTATTGGAGAAATATACGGAACATTTCCTTCTTGGTCTTAATAAATCCAAGTAAAATTTGCTCACAAAAAAAAAAAAAATAGCAACAAGACAAGAAGCATCTTTCCCTAAACCTTCCAAATTCAGAACAGAAACTACAGATGATTCCATGTATTAGGCCTGTACGAGATACTTCATCTCCTAACTTCTGTTTATTGGGATTTGGCATAAATAGGCTTTCAAAGATATCCCCAATTTCATATATAGAAATTAGAGAGGCAGAAATATTTTTATTTTGTTGTCTGTAGAAAACCTTTCAATATCTGCAAAATATGCAATATCTGTGAGAACTAAAGAACTAAAAAGGAATTTAAAAAATCAATTCTACATGTAAATCTGAATGCTCAACTGAATACAGTGATGCAGTTTTGGAGTAGGAATCTCCTTTTTGCCTTAGATTAATAATAAAGTAATTTCCAGTTCAGTTGTTCACAAGGATTACCATTGTAATGAATTCTGAAAGCAAAAGTTACTATATGTAGGTAAGAAAATTAAGTCAATAAATATTTCAGCAGTTCTTAGTGGCCGGAGTTTTTCTTTGATTGCTTTTTTCCCCTCCTGGTTAGACATAAATGAGACAACACTAATGATAGGATTAAAAGGGGAATAAAAGAAAGGATACAAAATATTAACTAACTCCTGAGGGCTCTTGAATTCTGATAAAACAGCTGCCCATCACATCCCTGAGAGCATTCTGAACCATTCCACCAACAGTTCTGCAACTACAATACTACTTTTTTTCAACCTTCTATTTTTATAAATCATTGTTTGCCCACAGAAAATAAGAATCAGAGAAAGAAAATATTTTTAAAATCAGATAGTTTTGAAGTCACACTAACTGCACTAAAATTCTTGTTTCTCAAAAATACACTGTTCTGAAACACAGAAAACATCTAAATCTCTAAACATCTAAATCTTATCTAAATAATTTTTACTACTGACATATTTTATGTATGTGACTAGAAGAATGTGCAAGTGCCATCTGAAACCTCCACTTTACAATGTTCAGTATCTAAGTATTAAGTGCATGAAGTGTCTTCTTTACAGTAAAGAAACATCAGGCAGTCATTTAACTACTTCAGAGAGCACATAAAAATATTTTCTTCCCGGTAGTGCAAAAGAGAGATCCACAGAAGAGGTGCCTTGCAGCCACTTTTACATCCACAGATACAGTACAGAGTTTGGGACCAGCAGAGAAAAGAAAAAATAGAAAAAAATAAATTAAAAAGTGAGAGAAAAATACTTACAATTTGGTTTCATAATCCTTCCAGGCTTTGTCAAAAGGCTTTTTGAGGTCCTTAGGAAATAGAAAATTTCCTTAGAACATTTTTAAAAATTTGTCTTCATAGTTATCAAGTTATAAATAGCAACAAAAAGTACTGTTTTCTTTTAAAATTTTTCATACAGCAGTTGGAAAAAATACTTGAGTTTGAATCTTGTAAAGCAATGTCTTCCTGTGCATGTCAACACAGGAATTTACAAAGAAATTCTCAGGCATTGCAGTTATGCCAATTTTGTTCTTTGGACTACATACAAAATATTAATGAATGCCAATATAAGAAATAATCTCATGAATGAAAGGAAAACAGTCACAAAACCAATGAAGCTGAAATAAAAACTTCAACACTTACCCCTTTAACACCTTTTAAGTCTCCTTTTAAGAGAGAATCCAAAGTGAAAATAACATTGTGGCTTAAACCCTGGAGCTAAAAAGAAAAACATTATACTGTTATAATTCATAATTATTTATTATGACCCTATTAAACTACTGCCTACAAGTCTCCTCTGAGCACACTGTAGTCCATGAAACTAATTTTTAAGGGACTTTTGTGGAACAATGATCCACACTGATGAAAAATCAGAACAAGGTTCTACAGGTCTAACACTCCACTCAAACTCCTCATATATTCAAAAGACACTGTAGCTTTTCTCATTTTTCCAAGTGAATCTGTTAAGGATAACCAATTCAAGCTATTAATACTTGGCTTGAAATTACTGTACAGTAGCCAGCTAGAATGTCAGCTAGGGGGGAAAAAACTAAGCTAAATATCAGTGTATTACTCCAATATGGCAAAGGTTTGGAATCATTTATTACATTGTTGAAGACTTAATAAAACAATAGCCCAAATGAACTGGAAGCACATCCGATAAAGCAAAACAACCTCACATATAGAGCAAAATAAAGGAAAAAAACCCTTTTAACAGATGGAAGTGTATGATAATTTTGTGAGGGTTGTGAACAAAAGATAATTTGCCTGCAAAGATATGCTGAGGACATTTACAGGAAAGAGAGGTGGGGAAAAAGAGGCTTTGAACACCTGGAAAGAGGCAAGCACCATGCAAATTTTCAAGAGGTAATCTGCAAGTGCAATAAATGTTATTCCAAAACCTCATCTAGATCAATTTAAAGATACTGACACACTCAGTTTCATATATGTAGGTCTTCATATGGCTTAATGCACTATTATAATGAATTACTGCATAAGGAATGAAACCTGGAACAGGAAAAGAGGTAGAAGTAAAAAAACAGAGAAACTGATTCTGGTACTGGTAAGACATTCAGAGTTTGCTGAAAATAAAGACCAGAGTCAGCAATGGTCAATACCAATGTATTACCTTTAGAAAATGCTAAAGAAGTGGTCATTGTGTGTCATTCTTATAAAATAGTCTTTACGATAACTATTTAACAACTTAGCAAATACTATATTTACAGATTTTAAGTTTCAGACCTTATATTTAGTGATAACATC
The DNA here is from genome assembly GCF_001715985.3 of Manacus vitellinus. Classification (NCBI taxonomy): domain Eukaryota; kingdom Metazoa; phylum Chordata; class Aves; order Passeriformes; family Pipridae; genus Manacus; species Manacus vitellinus. Next base: position 8,366,820 of record NW_021939396.1, on the reverse strand, counting down.
AACAGGTTATAGTAAAACTTGTGTAGCAACTTCTTTGCTTTTATTACAATAACTAATGGACACATTGCTATTCTTGCCCTTGTGTGCTGAGCAATCATTTCAAAATGATGCTCTCCAAAGCTGTGTGTGTAATACAAGTTGTTGTTTTTACTTCATAGTAACTGATGGTAGTAAGTGAATATCACTCTGAAAGTGATCACTCTCTGACTCTTTCACAAAGAAGAAAATAAGTTATTCCATACTCTCCTTCCCATGAAATATCCATAATATCACAATTCATAGGAAAATTTTAATGAATCATAATTGAAGTTCAAAAGATTTAACAAAAAGGATCAAAATTTTTGAAGCATTTTTTGTTGCCTACTCTGTAGCTCTATTCCTTATTTATCTGTCATTAAAGACCATTCATTATTTATTGTACCTTTATTAAATAAGGCAGCAACAACCTGCTTTAGGTAAAAAAAAAAAAAAAAAGCCTATTAGCCTGCTATTCATCTTAACACCTTCTACCATTTTTCCAATTGATTTTATTAACATAAGCCCTAGCACCTACTGTAGGGCTTTATCAGTGACATTACAGAGTCCTCCTCTCAACTGCTTTTTCAATGCACCTCAACTTCTATTTTGATATTTTAAACATGTTTTTTTCTTACAGTGTAATCATATTAAACTGACTGACGCTTAAGAACAACAAAGTAAAATTTTCTAATTCAGGGTGAATCAAGGTGAAAAATAAGTGGTTTTAAAATGCCGAGACAGTTGTCAAATAATTTTGTTGTCTATGTGAGACTGCTGAATGAGGTAAATTAGGAATAGCCTATTTTAAAACCTGTCAACAAGAATTTAAATAGATAATGCTTCATAATCTAGCTGACATAAGATAATGGTCTTTTGAGTAAGTGTGATTTCTTAAATTAAAAGATCTTTTTCCTCTTGATCAGCACTACTTTAAATAAGTGAATAATCCACCACTTCTTGGTTGCCAATTGAAAGAAGTTAAAATTTAATGTGGATGCCCTGCAGGATCCAGAAATCTTCCAAGAAACTTGAGTTCTAGTTCCAAACTCTCCTTAAACTGCACTTTAATTCACATTTTAAAATACTCACTTTTAATTGTGTGCTAAATTAAGATTAAAAAAGGTAAAAATAACCCAGAATGACAGAAGTCTTTATGGAGGAAAGCAGGTCCCTTGCATATCTACTGGTCTTTAAAACTGCCCACGTTGAAACAAAGGATGATCAAGGTAATAGGCCCGAGCAAAGCTTCCAAAGCAAGTTAATCAGGGTCAGTGATCAGTCTCAGGTGAGTAAGGAGGTAATGATGAAGCAGCAAGACTCAGAAAGCAAAGTAAATACCAGCATGAGAGGCCAGAAGTGACACCCTGGTTTAGTGCTGATGGGGCCTGAGCAGCCTGACATATTTAGAAGGGAGTCTTGGAGAAGTGCAGAGAGTCAGGTGAGAATGTCTGCTGATACTGAGCTATTCTGGGTAGTAAAGTAAAAGCCAGATACAAAGAGTTGCACAAGAGCCTTGTAAAACTGCCGAGAGAACGAAATTAAAGACTGAAATCTACTCTGAAAAATGTAAAGGGATACGTAAGGAGAAGAAACTGATACAGAATCATGCTTATGAAATACCAATCATCAAGGAAAATGTCTCAAGGAAAAAAATACCTGGAAGTTACAGCATAGAAAACATCAGCCTCAATGCTCAGTAATCATGATGCTACCAGCCTTCAGAAAAAGGGGTAAGAAATGGAACCATCTTCATGTTTGTCCACTCATTTCAGAAAAGGGTACAATAGTACTCAGAGAAGATACAGAAAGGGTGAGTAAGACCAATCCAAGTTATGGAATAACTAAGACTCAGCTAGAAAAGTAACAGAGGAGGGGAAAGAAAGAACTATAGTTACCTGTAAATTCCTGAGAAAAAGAAGGGATTTCTTACATTTCATTTAAGATGTAAGAGTTGGGGAACAATAAATGAAAGGATCAGATTCAAAAGAAACAGAAATGACATTTCAGAGAGCAGTTCATTTTAGCACTCTGGAGGAATCCTCCACCTTATGAGCCAAGCCTAATACACATTCAAGAAATCCTTAGTCAAATTTATGGAGGTAATACTAACGAGGACTAAAAGTAAAAGATTGTCTCCAGCTCCAACATCTCTGAGCTGGAGACTGTTTGCATGACCATGGTACAGAAGTTATCCCCATTTTTGCTCCTACCCTCTTCCCTAAAGACTCACTCCTGGGCAACTGTCAAAGCCAGGGAACTGTGCTACACAGGCCTTTGGTGTGACCTACAGCAGTTATGGTCATATTAGGGACTCTAGGAAAGAAAGTCTGTAATATCACTTATACTTCACACCCCAAAAAAGCTTGGAAATAAGGCCAACTATAAGAAAAATGTAAACCTGAAGTTATTACTTTCTGAATATAACAACTATCAAGCCCATGAAACATGATTTTGCAAGAAATGTGGCTTCATTGCTTTCAGCGTTCAAAGATATTTGCCATGACTATAGTTTTATTATCCAGCCTGCAGAAATAAAAGGCCTAAGACAAATTTTAAATGAGATAAACCTTTAAATCACCTTCAAAAACCTAATATTTAAGCAATGGATGCTTTATATACCACAGGGAGACTGGACTGTTAACACCTTTTAAGCATTGTTCCTCAAATTGTTATTTTTCTTCCAAAAAGTGAATGTTTCTCTTTTTGTGGTAAAACAAGACAGCCATAACTAACAACACTGTATTCTTAACTGAAAAGACTTCAAGTCTTCAAGGGAATGATTTAAAATTAAGGTCCGTGAGATACATAACATCGTCAATCATTTCAGAATGATGACTCAAGTGATGTCTCAACATTTATATTTTTCTTCTTAACTGCCAATTAACAATCAAACACAGAGAGTCTGTAATAATATCCCTTAGAGAGAATCTCTGCAGAAATTATTGTGTCAGGTTTTGAAAAAAACTGAAAGCATCTCAAAAATTATCATTAGACATCAAGATCATGCAGTTATTGTACTTTATTTTGAAACAACTTAAAAGCTAAGAAAGTTTGAAACTCCTCACCAGGTTCTTCAACAGCGTTGATAATTCTTTAGTAAGCGTGGAAAATTTTACAAAAGCTGTGCCAAGATCTGGATTATCCCGACTTAAAAAATTACTTCCAAATTTATCTAGTACTTGTGCATAGTTTTCCTCATTTTGAACATGATCTGCAAAGAAAAATTAAAAGTCAGAAAGATTTTTTGTAGCCAGTCAATTATAACTTTAAGCTTATTGCAACTTAGTAACAAACCAACAAACAGTACTTTGAAAAAAGCCACAAGTTAAAACTATTTTAATTTTCAGCAAATATATTAAAATTAAAAAGAACTATTAAGTAATAGACATATATATGCTTCTTTTAAATCAGCAACTTGAATTTGTAATACAGCAATGAAGAAAGCTCGGTAGTTAATAAAGTAATAAGATCAAAAATACATCAGTGAAACAACATAAGCACATGTGCTCATTTTGTAAACAATATCAGAATTTATAACTGCCTACTGTAACACAAACTTTTCTTTGTAATGTAGGACACTGTCACAGAACAAAAAAGTCAATAGTGACAGATACAAAAGTAAAGAGACCAAGTCTGAATATGACTGCAAGTTTAAAAGAAGAAAAGTCTTTTACAAAGATTCCCTTTTCCCCTGCTTTGTAAAATTGAGTTATCCCAGATAATGGAATGTGTACTGGTGCACAACCAAAGACTCGTTTCAATGTATTTACCAGCAAACTGCACATACAGAGAGGTCAGAACCAAGAAGACGAAATTGAAGCCAGTGAGACGGAGGAAAATCCTTGACTCAAAGATGAATTAGGGACTGTTGTATCTGAAATGTCTTTCCTGCTTCTATTTACTTACCTTTGTGGTATGTGTTTGCATAATTTTTGTTACTTTCATTTTAGCATCTTTAAATAGAAAATTTACCTCTACAGCCCTTTGGGACAGATTTTATCACCCTCATCTCTCTTAGAGGATATTGGTATTAATTAAATCAATATTTCACTTTAATGAGTTTCCTAGTCTTACTATGTGGTTTCTTTCTGAAAGCCATAAACACAAAAACACAGAGCTATTCCAACTAGTTCTGTGAAATGAAAGGGGGGGAGGGAAAGAGAATAATTACCAGTAGGTACCACATTTATTCCCAAAAGACCTGCAAATTTTATTTGTCATATTGCCTGAGAGCATCTGAATTACAAGATATGACTCAAAAGAAGGAATAAAAGAGAAAAAGACAGAAGCTTCAAACAAGGCTCATGAATAATGTCCCACAATGCACAAATCTATTTTGACATTAACAAACAGTAGATGAAGAGTTAAACAATAACACTCCTAAGTTATTGGGGATATTCAAAAAGCAGCACACTAAAGCTCCAACAAAAATATGTGAAAACCCATTAAAGGAAAAAAAAAAAGTAAAATCCTCATTTACCACTACCAAGCCCCAAACCCCACACATCAGACAAGTCACATTCTAAAAATCAGACATTAATACTGAGGTTTTCAGAAGGCCAAATATTTAATCATATGTTAATACGAAGTTGTAATTCAAACAGTATGTTTTTAAGAAAGCTATTCCAAAACCATACGGTTTTAATCAAATAGCTTAGCAGTGAACCCAAGGAAACCACTACATAACAACGAAATATGCATTTTGTTTTGATGTAAAAGCTGTTGCATAAATATACATGGAGGACTTATCTATGAAGGAGTTTTAGCTTATGCAGTCCTAAGCGAGCAAAGCTCAAGTGTACCCAGCTGAGCTGAAGGAAGAAGGACAATGGAAGGTCACAAAGAATTCTGCTAGATCATGGAACCCTTATCCTTGCCTGTGAAGTGCTTCTAACCCCACAGTATTTCCTAGCATTTTGATTTTAAGCACTGTGTTGTTTCATAGGGCACTTTCAAAAATAATTTTGTCAAGAGACTGAAAAAAGAGATGAAGAAGTCTGTTTCCTCTGTCTGTGGAAAGCAAAATAAATTCCCAGTCAGAAAGAGGAAGCAGGAAGCAGATCATTGTCCTAGAACAATATGTAGGAAGTTCTCAAAAATCTCAGATTGCAAATCACCTAAATCTAGAAGTGAGGCTTTGATTGTGATGTAAAAGGAATATTTATGTATTTATTTCTGTAATTACCATACGTGTACATACGAAATGCAAGTGTTCTGCAAGAATAAGAAATTTTCAATTTCTACATGAGTATCAATGCAAACCTTGTAAAGGAGGTGAAATATTTTCTATTGAAGAAGTAAGGAAGTTCTCTACTTGACCTTAAATGCACATAGCTGAAAAATTTAATCTGCAATGTAGCCTACAATAAAACACAACATGTCAAATCCGACATGTCTAGAGCAAACAGCTTCCTTTAGTCTCACTGTAGGTGCCTCGTGCAAACTCAGAAATTATTTCCTAGTGTCCTAATAGAATTTCCTTTGCATAAGGAAAGCTATAATAGGCATGACAATATTTACTTCCTTAGATACAAGTTCTCCTGTAAGACTTTAATAACCCTGAGAGCGACACACGATCACTGACAGCAGTACATACAAGGGGTAATGTTTGCCTTCCAGAACTGGCTCATGTCTTCTCAATATTATAAGTACAACTCAGGACTGTGGTGAAAATAGAACAGCTTCCTCAGACAGACATCCTGCTCTTTCAGCATCTCCCTGAGACATGCCAAAATCACAGACAACTGAGGATGGGCCCTGCACCCACCAACAAAGGCAGCTCCCTTCCAGGGGGCCTCTAATCACTCCCTTCCCAGTGGGATCTGGCAAGGCCCCGACCACCTGAGCCTGGGCTGAGGACCTCACTACAGCATGGAAGATGTACTGTAAAGCAACAGACTGGACTGGACACAGCAGTGGTATCTTCTGAGCTGAAAGCTGTGCATCTCCTCTTCTGCACAATCCACACATCCAACTCACAGAAACACTCAGCACAGAATCTACCTTTGTTTTGAGAAAGCTCTGGTAGGCCCCAGTGCACAACAATGCTGAGGTATCTCTTAGTTTGTGCTCTAACATGTACATTAGGAGCATATGTTAAGAGGAAATAACAGGAACACATCTGAAGATGTGGATCCAAGCAACTAAGGAAGGAATGGCAGCCACAGCAGCTTTACAGCAGCACTCTGCTGAACAGCAGTACTTTCCAGAAGCAGGGAACACACATGCTCTGAGCCCTGAGCACTGCAGAGGCACAAGCTGAAGGATTCCCAGGGCTGAATCCCACCTTGCTCTGCATTCCCAGGCAGTACCTGAAGTTGCCTATGCCTAAAGTCACCTTGTGGTAAATTTTTCCCATGATAAACATAGAAGACTTCAATCAGATTCCCAAGATATACAAAGAATTTGTTCTCTTTCCCTGAAATCCACAGCATTCATTAAGTACTATGTTTATTTCCCACTCAGAAGATGCCAGAATTTTTAGCATATGCTTCTGAACCAAGTGAAATTCCTGTCTACTTGTACATATTAAGTAAGGAAACAGAAGCACAAATACTGCGAAGAGAGGTTAAAGAACAGCCTTTATATGCTGGAAGCTAGAAAACACATCACTAAAATTAAAGCTTTAACATTTCCATGCTCTACAACAGATTTGTTCAGATATATTACCCTGCAAACACTGAAAAAAACACACATACATACAAAAAGTTAAATAGTTTACAGAAGAAAAAGGCAAAAACACTACTCTCTTCTGTCACTGATTATATTTTAATTACACCCAAAGAAACCCAAAGAATGTCTAAATTACTAGGAATTATTTCTGCATATCTGGTTAAGTTAAAAAAAATGTTTCAGAATTTTGATGAACTTTAAACTATTTTTATGTTGCACTTATAAAACAGCTTTGTTCCATGGGTAGCCAGAGGAAAAATAACCAAGGTCAGAGCCAAGCTGCATTTATGAATGAAAGATGACTCAGAAAGGCTTTAGAAATAGCAAGAAAGCTGGCAAGGTTAAAAAGGATGGCAGAAGTTATTTTAAATAAGAAAGCATCCTTTCTCCTTTCATCTTTCACAAAGCTGAAATCTAATGAAAAAATAATAGAAGAGAAAAAATTATTTGACCACCATACACTTATCTGGATTTGATAACAATAATGCCTTCTGGACTGAGTTTGTTCAAGGGAAAAGGAATAAAAGCCCCTTTCAAATATTTCCAGAGCAAGGAGTATCTCAGTGAGACTGTTCTCTAGATCACCACAGTGTAAGAGCAATGAGAGATAAGCCAGCCCAGAAAAGCAAATTACTTCTTTTTGCATCTCTTTTCATTCCATGAGAACCTCTTCATAGTTTGAAGAGATTCTCATGGAATAATTTTCTTTCAACTCTGCTTCAGAGGACTTATACCAAATCTAACAGTAGAATTTTTAAAATCTGATAAAATAAGAGATGGCAAGTCACTTAGACCCATGTACAAAAGAATAAAATAGGCAAACTATATAGTTGTAAAGTAAAGCCTCTTATTTATAACAGCCTCAACACTACAGCAAGAATGAAAAGCAAATATATTAGCTATTTTTAGTAAGCTCCAGAGAGAACTGAGAACTCAAGTATGCACCACCAGTAGTATAGCTTATATATTCCTCAGGCAATTTGTAGAAACTACAGTGCAGAACAGAATTGGTGGACACGTAGATAAATAAAAAATGCAGAACAAGAAACACAGGTTTCAAAGAAACAAATTTTTACTTCAAGAAACTCCTGCCTTCACAGGGATCAACAAGCAGATGGGGAGAGGAAGTCCATATGAAATGACTGGATTTCTGAGAAGTTCTGTCCCTCATCAAAACACTAAAAGGAACAAGGATCTCTGCATTGGAGCTTGGGGTCTACCCTTCCCCTTACATTCAGCATGAAAAAAGTTACAGCTCAGCTCATTCTCATGTAAACGTACAGGAAGTCAGACCTACCTCACCCTAGAAGAGTCTACAGCAAAAGGCTCACACCTGGGTAGCTCCCAAGTGAGATGAGGAATCCCATGTTGAATGCCCAATGCATGGAAGTGTGCATCAGGCAGCACACTCCTAACTAGGCATTACAAGGATTCTGGAGTTATAGCACCCTGACATTCAGTACCAAGCAAATCAAAGCTTAATATCAGAAATTACTAAGAAACACAGTATGCAGCAGAGCAACACCAAAATATTGCCACAGTGTGCTTAAAGCCTTACTACTGTGCACAGTTCCCGTCCCTGTTGCCCAGAATTCATTTCTCCTCTGTCCCGTTTCAGAAAAGAAAGTCTATACTGCCATTTTGGAGAAAGAGAGTAAGGATAATTTAATGTGACAGTTTCTGTAAAAAACAAAGAACAAAAAAACCCCTTGAAAGCCCTTAGGGCTGCTGAGATCAGAAGAGAGATACTGTGAGTGATGGAAAAAACAACTCAATCCAGAAACCTATTTCAAGAGACAGAATGGTTGACACTGAATCAAGTTTGGATTCATCCACCAAAAAGTCCTCCAACTCTACTTTAGCAAGCTTTGGCACTTCAAAGCCTCCTACAAACTCTCATGCTCCAGAACATGCAAAACTCCCTCAATATCACATCAAATAAGTCATTTTGGTGGGCTTGAGGCCAATGCTTTGAGACAGGGACAGTTTCCTCCTTAGGTGACTTAAGGCCTGAAGAACAAGCACAGGGCAACTTTGCATGGGAGCATCTAATGATTGATTCAAGACTATGAATGATCAAGATTTATATGAATTCAAATCTCAGACAAAATAAATTGTCAAAGTCAATTAAGAAGCACCAAACATCATGGTACCAGTCCTGACTCAAAGTAACTCTTGGCCTTCATATCATTGTGAGCTAAGAAAGTGTTAAACAAAATATTTTTTTTTTGAAAAATCACTCCATCCTTGCACCATTTTTCTACTTCCATGAACATCTGCTGCTGGTCACTGTGGGAGACCATGGGGGCTGCTGGTCCTGCTCAGTACCTCTGGTCTTGCATGGATTTTATGTTTTTATTTCTCCACTGTGTAAACACTTCTGATTTTATTTGGGACTTATACCAGGGAAGTAATGAAAAAGAGCTATTGAAAAATCTACAAAAGTAATTGTGCAATCTACTGCTAATACAACTCAATCCAAATATTACAGGAAAGCAATTCGGAATAGATTCTCCATTAAGTTCAAGCACCATTGACATAAGATGGGTTCCTAGTACAGATGCAATTCATCATGCCAGAAGTAAACAGCAAGCCAGACAAGGAGGAAATGGTGACAAGGAGGTATCCATCTGTATGTCTCACTGGATTTCATAAACAGCTCTTTACCAAACAGTACTTTCAGGAATGTAAAGAGGGAAGGGACCTTTCTAAAGGATTTCCATATTTCTGTGCTGGTATGTTTTCGTTTCCACAGCAGTTGATCTAAATGTAAATATGACAAATGGGTGAGGGATGTGCGTGAAAAGCAGAAAGTATTTGGGTGATGTTTAAGTTCTTTATAACAGAACAGAGTCCCTTGTGGTTTATAATTCAGCACTGGAGAGGAAAAAAACCAACACACCAGAGGGCTCGGCCTTCATGAAGAATTCTGTATGAGACACTGCATTATGTCAGTGTCACTCTTCAAGTGTTACTTCAGGCAAAACCAAAAACAAAACAAAAAAAACCCCCAAACCAATACAACCCAAAAAATCCTAGCTATGACTTTTGTTAGTTATGAATTGGATTACTGAACTGAAGGGAAAATGATTTCTATTGTCCCTGAATAACCTTTTCTCATCAGTTCAGCTAGAGTTCTCAAAGGAGATTATGGAGCACGGGAGTTTCAAAAAAACTTTTTCTACTCTAGTAGTTTAAATATGGTCTTACCTCCTAACAAACAATTCAATTCGTAAAACAAAATGCCAGTTTTGAGTTCTCAAAATGTACTTAGAGGTTTTCTTTTGAAATACAAAAATAGTCATGCATTTCTTTCTCGAACTGATAAATAACAATTCATTTTATAGCTGTTTCTGGTATGTTTTACTTAAACATCAAGAAAATTTACTTTCATCACTGAAGCATAAGAAAACAGCTGATCAGCAATACTCTCTGTACAAGGAGGCAAAATGAGTCTGAGTTTCAGTCGTCTTATATTTACATTTATTTTTATAAGGTTTAACATGTATAGTACGTGTCTTTTGTCTTGCTCTTACTAACCCCAGTTTATGTTTATCAGTTACTGCAGGAAATCCCTCCTGTGCACACCTTTTCTTTGTAACAGAGCCTATCACAGAAGCATTCTGAAGAGGGAGCCAGAGGATTATGTTTGGTGCTTTCCTTAGCCAAAAGAATTCCTACCAACTTGTATCTTTGAAACAAGACTTGTTAAAAAAAAAAACAAACAACAAAACAGGTACCCCAGTATCTCTGCTTCTTTTTAAGTGCAGAGCAGTCAATCAAAACCATTAACCAACTTTCTATTGCTTTTACTCAATGCAACTAGTTCATCATATAGTATTGCCCTACTTACAGGCCTTGACAACAATATCCCTTTTATCACAAGACTCAAACCAAATGATAGCTAAAATCTCTACTACCATTTATGTATTTCAAAACAGGCAGAACTCATGTGCTCTACAGTTTTCATCAGTTTTTAAACTCAGTTTTTGAAATTCTGTTTGGAAGTTAACGCTTTCAAACAGAAAAGCTGCTTGGAGTATCTGAATACTTCTAAAAGCATAAAGCTAAATACACATGTACCAACTACCATTCTCACTTTGTATCAGGCTTCACAGTCTATTGTTCAAGTCCTATACACTTCCATAAACACAAGCTATGGGACAACACAGAAAGTAAGAGCACTCAGAAGTAGCTCTTTATAAGGAAAATATCTGTTAAACTGATTATTATTGTTAGGGAATCGAAACTGGGATTTTCTAAAATCCTGTATTTACAGCCAGGTGGTTGTGGGAAAGTGTGCAGCACTGCTACCCTATCTGTTTTTCGCACAGTTTTTGGAACTTAAGGGAAACAGAGATAGAAGCCAGGTATATTCTATAACCTTTTAAAAACTGAATTTGTATATTGATCTGTGTTTGATTATCATTTGTTAGTCCACGCAAACTCACATTCCAGCCACCTAACCACTCATCCAAGTAATTACTATAGCTCCAATAAAACATCAACTATGTCTTCAAACAAGTGAAATAATGATAAATCTCCACTATTTTAGATAAGAAAGGAATTTTATAATTTTGATTGTACAAGTTATGAGGGGAGCACATATGTGGATGAAATAAAAACATCCAGCAGTAGATAGTTCTTTTTAATTATTTATTTATTTTAAAAATCTTCTAAAGTTCTAATTCTTATTTCACTTAGAAGTTCTCTCTGTAAACTCAGTTGAGGACACTCTTGTCACACTTCTGGTTGTAGGCAACTGCTTGAAATATTATGACAATAGGAAAATTTACCTATGGGAATTCTCCTAGAGACTTTTGAGAAGGAATATGAGGGTAAAAGAACTAGAAAGCACATTAATCTGATGTATAATCAGAAGGAAAAAAGGAAAAAAATAAACTCCAAACAATCCTAAACAGATAAGCATCTCTTATGCTATACACTTCAACAGGATAAATTGCAAGACACATCTCAAACCTGAAATCAAATGCATAGGTTCTCATGTAAAACTGAAAACAATGTCTTACCTTGCCCCGAACTGTATATTGCTTTTACAGATTTTTTCACCTTCTGTAGTGCAGTTCTGTCTTGATCCAATGCCTACAATAGCAAGAAATAAACAAACTTTAAATACCTACTTAATTGATTCCTTTAATAATTAAAAAGAAACCCACAAAATAAGCAGTTTCACAGGCTGGAAAAAACTGTAGGTATGACTTATTCAGCCTGTGGGAAGGTCTGAGGTTATTCAACTCCTTCAAGATGAATTAAAGAACAGAACTGAAAACACTCTGACAGTAGAGTAGAGCTGTAATGACAGTGCTAGAAGAAAAACACTACTTTAGCTTTGCAAGGGACAAAAGCATTTATTCAAATTGTATTCTATTTTGAATTAAAAAAAAAGAAAACCAACAAGAAATAGTAGATGCCTCTACTCTAGCCCTATAGTTTCTACTACAACTAAATTGTTTGTTAACACCTATGGTTTTCCCACAGTAATAATCTTCCAACTGTAGACACAGATTATCACACTAACCTCTTGCACCAAATTCCACAACAAAAATCTAAAAATACAGAAGATGAAAAGTAGGAATCAAAAGAAAGGACTAAGATCTGATTTTGTGCAACGTAATGTGACTGAAAGGAATATTGTAATAATAATACTTTATATGCATTTTTAGGATTACATTTTTAAGAATTTCAAATTTTCTGCAATAGTTCCAAAATCCAGTATCACAGAATCACAGAATATTCAGAGTTGGAAGGGACCCATGAAAGGATCATTGAGTCCAACTCTTAAGTGAATAGCCCATACAAAGGATTGAACCTGTGACCTTTGCATTATTAGCACCAAGTTTTAACCAACTGAGCTAATCTCAGGGTCGTATAAAAACTTATTAACTAATGATGAATTAAGGATTAGATTTCTAGCTACTTTATTTTTTAAGCTGCATAACTTCTCCCTGTCCACTGTCAACCTGATGTTGGAAATCAAATTAACATGAGAAAAAAGTATTTTGATAAAGCAAAAAATAAAACAAAAGTAAACATTAGTCTATACCCATGGAATTAAGAAATTTAAAAGCCACATACTGGTACTGTGCACAGTGATCCAGTCAATGTCACTAAATGTGAGTTTGGGATGTTCTGCACAGTCATGTGAAAGCATCCCTGCTATTTCTGTACATGGAGAACACGTACAGAAATGTTTAAATAATTTCCTGTATTTTTTCCCCATTTATATCACAGGCAATTTCCCATCACATAAGTAATGTTACATCAACAATCTCAAGTTTTAATAAAGTGTTTGCCATATTACAGTCACTTTCAAATCACTGAAGACTGGGGAACTTGTACTCAGAAGCACTGTCAGGTTAGCAGCCCAACTGAGCGTGCAATTGGAGACCCAACACTCACATTGCAGAGACCCTCACAGCCATATTATCCAAAAAGCCTTAAGTCTGGAGCACCCGTGGGTCTGAAGGCTGGCAGATTAAGGCAGAATAGCAGCTACTCCCAGAGCACTGTGTACCCTCTCAGAGAGGCCATCTCCAACAACACTGAGAGAAAACTTAACCAGTAAGCAGAGCTTTCACTGTCAAAACCAAGACGGTTTTGGCAGTGAAAGCCTTAGAAAACCTCACAGCACCTTCCAGTATCTAAATATGGGGGTCTACAAGAGAGCTGGAGAAGAACTTTTTTAAAGGGCATGGAGTGATAGGTTGAGGAAGAATGGCTTTTAACTGAGAGTAGGTTTAGATTAGATTTTAGAAAGAAATTCTTTCCTGTGAGGGTGGTGAGGCACTGGCACAGGTTGCCCAGAGAAGCTGTGGATGCCCCATCCCTGGAATTGTTCAAGGTCAAGCTGGATGGGGTTTTGATCAACCTGGTCTGTGGAAGGTGTCCCTGCTCACAACAGGGGGGTTGGAACTAGATGATTTTTAAGGTCCCTTCCAACCCAAGCCATTCTATGATTCCATGATTGAAGTATATTGCACTGGACATTAAGAAGCTCAAAAAAAAAAACAACAAAAAAACCACAGCAGGAGCTCCATGTCAACTGGAGTATTAAGCAGTGGAGATAGTCCAACATGAGGGTACTGCTCTCAGGTAAGTTCCAAACACTGAGCATTTTGGTGTGTGCACACTTACAGTAGGAATCCACACCAAGAGAAACCAATTAATACAGAATAGTCTATTTTGGAGTGGCTCGGTTTTAACTATGCAAAATGTTATAGTTGAACAATACATGAAAATCTGTAACAAAGTGTTTCTGTTTCTTAACTGAAAACAACCATCTCAAATTACACAACCACTCCTGTGGCAGCTAAAACTAGCAAGTTTGGACCCCCAGAACTTATATAAATACTTTCTGATGCTATTTATCTCTGATTTTTTTTTTCATTTGCAGCAGAACAATGGATTCAAACATTAAGAACTGCAAACATCATTATTTTTTTTGCTCCTCAGTGAAATAGTGGGTTTTACTTGACTCATATCTTGCCAGGAAAAGTTACCATTTTTAAATTTAATAAAATATAGTGAACTCTCTGTTCCTTTTCAAGACAGTGCACAGCAAGTGCTTCTCCTTTGATTCCTCTGCAAAAGCTGTCAAAAGCTTCTGCCTCTGCCTGCCTGCTACGCCAGACAGTTGTTCTCCTACATTTCTACTGAAGTTCTCTCCATCTTCAATGACCAGAAAAAAATAATGATTCACTTGTCTACTGAGAGTTTGAACACAAGATAAGAATTTGAAACCAGTATTTTGAAAGAAAGACAGTGGTTAACATTGATGAAATTCAGAGACAAAAGTTTGTACTAAGGTCTAGCATTGAAGCAAATTGGACACCCGAGAGGAAGAAAAAAAATACAAAAACTCCAAGAAAATTGTTCCTGAAGTTATCAATCTAGACAAACAGACTGGAAAATCTAAATTGGATTTGCCATTGAATTAAATTTAGTCACTAATGTGGGAGCAGGAGAGAAGGAACATTCATTATTTTAAAAGAGGAATCACTGAGCAAAGCAATATACAAAGATGACATCCACAGCCTGAAGGAGCCAGTGATCTAAGTCAGAATGACATCACAGGTCAATTTTGTATTTTTATATTTGCAAATGCAGTCTTTATGTGAACTAGTTCTTCCTAGTCCAAGACTCTAAATAAAACAAATCTATGCACAGTTATATACTAGGGTACACAAAAACTTATCTAGGGTTGTTTGTATGCTTTTGGGTGTTGGGGTTTTTTTGCTGTTTGTTTTTGTTTTGTTTGTTTTATATAACGGTAGATAGTTTGTTTCCAAACATATTAGTTTCCTCTTGGATGTCTTCTGCGGATAATTTTTAGCTGCACTCTGCTGCGAAGGAATTAAGCTGCACTCAATGCTCAATTCAATTAATATTGCAGACTAATATGATCTTCTAAGCACATTAAACTAGACAGGAATAGTCCTGCTTTCCCTGTTTAGTGAAAATATGTTTTTGCAGTATGCATTAATTTTATTTTCTAGCATTTAGAATACTAAACATTTTAGCTGCCTGTCTTAAAATACACAAAATCTGATCTCCCATTAGAAGTGACAGATTTATATTATTGAAAATTACTATGCCTTGGAGTAGCAAGGAGTCTCTGTGACAGTGTTTAAGTATTCAGATGCCCTTTTCCCTACCTTTCTACCTCCTAAACTCTTCCTCATCACCACCCATTCCTGGCTTCTTTTTTTGTTTCTGTGACACCATCTCCCAGAAGGCCTTTTTAAGTTCCATGGAAGAGCATTTTCTTATCATCTTATGCATTTGGGAAAGACAAATAATTTACTAAAGGTATCTGCTTTGCTACCTTCTTGGCTGAACAAAGTTTTGTTCTTGAAAATGGTCACCTTGGAGACAAGCTCCACCGTATTCAAAATAATGCAAAATCAATGTAAAAAAATATCCTGAGACACATTAGTGAAGAAATGAAGGGGAAAAAAAAAAGAGCACACCCCCCACCATATTCAATCTGCTTAAATAAAATTAAGCAAGGAAAGTTTCTTGTTCCTCATACTGAGCAGATTCGCTATGCATGATCTCTGACATATGCCCTGTCAAGGTTTTATGTTGCTGCATTCCCTTATATTGAAGTTTATTCTCAAGAAGAAAATTTCCTGATCATGCAACAGCTCTTCTAACTAATGAGCATGGAACCCCCTAGTCACCCTAGATATAATTTCTCCTTTCTGCTAAAATATAGCTACTTTGAACATAGCCTGCAATTTCAAACTGCCAACCTAGTTCAAATCCGTGCTACTGAAGAAAGCAGTATCTCTTCTCCCTTATTCCAGAGCACTCATGTTGGCTGCACTGTGATCCAGTTCAGGAGCTGCTGTGGTGATAACAGTTCCATGAAAGCCAGGGGCTCCTTTTGAGCACTATGGATTTAGCTCACCTTCCATCAGTGCAGTGCACTCTGACAGACATTCATACTTACACTACCATTTCATATTCAGAGAAGGTATTTCTTGCAGCACCTTCCCTCCTAAGATGTACATTTACTGGTATAGCTATCTAGACCAGCATGAAAACTGGAAAACCTGTCCACCTGAAGATACAAAATCAAATTAATTTTGGAGTGAAGAGGAGGTGAGTCCTCCCAACAGATCACTTCATTGATGCAGATCACTGGGTAGCTGCACATACACTCACCAGCCTAACACAGCACATGGATCAGGGCCAGGTCAGAAAAGATGTATGATGACATCCCCTAACCCACACCATTCCCCTCTGCCAGACAAGGCAGAGCTGTGCACTGCTGTTCACCCAGACAGACACTGATTTTGCCTCTCTTCAACCCTCTAGAGCATGATCTCTTCCCAGGGAAAGGAATGTATATTTTGGAGCCATGCTCTGTTTTAATAGCTTCTAAATTTTAAACCAGAAATTATACCACAGTGCAGTGTGGAAAGTGGTAGATTCTGCTTTGCCATTTATCTGTGAGGTAGTAGAAACTGGCAAGTTCACATTTAGATAGACCACTAATTGTTTCTTTAGAACCTCATGTCTTTTTATTCTGTAGAGATATGTATATGTTTGTGTGCATGTGTAGATACTAATAAATATATTAAAATGTATTAGCAGGTGTCCTGCCCACAGCAGGGTGGTTGGAACTAGATGATCTTTAAGATCCCTTCCAACCCAAACTATTCTATGATTGTATACTTGGATGCACGTGTGTACATAAAAGTCTATACACTAGAATCATACTTATGAATATTTGAGTTGCTTATTGCTAATAAACATGAAAAGCATAGTTTGAGCAACACAAAAACCTTCCTTTCTTGATTGACATAAAACTACTGTCCAGAAGGCAATCACAAAAGTGTTTTGTATGCATGTTAAATTTAGGCCTTCTGGAAGTCAGCATAATCCCAGGTGCACATTATGTATGGATGCATTTGAACAGAGGATGCTACTGCCCCTTCAGCCCACTAGAGCAACTAAAATATCAAACACATTTTGTGTACCTTGGAAGCCTTTATAATAATAAAAGACAAGAGTGGCTCGAGACACTGACAATCACATTAATATGTCAGTATATATTATTGATTATGTTACTAATCCCTTCAGGTATTATCCAAAGGAGATGCATTTTTCAACTGGAACAAACTGCTCATCTTCATATTAGGGTAAGTTTAGAATTTCACACTATTTGTAGGAGGTTTGCCCTAAAAAAATCCATATCGTAGTACTACCAGAACCCACCCACAAAAATAATATATCAGAATAGAAATGTTTTAAATCATTACAGTATTTTGCACAAGACAAACCCATGACAGAAGCTTGAAGGCAATTACAGTATGCACCATCCATGTACTCATGACAAAACCCTCTCCCTTCAGATACTTTAAGAAACTATTTTCTTATATTAAAAAAAAAGAAAAAAATCCATGTGAAATATAAAATATTCAAGGTTATACACACAAATGGATAATTGTATGAATGGTAGTTACATGCATGTATTTTCAGATACAAGATTAATTATTTCAAAGAAAATACATGGATGATTTATCTGTTTCAAGGGACAAAAGCAGTAAATTTTTCACCTACCAATATACACACTTCTCTAACCATGGCACAGAAGTGACTGACAATTACTACTGCCTGTATTATAAAATATGCTTGCCCTCTGCTCAAGTCCCAGTTACAGCACCCTTGGAATTAAGTAAAGCAATGGCACCTTGCAAGGTTATGGCTGTTCAGCAGCACTATCAGCTTTCCTCACAATAAAATCCAAACTTTATTGGGTATATAATAAACACAGACTAGACAGCTGGTAAGTTATTGCATGCCACTGAAGTGTCAACAAGGCAAACCCCTGTAAATTTCCACAGTGAAATAAAACCAAAAGAGAAGATGAGCATCAAGTGTTGGTCTCCTGTATCTCACTCATTCAGGAACAAGCAAATTACCAAACCTACTTCGTTCTGTACACGGAGGAGTGTCTCAAACCACCCTTCCTGTCCTTCCCTCTCTGCTCGGTTTGTACTGGCTCTGCCAGTCACCAGTGGGAAGCCTGTTTCCAATTGTTGGTCTCAGCACTTGTCTACATGACAAAAATAGGGGAGTGGTTAAGAATTTTCTAGGGACAATTTCTTTATGTAAAAGATGGATAGAGAAGGGTCTAGTCTGAACTTATCCTGAATTACTTAAAAAAACAAAGGGACACAATGAGAGGGAGCAAACCAAAACAACACATCAACAAGCACTTATCACTGTAGTAACTGCTGCCAATATAATTTCATACACCACCATTTACCAGCTGCTCCACTGCTCCCAAAAGAAGACAAATTAAAAGATAGCATCATTTTTGAAAACTTGTCTTTTCCTTAAAAATTGCAATTTTTCAAGTATTTTAATGGTAAACTAATGAAAAGGGCATCAGTGACCGAATTTAGTAAATACATTTTTCAAAAAAATATTTTTTTCACGTAACGCCAGAACTTAACAGAGATCCCATTGGCTGAACTTTCCTCATATCTGCTGTTAGTAACAGGATCTGATGCAATGCAACAGCCTCTTTCTAAACTCAGCATACGTGATAAAAATCACCAGCCTCCAGTGCTGGAAAGGTCACACTAGATGAGCAAACTCATTTGTGTAGGCTTTAAAGAGAGCTGCAAAAATAATAGCCACTAAATTATTCTTCAAGTATTACTCAAATGGAAGCCCAGTAGATATTGCTTCTAAAAGTACAGTACTGCTAATTGCAATTTGTTTTGACAATTGGACCCCTCAGACTCCTACCCAGCAGCCTTTTCTGCAAGAGCAAGAACATAGGCACTAATCACTATCTATGATTACTTCTGGATAAAATGAAGTGAGTATCACATTTCTTTCTAATGAGTATGGAGCTGATATTGGATCTTGTGCACAGTCAAATACCTGGGAATATTTAACAATAGTTTGGGCAGTTCCTTTAAGTTCTCAGATAAATTACATAAATATTTCTGATTTAACACATTTTGTGCACAAGGTACATTTAGACATATGTAAAGAATAAACTAAGAGACTTGTTTCTAGATACACTGACGACACAGATGAGATTTATTTTTAAACTTCCATTGTGTAGGAGATGCTGAAAACCCTATAACTAGTGACAACACTTGAAAACTTCCAGTGACAGATATAAAATTTCCCAGACAGGCACAGGCTCTAAACCAGCTTCCACTGGGTAGAATCTCGGTGATAAATATCACAGATCCTTGGTGATAAATATCACAGAATCACAGAATGTTTTGACTTGGAAGGGACCTTAAAGATTATTGAGTTACATCTTCCACCTCTCTGCCATGGGCAGGGACATGTTCCACTAGACCATGTTGCTCAAAGCCCCACACAACCTGGCCTTGAACACTTCCACAGATGGGGTCTCCACCACTTCTCTGAGCACAATGGGGCATCCACAGCTACTTAGTGCCAATATTCTTATTTTTACACTGGCAACAACATACCTTGAACTAGCTACAACTGGTAGAACAGCTATCATCCACTATACACAAACTCACTTCTTTGATTAGTAGCAGCAAAGCTGAATAGTACAGAATGCTAAGATAGCAAAACCAGTGAAGAAAATTTACCAGTTTACATGGCGCAATTTTGCCTCTTTCTTACTCCAGCAGCTGATTACTGGTGTAAAATATGGCTAAAGTTCAGAAACCAGCATATCCATAGGCAGGCCTACAGCTTCTGAAGATACCACTGCAGAGGATTCCCAGGTTGCACACACAATTTTTGCCAGCATTAAAGCTGTATAACACTAGCAAATGGTTGCACAGAACACTAACAGAAGAGTCTTCCTACATTACAAATGCTTCTGTGTTTAAAAATAACTAGTGCTGTTGCACTTTACTTTTTAGCAAGTCACAGCATATTGCCAATCTTCTTCTCTCCAAGCTGATAATTCTTGTCCACATTAACAGGCACAAAGGGAATGATCCTAAACTAAGAAATAAAATCCCATTCTCTCCCTGTGCTCTGGTAAACCTCTCCTTACACGTTCTTCAAAGGCCAGTGAAAATACATTGCTTTGCATATGAGCATTTGCTAATGAATACTACTCTAAAAATTTTTTTTTCCAGCATAATTCATTGAAGATTCTTGTCATTGGAAAAACCCAACACAGTATAAAGTCCCATTTTCATTTAATAAAAATCTAACCTGAAAAGCTTATATACAAAAGACATAAACACAATTCAGAATAGCTCAAAACAGAACAAGATTATTTACTTTCTAGAGAAATCAAAAAAAAATATATCAGGTGACAGCAAATAGTTGAAGTAAGGTTTTTCAAAAGGAAGCAAAGTGAGAAGATGACATGCAAACAGCATAAACACAAGCACACTCAACCGACGTGCTAGCAGACACAGGGTTATTAGAAAGAAATGCGATTCTTAGCAACTTGAACTGGAAAAAAGCACAGAAGTCTCTGGAGAATTATTTCTCCCACCATATTGGACTGTAAATTGCACTAACAGGAGAGCTCTTCTGTTGCAGCATCAGAGCTAAATACCACTAAATATTTTCATCCCCTGCTAACTCTTCTCTTCTGAAACCACCAAATATTTTGCAGCAGGCTCTGCATTTAATCTCTTATCCCAGTAACTCACAGGCGTCATCTACTCAGGGAGGGAAGGTACATTACATCAGGACTCGTGAGTTGTTATTACCACCTTTTCTGACAGTAAACTCCTCAAATACTGTGGACAGCTTCTGTGAATGCTACAAAACCTCAAGAATGCAGCACTCCCTCCCTCAGCCCTCTCCAGGCTCTCGGTGGTGTTCAGTCACACAATGCCCTCACACCTCCTGGCTCCATAAACTCCAGTCGCCACTGGCATTGTTGGGATCTTGTATCAGCCAGCAGCACGCAGGAAGGACATCAGAAACAAATCATGGTAGACCAATGCATTTCAAAACATTATTACTACTATTATGAATCTTTTTTTTAATGATTTGCCCTTGGTGGCAGTGGGGGGGAGGCAGACAGGATTTCTTACTTGACAAGAGAAACAACCCATGCTCCTTCTCCTCCTAACGCGTGAAGAAATATTTAAATGCATACAGTGATGCATGACTGCAATATCCCATTTCAGAATTATTCCATTCAAAGAAAAAGGCAAGAATATTAATGCACTAAAATTGTTTTATGTAAAGAAAAATAAATAATTAATTGTGTCTATTTGTTCCAAGCTGCAGATTTCAAAGAGTTTCATTAGGTTTAAAAAAAAAAGAAAAAAAGGATTTCTAGTACCACATAGGCCTTGAAGACTACTACAGCATCCTGGGACACTGTTACAGCTCAGTTTCATTCCGTATTGGAGAGTACAGTGATGACAGACTCAATAAGATTTCATCTTACATTATGTTAAACCTGCAACCACCACCACTTATTATGAAATTCAGAGCTACATTCATGTAACCAGCTAAGAGAGTCCTACAATCAGTCCTCATTACAGGGTATAACATAGACTGACACTATGGGATAATAGCAGGATGAAGAACCACACATCTGGAAACATTCTAGAAAATCAGCACAAAAACAACAAAAAAAATTGAATGCAAGGTAAAAGTTAGAAATGGAAATGAGAAGTTTTACAATATACAATAGGAGTTGTGTTTCTAACTATTATAATTAGACTTTGACTAGAGATTAATTTACAAAATGCAAAAATGTGGGGGTTGAGTCCCACCTTAAAAAAGGAAAATAAAATCACAAGAGCACAATTTAAATGTGAAGCATTAGAATTCATTTTTTAATTTCAATGTCATGTTCTTAAACATATTCTCTGAACATATTTAATTTAGTGGGGAAATTATAGAAAAGGAAATACAAAAATAAGAATAGTCACTTTTAGTATTTTAATAAGAGCCTCATCTAAAAGTTTCTATTTTCTCCTAAACTGTCTTTCAACCAATATGCAAAAATAGCATAAATGTACATCTCATCTTCACTGTGGTACAGAAAACCAACTGACCTCTAAAAGCAATATAGGTCAAAAAACCCAAGCCATAGATTTGTGTGTAATACATATGATGTAATGATATATTTGTTTAATTAGCAGAATAGTTCTATGTACGACTTAAGGCCAGAGTGAGATCTGTTTTCTCAATATACAAGTGAAATATGGTGAAATGAGAAGGGACATCCAACCTAAAGCAAGCACCTGTGCTCTAAATAGACTCTCCAGAGTTTATTTTGGGGGTGCTGCCATACATTATGACCGTTTGCAAACTGGTTACACCTGGAAAGGAATTTCTGACTCACGCACAAATGCATAAGCAATAGCAATCAATCAAGGGTGCAAGAAGAGAATATTCAAACACCACTGAAATCTTACAGTGTAAAGACAATCTGAAATTGTCTGAACTGTGTATATGACCCAACAAAGTCATTGGGACAACACAGAAGCTACAACTTCCCCTTCCATAGGAAGAACACTTTAAATACAGTGCTGATTTTAATGGCATTGTTTTCAAATCACGGTGAAACTTAGAAGAATCTGGCAGTAATTTTCAGCATTTTAGGAAATATTATGAGTGTTTTGCAAGCAAACTGCTACTTACTTCACAGCATTTTTTAACCTAGTATTGTGTTTCACAGAAAGTCCTATCTATTTCTCTTTTAGACTGTACTAGAGAACAGATGCCCTTAGAGAATATTTTATAAATTTTCCTAATAATATAAAGCTTCAGACATAATTAATAGGCAAGATCCTAAGCATACCTAAATTACAACAGCAACAACTTTCTTTAAAATACTTACATAAAAAGCATTCATATTCCACAGATTCAAAAGCAAATGTTAGACACAGAAAACAACCCTCCCATATTAGCAGCACCTAAGGTTCAAATTCAGTGAAGATAGAGACCACCATGCAAAGTCATCCTTCTCTTTCTCAAGTTAGGGCTTAAAACACTTTTGCTAACACTTGTGCTGGACATCCATAATGAATATCAAATAATTGTGCAACAAACTCTGCCATGTTCATTTTGGTTTGCTGTTTTAAAACAGCAGTCTAAGAGATGAAGGCTGAGAGGGCTGGGGCTGTTCAGCCTGGAGAAGAGGCAGCTCTAGGGAGACCTTAAAGTACCTTCCAGTACCTAAAGGGGCTACAAAAGAGCTGGAGAGGGACTTTTCTCAAGGGCATGAAATGATAGGACAAGGGGAAATGGCTCTGAGCTGAAGGAGGGTAGATTTAGATTGGATGTTAGGAATAAATTCTTTACTCTGAGGGTGGTGAGGCACTGGAACAGGTTGCCCAGCGAGTCTGTAGATGCCCCATCCTGGAAATGTTCAAGGCCAGCCTGGATGGGGCTTTGAACAACCTGGTCTAGTGGAAGGTGTCTCTGCCCATGGCAGGGGGGTTGGAACAAGATGATCTTCAAGGTCCCTTCCAACCCAAACCATGAAGAGGATATATATCACTTCAAAAGAAACCAGGATGGCAATATTCTTCTCTAAAATAAGGAATGTAATTTACGTTTCAGAATGGAGAAAGGAATTTGGGAAAGCTAATGAAAACAAAGACTGCTACCACAGGGTACCAAGTGTGCATGGATAACACTGATTATTTCCATGTAGCTTTTCATTCTTGTATAATATGCAACTAGAACATATGGGTTACACTTAAGCATAGGACAAAGCAACACCATAATTTAAAACCCTTTCAAAAGAGCAGTAATTACATAATGAAGTATATTTAATCAGAATCCAAGTTATTCATATTTTAGTCTAATGATTTTTTTCTTTTAACTACACAATCCCCCCAAAGCATAAAATTAATGCTAATACCAAAAATCATTAATTAATAGCATTTATGTTATAGTTACCTCGGTTCTCAAAAATACTTTATTCATTTCAGCCCACTCTAAATATTATATTAGCTACATCTAATGGATGCAGCTGGTGCTTAAACAAAATTAACACATCAACATCAGTTTTAAAGACACTTAAGAAGTTTCCACAATCAAGGAGTGATTTTACATATTAACTAGACAGACTAAGATTCTAGAACAATAATAGAGTAATAGGTTGCAGTATTTTAAAATTAAATAATGGCACAGTAGCTCTCACAAAGCTGCAATGAAGCTGTGAACAGAAAAGAAACTTCTGAATTTATGCAACAGTGTACTCTCTTGACAAACACCTTCAGACTTTGATGCTATGGGACATGACAAAGTGTTACCACCAATAAATGTAGTACCTTTTCATGAATACTTTTATTGACACAGAAAGACATTTTCTTCATTTCTGCACCTTCCTCATAGTATTTTTTAATAAAAAGTTAAGACATCCAAATGCAATTTAATTCAGCAGAGGTATATGAATGAAAATGGATTTTTCTCCTTTTCCTTAGGAAATAACAACTGTTTCACTGTTAAAAAATACAATATACACCGTATGTATACATATGGTTTTAAGATTCTCTTTGAAATGCAGAATGAACATATAAAAAAAATGCTGAGTAATAAAATGAAAATTTGGACAGGAAAGTTGAAATTCTTAATCAAATGAAGGTTAAAATCAATAGCATTCCACATTGCAGCTTATATTTTGTGACCAGAGTCAACAGGACAATCATCCCTGCAGGCTTTTGTGGAAAGCTGGAGTGGTCAATTGCTCCACAGGACCTGAAAAATATGGTTTTCCTGTTTACCTCTGCCAACCACCCATTCCCACTACCTCCTTTGTACCAGCACACCAGATATCAGAAAACCACAAAGTGAAGTAGCTAGATCAGATGAAAACTGCCTTTTTTGGTGGGTTATGGCCATCACGATGGAGGACGCACAGCTACACACAGGGTGGCTCTAACCCTTTCAATGGATGCACAGACTTGCACACACAGATTAGTGCCCTTGTGGGCAAGAAGGTCAATGGTATCCTGGAGCAGGTCCAGAGAAGGGCAACAAAGGTGATGAAGGGACTGGAGCATCTTTCATATGAGGAAAGGTTGAGGGAGCTGGGCCTGTTCAGAAATGACAACTGAGGGACCTCATCAATGTCTGCCAGTATCCGAAGGGAGGGGGTCAGGAGGATGGACCAGGCTCTGCTCGGTGGTGCCCAGCAATGGGACAAGAGGCATCGGGCAGAAACAGATGCACAGGATGTTCCACCTGAACACGAGGAAGAACTTCTTTACTGTGCAGGTGACAGAACACTAGAACAGATTGTCCAGAGAGGTTGTGGAGCCTCCCTCAGTGGAGATATTCAAGAACTGTCTGGATGCAGCTCCGTGCCATGTGCTCTGGGATGACTCCAGTTGAGCATGGAGGTTGGACCAAATGACCCACTGTGGTCCCTTCCAACCTGACCTATTCTGCATTGCCATGAAAATTGTCATATGACCATAACCTGAGAAGACAGATTATATTTCATATTTCAACTACATTAAGATCCATTCCATTTGAGCTGCATCCCTTGCAATCCACCTACTTTTGATCTGTGAAGATACACTTTCTGACTGTAAAACTTGGATGCTTAGAAACCAACTCCGTCAGAAGCAGCAGTATCCATGCATCCAGGAGCTAAATTCAATCTTCTCCTTCGCCAGCAGGGGTGACTCAAGCTACAGATTTCCTTTTTTAATCTCACATTCTTTCTCTTGATTTTAAAATCCTTCAGAAATTCAGCCAACTATTTAAACTACAGTAACTAACTGGTGTTCTTTATGCCACCTCTCATGATCTTCACAAGCACGTAAACCTTTGCCGAAGGATGGACTGAAGTTTCACATTTGCAGCTACACCGAATTACTGCACTTGACAATACCAACGAAGCAAAATCTGCAAAGCACTTTATGTAACTTCCAGTGTGCTGTATTATTAACTCTCTAGTAACCTAAATATCTCCTGCTACTTTTGTAAGACCACTTGTCCTCTGCAGCAGACATCACTCCAAGCTGACGGCACCTCCTCTCAGCACACTTCTCGCTCAGAGAAAGGCAGTGTTTAGTAAAGGGGAATTTAGTTCTAAAGGCCAGATGCTGGCCTTGATAGAGCACTAAACAGAAAGAAAGCACTAAGTGGTACAACAGAAGTTGTAGGACATTGACAGTAGCTTTTCTAGAAATATTTAACCTTGAATTTCCTTTCACAGAGCAACCCCTTCAAAAGTCCCACCTATTCCTCCTTCTTACCCAGCAGGTACAGTAAGACAGCAAGTACAGCCCTTCAGATCTCTGCAGAGCAGCCACAGCAGGCACAAGCTGCATCTCTGCAGATGAGCACATGGCACGACAGAGGCCAAGCACCCTGCCTGGCCTCACAGGCCTATCAAAATCCCAATTGGCAAAGAGGGGTGGATATCCAACTGCTGAAGACAGTCTGTTCCAATGTAAAGGGCAGAGGACTTTAAACAAATCAGCAGGTAGCAAATTCAAAATAATGAAAAATGGAAAAATATAGTGCTTTGCACCACATAAGGCAGGCTGTGGAACAACTTGTGAATCCAAAAATTTTACATATTTTGAAAAATAAAAGACAAAAAGGATAAAGTCACTGAAGAAAAATTCAAAATTCAGGATGGTCTTTAAATATAAATTTAACACCTTTGTTCTGCCATACTCTGAGCTACAAGTTACTGGAGATGAGGAGGTCATATTGGAGAAGGTATTCCTGTATCTCTGCCCTTTTTCTACACTCTTGTCTTATTCTTTACTGCTGGTGATGCCAGAAAAGCTTCTAGGCTTTTATCAACTTCTGGAATATCCCAGCACAGCTGTACTTCCCCTCATTAATGGCATTCCTGTTATGTAAGCTGAAACAAGAAGGAATTCATCACTAGATAACCATATATGCACAATACCAAGCACAGACAAACCTCAGTAAAATAACTGAAAAAAACCAAAAAGCCCCACAGGCAAACTATGACAATTTTTCCTCTTCAGATATGAGAATCAGCTATCATTGCAAGTCCCCCGAAAGTTATTTACATATAGAATGAGGAAGGTTTTCTGTAAGATTTAGCAATAATTACATAGCAAGGTATTAACTGCATGATTATGTTCACCAGATCAGTGAAACGTTTCATACATTTTGGTTTTTAAATGTACATAGCCCTTAGACATTAGTCAAATTTCCCATGTAATGATGCACTCTAGCAAAATCAAATTATTAAATTCAAACCAAAATAAACATTTTGTTCAAATTTCTGTTGTATATTTCACAGTATGTCTTAAACTAAAAAGAGAACAGAAGTTGATTGTTCTATGTAGAGATTGGTGAACGTTTGTTTTTTCAGTCATAGAAAAAGAAAAGCTGTGATTTATTGCCAGTCTTTACAAGGACAGTTGTCTGATATTGTGTCTTTTGCCCTATGCCCACCAGGAGTAAAAGTCAATTAACTTCTTTATATCATTCCAGAACATCCAGTCTTTATGCAGTGAATGGAAAGTTACTGAACTAATGCATCTAATTGAAACACTAGGATTAGAAAGTATTTTCAGAAAGCTATTTTGTTTTAAGAAAATTCATAATCCTTTACAGGAAAATGAATGTACTGATATTAAGCTAGCTGCCAGCCTTTTAAGATTAACATTTTTCATATAGGTTTTTTTTTTTATACATATAGCTTTTTTGAAAGAATCTTGGTGCACTGGACACTGGAGAAATCTACCATTCTGAGTTCAGCCCTTTACAGATCTCCTTACCAATGAGAACAAGTTATGCTGCATTTGAGAAGTATCTACCCTGACCCAGAATATTTTGACAAATAAACAAAAGAAAAATTTATTGATGAACCTCTACCAGGCAAACCACAACAAAATTCCAGTTTATATCATCACAGGTTTGGATTAAATTGAGGGCAGGGAAAACAGAAACAGTAAAAGACAGGGTAGTGATGCTTCCTTTAAGTCAGAAAATGTTGGTTTAATTGCAACAGTTTTTATGGAACTCCAGCTCAAAATATCCCTATTCATAAACTGGTGGAACAGCATACCAAGAAAAATATTACTGCAAACTGTTTCTACACTCTTTCTACAAGCATCCATTTCTCACCTCGGTTAGAGACAGCTATGGGTTGAGCAAGCAAAGGTACTTACATTCCCATGACCATAAATCACTCCTTGTAAATTCACAAGAGAATATTGTAGGATTCTATTTTTGTCTTGGCTTATTACAAGTTACCAGTAGGCAGCTAGAACAGAGTAAATCCTACACCTGGCAACTGCAGTCTTTCAAAGCTTTCATGAACGTCGCATTGTTTGCCTCCCTGGAAGCCAGTAGTGCACAGAATGTTAAAGGCTGTATCCGAGCAGGGCTGAAGGCAGGACACAAATAGAACGGAGCAGTAGAAAAGGAAGCTGTGTGCAATGATGCAAAAAAGTCCTATTGCTGATTTGTATTCTGCCTGAATACGAGGAAGAAAGTAAGAAAACCTCCAGCTCGTTCACATGAGGAATATAAATAGAAGATTCAGTAAAGAACTATTTTTCTAAGCATTCGCATTTGGAACATGTTCAAACTCTAGTTATATACTGAATAATCATAAAAGGCAAAACTTGTTAATCACAAAATTGGAGAGTTCCACA
Organism: Manacus vitellinus; assembly: GCF_001715985.3. Classification (NCBI taxonomy): domain Eukaryota; kingdom Metazoa; phylum Chordata; class Aves; order Passeriformes; family Pipridae; genus Manacus; species Manacus vitellinus. Next base: position 8,338,054 of record NW_021939396.1, on the reverse strand, counting down.
ATTTGGAAATAGACGGATTTAATGCCAGTGTTACATCCAGTTTGTATAATGTACACAAATAGAAACCATAGTTAAAGACACATGATACAGTAGGTGATGGCAACTGTGGATAACCAGCTCCCATGGTGGATGTGATTGTATGGTACATTTCACAATAGTTATAAAAAGATGAAAGGCAGAGTTTGAGGACCGTAAACAAAGGATTATTTTACAGACATTCAAATGACAAAGTCATAGGCACTGAGGAAAAAAATTAGTGCTAAGGAAATAATACAAACAGAAGCAAAAGAAGTAGCACAGTGGAAAATAATTTTAATGCACACAATAGGGAAAAGATGAAGCAGATTTACAATCCAGAATCTTTTCAAGAGGTATATATTACTTGCAGCTCCCTCGTCAGGATGGTGCACAAAGAACAAAGCCCCTTAGAGAGTCTGGGAAAGGAACTCCTCTTAGATGAAGCTTTGGTGTTGTTTAAAGGAGGAAAAGCAAACAACCAACCTACATATTTGTGCTGCCCCATGAAATATAAAACATATCTACAGTGACAAGTAAAGCCCAATATTAGGACAGGATCTGCAAAACAATATATACCTTATTCACATAAGATGCATTCCACAGAATCACAGAATCATAGAATATGTTGAGTTTGAAGAGACCCACAAGGATCATTGAGTCCAATTCCTGGGCCTGAACAGGACCATTCCTGAGAGTCACATCAAGTGCCTGAGAGTATCATTCAAATGCTTCTTGAACTCCGTCAAGCTTGGTGCTGTGACCACTTCCCCAGAGAGCCTGTTCCAGTGACCAACCACAGTCTGGGTGAAGAACCTTTTCCTAATATCCAACCTAAACCTCCCTGACACAACTCCAGGCCATTCCCTCGGGTCCTGTCACTGGTCACCACAGAGAAGAGATCAGTGTCTACCCCTCCTCTTCCCCTCACGAGGAAGTTGTAACTGCAATGAGGTCTCCCCTCAGTCTCCTCTTCTCCAGCTGAACGGACTAAGTGCCCTCAGCCGCTCCTCATACAGCTTCCCCTCAAGGCCCTTCACCATCTTTGTTGCTCTTCTTTAGACACTCTCTAATGGCTTAATATCTTTATTACATTGTGGTACCCAAAACTGAACATGATATTCAAGGTCATTTTATGGTCACTTCTATACAAATTTCTATCCATTCACTGCTCCTTGAGAGCAGGAAGTGTGAGTTACAGGTTGTGTAGAAAAGGGTAGATATCACTGGATTTCTATTAGAAGAGGCAAGAGGCTCTCTTGATATCAGGTATGATTTTCAGAGGTCTCCTCTAAAAAAAAAATCTGAAGTCAAAAGTGATACTTGTTATATCTCAATAAAGATTTGCTAACTCTTGACATATAATTTGATAAAAACATCTCTTTTGAAATCTATAAAAAGCTCCATTGCCATGTTAGATAAATGCAGAATCTACCTTGTACTATTTTTAACCACATCCAAAAGAGCAGAGGAAAAAGACAATCATATAGACAAACTCCATCCAGACAGGTTGCATGTCACTGATTCCAGTAGCTCAATAAAGGTGAAGTTCCACATTCCTTCTTCTGTCCAGTACAAAGGTCGAGGGTGTATTTCCAGCTGACACACAGAGCTCAAAGGGTTCCTCCTGCAGGTCTCCATTATGGCTGATGTGGACAAAAGTATACTACTGCAGTGTACATGGTTCATGCACACACAAAACACGTCCCTCAATCAGGCCTGAGACCTTATTGTGCCTGCAGAAGTTGCCTTGGACCTGTCAGTCCCTCAAGCAGCCAGCTGGCAGATCTTCTGTTCTCTGTCTCTCCCAGATTTATTACCTGGCTTCATTACCTGCCACCCACACCTCTGACCTACTCACCAGCCTAGAAACAGTCCTGCTGTTGTTGCACACTGACATCTCCACACAGGATGCACGTGTTCCAGCTGCTGGCACCCCAAGGTGTATGGGCCCCTAGGACCCAGCGGTCCCACTCCACTCTGGCCTGTGGGCTGACACCGGCACTTAGTGCTCCATATATACAAATGTATACAGAAGAGAGTCCCCTCACCCACCAATACAAGATTAGCTCCTTTATTCCCCTATCCTCTTGTCCTATGCTTGTTTCTCTCCAAATCACTTCAAATCCTCCTTTACAGAATCACATACCCTGCCTTTTGTCCTTCTCCTAAACATTCCATAACACATCCAGAACAATTCAAGGATACTCTTCCCCTCCATCTCACAATGAGTCTCATAGAACTGATCACCTTCCTGTGGCAGACTTGGGAAGAGCCAGTTCAGGGTGCTCTATTTCTCAGATTATTAAAATTTCCTCACCTGCCACCATTCCACTGGGTCCCTTTGTGTTTTTGGAGATGAGCCTTGTATCACACAGCCTAATTTGTCATCTTACTTAACAGTAAAGGTACAGAGGGTTGCACCATGGTACACCTTGTATCTCAAATACTCAGGAATTAGAGTGATGTCATTTGGAACATACTGTCCAGGGAATTGGTGGAGTCACGATCTCTGGAAGTGTTCAAAAAATGTATAGATATGGTACTTGAGGACATGGTTTAGTGGTGAACACGATGGTGGTGCTGGGTTGACAGCTGGACTTGATGATCTTAGCATTCTTTTCCAACCTTAATGATTTTATTCCGTGAAAAAAAAAAAAGTTATTGTTCTATAAGGATTTATTTTAAAGTCGGCAAATCATCAGAAATTAGGCTGTACATGCCATTCCCTATCCCCTTAAAAAATGAAGAGAGGAAATTTATTTCTAACAGTGATAAGGACTTGCCTTGACCAATTAATGACAACTTCCCCACAGATGGTATAGTCTGACAATTAAAAAAGAAAAAAAAAGTCAAATCATAGCAAAGGCTGAAGAATTCTTACTTATATTGCCAAAGTGCCTAAGCACAAGCCAAATTTCTCTGGGGTAAGAACTGTGCAAGTGTTGAACAAAGTCTCTGATCTGACAGAGGCAACACATGAAAGAAAATGAAAAAGCTCTCCTACACAGAGGAGGAGGAGCACAACAAGACAGCACTTGATAGCATGACAGACAGCAGTCTTTTCAAGTTCCTACTGACAACATGAAAGAGATATATGTAACATTTGAGCATGCTCATACAGAGTCACTAGCAAGTATAAGAACTATCACAGAAGTCAAAGAAATTCCCTTTAAATTTACAAGCAAAGGAGCACAGAAGGCCAGCGCCAAGTACAGCAAGTGGAAGACAGTAAGAGACAACAGGTTAAAAGGGGAAAGCCATAAGGTTACTCCTCCCCTCAAAGTAAAAACAAACAGCTGAAGGTGCATAAACAAGCCACCACAGCTATTTTAGAAGAAATCAAGTCACCCCTTTCTCATAAGAACAGTTCAAGATAACACACGTTCTTCATATTTATCCCAGAGACAAATGAATTTGTCAAGGACTGGATTAAATAAATAAAAAAAAACCCCAAACCCCTACATAAAAAACCTGCAAAAGCAGAGACACTCACTCTCACCAAATTCAGGCCTTGGAAAGATCCACAAGCCTTCAAGATGCTGCATTTCATGCACCTCTGAAAGTGCCCTGGTTTCCCAGTCTGCCTTGCTGCTTGCCGTTAAAAATATAACACCTTTGGGTTATATTTGTTTTAACTTACTGACCTGAAAAATCTACAGCCAACTCATGTAACACTGTGTCCTTTCTGCCTGCTGTTAAAGTTCCTGGGCTCCTCTTTTTTCTGAATCCTTATGGTATTTGTCTAAGCTCACCCACTCCATGCCTTTCTTCCATCTAGTCTTTTCCTCCTCCCACTTTCACTTGGAGACTTTCATGGCTTTTTTCCTTAAGTCTCCATTATTCCCATTTTCTCTTTCTGTATCTCAATCTATCAGTGCCTTGCAGAGAGCTTGCAAAATGCATTTGACTCCAACTGTTCTGGCTGAGAGCTCAAGAAAAATTCACATCTTTCCAAAAAACCCCATGAATTCCACTACCTACCCAAACAGCTAACAGACAAGTAACACATTTTAACATACTCTCAAGATAACTGCAATACAGCCAAAGAACATGTCACATACTCACAGTCTAACCAAATAGTCGAGTGAATTCATAAATTAACTGACCACAATTTTTGAACAAATTAATATAATAAAATACATGCCCAAAAACTATGCAGTTTAAAAAAAAAAAGGCAATTGGTCCCAAGGTGCTATTATAGGCAGGGGAAAATGCAGGAGTTCTTTGATTTTTCAAATTTTATTCCAGGAATGGTTTCCCAGTAGACAACATAAACCTACTCTGCTGCTGTGCCTTCCACGTGCCCTCCTGGCACAGCAGGATGTGCTCCCTGGGGCTGGAGGACAGGCAGGACAGCACAGCTCAGGCTCATGCAGAGAGAGCACCTTCAGCTGCTCTCCGTGCCTGGCCCTGCAGGAACAGATGCTACAGAAACTTTGTGTCACTCTAAAAAGTCATGACTTGGATTTTGGCCTGTAATTACAAGTTTCACAAACAAATAGCTTGCACTTACATGTTTCATACTGCTAATAGTTAAGGAAGATTTGTTTTAATAAGTAAGAACTTTAAATTCCAAAGATTCTTTCAGATTGTTTGCTACATTAAGCTACCTTGAGTTGCCTTCACATGTCAACAACATAAAACTACATGGTCACTTCGGTAAAACACATGTTTACCTGCTCTAACTACTGTGTGCATGCTCTCAAATATAGGAACTGTAAAATTTAAAAAAAAGCCTTCACTGCAACATCACTATTCCACAGCATTTAGTAGCAATTTTGCTCTTCTTCTCGATTGTTTTCTAACTTTAAGAACTAAAGCTTCATGGACTTGCATTTGTAGCAGTATATAACTTTATAAATTAAATATCCTAATCAAAACAAAGTGTTATTCCTTTATAAAGTGTTTTGTTATAACAAAATGTCACTGACTTAACTGAGCTCAATTCAGAGAATCCTCAGTCTTATAAGCAAGCAAGCACTTTTCATGATGCAGCAGTATTTTCCAATCCCTACAAGTGTAATTTAAAATGAAGTATGGTATCAGACTCCTGGAGACAGGTTGAGTGTGGGATTATAATGTGTGCATTGGATGTCTTGGGAATCCTGGGGGAAAAATAAAATGTCAGTTACATTCTAAGCTTTATGAAACAAAGAAGAAGCATTCCAAACCAACTAGGTGAAAGCAACTTTCTAGTATAAAAAGGATATTCCAAAGATGCAGTCATGAAGCTACCACTTCCTTGTGAGGGGAAGAGGCAGGGCAGGCACTGACCCCTTCTCTGTGGTGACCAGTGACAGGACCCAAGAAAATGGCCTGGAGTTGTGTCAAGGGATGTTTAGGTTGGATACTAGAAAAAAAGTTCTTCACCCAGAGGGTGGTTGGCCACTGGAACAGGCTCCCCAGGGAAGTGATCACAGCACCAAGATTGATAGAGTTAAAGAGGTATTTGGACAATAGTCTCCAGGCACATGGTAATCTTGTGGATGGTCCTGTGCTGGGCTAAGGGTTGGACTCAATGATCCTTGTGGGTCCCTTCCAACCCAGCATATTCTGTGATTATGTGACAAATTTACAGCTAAAACTCAAATGCCTTGTGCATCTCTTAGTTTCCCAGTTGTGTGGTACAACAGCTGGGAAAATCCCAAAAGTAAAGATTCTCCCCCCAGTTTTTACAAGGTAAAACTCAGTGCTGGTTTGATTGTTGCAATGAATCCAAAGTACCTCCCTTCTTGGTAAAAGAACAGCTGATATAAAACTGACACTTCAAATTAAAACACAATCTTATTAAAGTACTTTGAATTTTAGAAGGATTGCAGTGGAAGGGACAGTACATGTTATCCTGCTTTTTTGACTGTGGAAACTTATTCAAATCCCTTATTCAAAAGCCAGGCTGACAAAAACACACAACTATTTTAAATCAACTTCTCCCCTTAATGTCTTATAGAACACAGATGTCTTGGCAAGGTTGGCACTAAAAAAACCTCCAAGCTATTCAACCAGCTGCTTTGATTTTGTTATGCCTGAACAGTCGCATGCTCAGTTGAAACCTCTATTTTGTTTATGCCTTGAGTCAGTATAAAGCTTTTTGCTGTTTATTAGCACAAGCAGCAGTTTTTAAATGATTTTTTTGTGACACAAAGAAACAAAACAACTCCTGCATAAATTATTTTCTACCCAAGTTTATAGAAATAGAGGTAGGTCTTGAAAATCAGTAACTTATTACCAATGTACGGATGTTCACAGATCATACAACCTAAGCTGGGTTCTTTTTCCTCCTTCCCCCCCCCAAATTCTTAAGATATATAGCTGACATAGAGCATCTTAACAGGTAAAATTAAATAGAACCATTAATAGATGCCCCTGTGCATGCTCCTAGCCTGGAACAAACACAGAGTAGCCTAGATCACATTTTCACAGGTTACCTTCCATTAAGAGCACTTGCAATCACTGCAAATCCTTAATTTACAGGCCTTCACTGCATCTGCACATTACCAAGGGGCATTATGACCAGGAAGTACACTTTCCAAATAACTCAGCAGCTTCCAAGTAACTCACTTGTCAGGAGAAACATTATTTTCAAAAAGTACCAAGAGAGACACTAAAATGTATATACCTTAAAGGTATCTTTTAGGGCCTCCAAAGATGAAATATAATTGTCAGCTTGCAGTCCAATCGATCTAAACTGCTGGTAGAAGGGAATGAAAAACAAGCTGTCCACTATTTTGCTTTGCCTGTAAATACTATGCTCTGAGCCATCTCAAGTGCTTTCAAGAAGAATAACACATCTGTGTGGTCTTATCATCAGGTAAGTCATCACTGGTGCAGTTACTGTACTACTGAACTAAGAGCAAAAATTTTTCACTTAGCACTGGTATCAGTAAACACAAAGGAGTCATTTTTTAACAGGTGTTGCTGAAACTCATTCAATATAAATCAGAGCAAAGAGAAAATATTTGCAATAAAATATTTATATATATAATACATATATTTATATGAAATATATAACTATTTGTTCTAAATTGTCTAACTTAGGATACATTACAATACCCTTAAAGTATATGAGAGCATTCTTGAGTGAGCTATTCTTTTCCAATATGATGCTTTTATTACAGTTGTGTTAAAAAAAATTGAATGCATCTGATTTTGACAAAAGAAAAATAATTATGGACGAAAGTAATGGGGTTTTTTACGTTGTTTTGCTTACGTACTCATTCCACAGCCCTGTTCACATGGGGTTGCTGTCTACTGTTATCATAAGTTTAGGAAAAAAGTTGGTCAGTTACCACGAAAACTCTAGACCTTGTTGTGGCTAGACACAATTCAATGCCTGCAATATTATAAATACTTATTTATTCCATTTATGATCATGCATAAAATATGATATTGGTGTTCAAAGTGACAGTCTGTATCATGCAAAAAAAAAAAACCAAACAAACTAAATCAGAAATACTTTGCAGCAGTCACAAAAAGGGTCAGAAAATTTTACTACACTTGGGGCAAATACACCTGTTAATCAGCCTGTCAAACACAGTATGGTAGTTTGCAAGACACCTTGACCCATATTTGTATCTCCAGGAAGGAAAGAAAAATTGGATAAAGATTTTAAGTCTAGACCCCTCCCTCTTTTCCACCCATGGCTTCAAGGATCAGATAGATTAGTCACACACACGAGCACTCTGCATCAAGGCTCATTGTGCTTTCTACCAGGTGCAGCAGGAGGTACCATGAAAGAAAGAATCCAGGACAGGCAGTTCTCCAGCTGACTCAGTGTGCTAACTTGAGAGAGACAGAAAAAGACAGAGATGGGGGGAGAAAAGCTCAAAGTGAAGTCAAAGTTGCAGCTTGATTAAGTAGCATTCGCCCATTTTTTTTTTCTACGTAACTTAGAAATATTTGTAGTTGTGTTACCATTCACAAAGTCATGATGAATGTCTTAAATTTGCCCTCTATTTTACCCTGTTTGGAGTTGACTGTGATTTTAAGGTAAAGAAATTACCATGGAGGGGTGTGCTACCAAAAAATCTCAGCTGCCTATTACATCCTTAATTTTATTCAAGGGGTTATTAGAAGGACAAATTCCCATTTCAGCCTGGTGGTCCAAGAAGTAAAGTGGTATGACAGGCTAAGAAACTCAGAAATTGTGCCCATACAAATTCAGGATTTTTTGCAGCTGTCTGGATTCCCAGAGGTTTTGTGACCCAGCACTAGTACCAGCTCACATCATGGGCATCAGAAACTCCTGTATATGCTCAGGAATCTGGACATCAGCATCATTATGTCCATCTGCAAAACCTACAAGTCACGCACAGTAATTCCTAAAAGGACTACATTTGCTATACACTTTGAGAGCAACTCTACTGAAAACCTAGTTCCCCCAAAATTGTCAAACTTGCTACACATGCAATGATTCTGGAAAACTGATTTAAATGTCCTTTAAGTACACTCATCAGATAAACTAGTTCTTGACAAACACTTTCAGGCAATTTCACATTAGAGAGTCTTATGCAAAGTATTGCACTATCACTGTGTGCTCATGCCAGGCATGTTCTGGTCAGTCTTTCACCACTTTATTGTCTAATCCACAGCCACATTTGACAGTTTTGTTACCACAATAAGACTAAGGACATTTTCAAATTCAACATTAAAATAACTTTTCTGCTAGGTAATTGTCCTATTTGGTGCATTTGGTTCATGTGGCGAGGTTTTGGCAGCTGGGGGCAGGGGGATAGAGAGGGGCTGCAGAGGTGTCTTCTGTGAGAAGACACCAGAAGCTGCCTCCATATTGGACAGAGCCAGCTCCAATTCCACAGAGGACCCAATATACTTGGCAAAATTTTTCTTTTTTTTTAGTTATAAGTGACTGTGGGATTTGTCTTTGATCTTGAGAGTAATTTTTTTTTTATATATATAAATGAATTTGCTCAGACTTCTCTTAGACAACTTGCAACATCTCAGTGGTATCACTGGTCAAAAGCAACAACAGTGCTCAGATGCTGCAGTGGTGCCCTGTGACCTGTTAAAGGCCAGCCTGGGTCATAACATGATTACAGAAATAGGAATCCAGCTTATTCATCAGCCTTCAAACAGCAATCCTCCACAATCAATCACACAGAGTAACCTTGCTGCAGGTGTCCCCTCTGCCCTTAAGCTGAAGCCAGGTAATTTCCTACACAAACCACGTAGATGTTTCATTAATATTGTTGCAATACTCTGACCTTCCGTGCAAGTTCCTTTCTCTATTTCAGTTTCTTTTAATCTGATTACAAGCACGCGTGACACCTGGCTGCAGTGCCAGCTCACCCACATGAGCTGAGACGGAAGTTTACAGTGTGAGGACTGGAGAGGTTTAAATGTATTGAGACTGGGGACACAAAGCAAAAAGCAAGTACCACACAAATCTATGCAAGCTAAAAATAAAGTAATAGTTTCCATTTGCTGTAAGTGGTGACTTGCAGGGAATAACTACTCCTTCCTAAACAGCATTTTAATTTAAATGTAAAGTTCTGCTAATTTTATGAAGTCATCTCATAAAACTGTGAAGTGTTTCCATTAGACTTAAAACCCAAACATTTATTTTAAATTATGTGAAAGACAAACACCAAAATACTCAGAACATAAACAGGAAATAAAACTAGCGTACAGTTTACTGAATATCATAAGAAAAATATAAAAAGTAAGCACAGAGCATGACATCAACACTGTAATATTTTAAGCACTGACTGTAATGATCACATGTGGATAACCTATCCATTCATATGCAACTTCAACACTAACAAGCTCTTAAAAAAAGTAGTCATTTGTAGAAAAAAAACCAACAAAAAAACTATTACAAAAAAACCTCCCCAACTTCTCTATTTCCCCTTGTATTAAATTTAATCCCACAGAAGATAACCAAATTTTCAAAAGCCTAAGAGATTTTCTAGGAAAGAAAACCTAAATAAGAAATGTTAAGAGGTACAGAAGAAAGTATGAAACCATGAGACTGCAGTTTGCAAAGGAAACAAGAAAAGCAAAGTAAACATTGCCTGGCACAGAAACAGAACTACTCCCTAATGAACATCAAAGGTCCCAAAAAACCCTATACACTGAATACCTTCAGGCCCCCAACAAATTCCTAGTTAAATCTAACGATACATTTTGATATCTCTGTAAAGAAAAGAAACAGGATGAGGAAAGCCACATTCTGAAGATAGCGTGGAAGAATATTCCCCCACCATGCCTACAGAACTTCATCTCCTTTTTCATCCCTTTTTCTTTTCCCAGAGCTGCATCATTTTGCCTTCCCAGCTCAATGCCTGTTGTGGGGTTGATGCCTTTTTGGTATTTTCTTCACGCTTAAAAGCTGGCAGCCAAAACATCCAGCTCAGGAAACATATTCTCCTAAAAAAGAACTACAAATGCCCAACTGACAGGAATAAAAGCAAGAAAAGGCAGACAATCTCATTCTTCAGCAGCAAGAGCCAAGAACTAGCCCTTGCTATGGCACAGTCCAGTGCTGGCCTGCTCCCTGTTCCCAGAACACAAGCCTGTCGAGAAAAGCAGGCTGGGGAAGAAGGGTGGCAGCAAAAGCCACTCCTGCTGCCCAGGCAAGTATCGGGGTAAAGGGGAATTGTGTAACACTGGTGGCTCACCTGCCCTTTGATGTAAGGACTGGGTATTGAAATAAAGAACAAAGAAACTTCTTGGTTAACAAGTTAAGCTTGGAGGACTCACACCCTTTACTGTTTCCATGTCTGCTACACAAGTGATGAAGAGAAAGCCATGAGAAAACCAAGCCCAAAGGCAAAATGAAAAACCAAAGTTACCCTGTTCTGTGCCCAACAATGTAACTAATAACAGTTGGCTACACATTCTAATTGATCATATCCACATGAAGATTAGTAATCCGACCTTTCTCCCTGGTCAACCCCATTCCGGAGGGGGGCAGAGAAGGTACATTCTTCCTCAGGAGAGGCAGAACTTTACAATGCCACCTGCACAACCATGACACCACTTCTCTTGCAGAGCATGCAAGAAAGTTTCCATTTCCTGTGCAGGCTCTCATGTGGTTACTGCAGCTCCAGCAGCACCAGAGCACAGACTCTGTCCCACAGCAATGCACTGAGGTGAGAAGACAAGAAAAAAAACCAGTGGTCAAAATCTTCTTGGTTAAGACATATGGATGATATTGTAAAGAATAAAGGGGTTTGTTTCATTTTTAATTTAACTCATCCAAGTAAGCAAGAGAAAAAACTGTAACACTGTGAACTTTACCTGTCATTGTACTAAATTAATTATAGCCTGGTTTTGAGTACTCTTAATTTCTTTTTGAAGTAAGCATCTGCCCAGTTCTCAGATGACAACTTAAGACCAGGATATTCTAATATTTGTTTCCCCACAGAAGTGCTGTCTGATTTTCCACAGGGAAAGATGGAAGTTTCCTGATGTTCTGAATATCAGCCCAATGGGCAGTAACAATGCATGGAAAGCATGTTCACCAATCCCATTTACTAGTGGGTGTCAGAACCTCTTCAAATAAATAGTAAAAGGAATTTAGATGCTGATGTCTTCAGCATACTCCTAAGCTAAAATTCTTCCATAAACCTTCCAGTCTGACACATGTTTTTAGCAGAGGCTAGCTGGTTAAAAGGTCTTTTTTCTTGAAAATGTACAAACATGGGCATTACTAACCCAAGTTTATTTGAAAACCCAAATTTTTTTTGAAAGTACATTAAAATTAAGTTTAATATGAGATAGCCTCCTACTGAAACACTATAAATATTTATTTGCACCAAATTATTACTCACATATAATTTTCAATATTACAGTGTTTCAACAAGATATATTGAAGGAAATCTTCTTCCATTCTCCCTGATAGACAACTTCAAATCTTTGATTATAATATTTTAAGTGATTGTACCTAAGTAAGCAAACAGCTGTCTTTTCAGAAACAGATCTTTTCAGAATGACCACAATGACAAAAGAGACAGTAAAGGAGATTACTAAAAGAAGACATCCTCCAACAAGCTGAAGTCATGAGCAAATCAGGAAATCACAGAAGCACTCTGAAAACTAAATGCAAAGAATGCGAAACAGGAGATTTGTAGTAACAATTTAGAAAAATGCATACAAACTAGTACAGTTTTCAAAGACATTCAAAGCAAAAAGCTGGTCTTAATTCTGCTGTGAACCTCCTCTCTCATTCACAGACCTCAAAATGAGAAAGAAACTCTCAAACCACGGGGAGAGAGAGAACAAAAATAACCCAAACCATGATCTTTTTAAAGAGATACCTCAAATCCAAGTAACTTGCCTACTTTTAGCTGGGCAAACGGATTTGTTGGCAACCTATTTGTCACAGTCTACACGAATTTCCAAAAAACATCTACCCATGTTCAACATTAAAATTCTTGATTAAAAAAAAAAAACAACAACGGGCATGAGGGGAAGTCATTGTTCTGGAGCAGCAATTGTTTAGAAAAAAGGAAATAGGAAGAAACTGTCACTTTTATCATTCAAGAAAGGGCATCAGGAAGCAGTTCTGTCATCTGTGCAGTTCAGTGCATTCATACATATCTAGAAAGGATGTGAATGGTAAAGTGACAAAGATCACTGATGATACAAGCTGTTCAAGTAAGAAAAATGAAAACTAGATGTGGAGAGGTCAGGTAACTTCACAAATACTAACTGCCCATTAAGACAGGAGATGAAAAAAAAACCCCATTTATATAAAAGTATAAAGCAGTGTATAAACACTTTTGTAAATTTACATATATTATGTGAGTCTCTGAATCCCCCATTACCAGGGTAGACAAAAAACATGCTGCAATCTTAAGAGAAGTTTTCTTGAACTATCCCTTGAATATTCAGGAGCTACCAGAATATCAAACCACTGAGGATGGAGTAAGAGTAGCTTAAAAAGCATCATCATACTAAGATGGAAGTTCATAGTACATCTGCATTTTGTTCTTTATACCTCAGAAAGGTAAAAGAGGATATAAGAAAGCAACTAAGTTGACCTCAACGAGGGAAACATTTCCTGAGGGGGTGGGATTAAAGATATGTAGGTTAATATTCTTCAACTTCAAAAGAAATGACTGATGTAGAGCAAGAGAGGTCTGCAATCTACAAGGAACAAAGAAAATAAACAGGGAGTGATTAATTATTTTCTCAAACTATTAAAATATCAAATTAAATCAGCAGGATGCAAGTTTCATTTAAAAGTCTGCTTTTTACCCTAAACACCACATAGGTAGGCCGCAAAATTTAGTCTTCCATAAATGTTAGCAAATTCTAATTAATGACAGCGATGTCCAAGACATCTCTGTGTTTAATAGTTTATTACCTTCAGCTCAGGAAATTTCTGAGGTGCAAATTGTTGAAATAGTATGATGGCAAATTTTCCTGTAAATGTTCTCCCTAAGACAGCTGCTACTGATCAATGACTGTTAAAGGGCAGGACACAGGCTTAGGTGAAACTCTGGTTTTGAGTCAAGGTGGTGGTAGTTTCTGGTGAAAAATTTGACAACCTAGAAAACTTTTGAGAATCTCTTGAGCAAATAAACTTTTTAGTCTTTCAACCATAGCACACAATTCAACTACACTTCTCAACCCACACAGTGTGTTTCAATTCCTACCAATTCACTTTTCTCATTTCTTAATAGGCACGGCCATATTCACAAAAGCCAGGGAGTCTGAGAAGCTTTAAGTTAATGCAGCTACAAAAATGATAACAGAAGTTACAACTAGTACAGTTTATAAAGGCACATTTGTTGTCTTTCAGAACAAACTACCTACCAAAACAGAATCTACCAAGCTGTGAATAGAAACTGTATTTCTGCAAAATAAAAGCAGTTTTTATAGAAAGGGTTGCTAGCTAAGTCTTCTGGAGATCTTGCTCCAAGCACAGAAGCATTTAAGAACATTTCACACAGACTTGGTATCAGCCAGCATCAGGCCCTTCAGGAAGAAGGACACAAGGTACAACAGAAGGATGGAAAGCTGGGTGGAAAGTATGAACACACATGTAGAACTGAGTCAGCAAAAGAAACAATTTTTCTCCTTGGAAGAATTTAAGTTTTATATTTGGTAGCAAATAACTTAAATCTCAAGTAAATGTTGCAAGCAAATCTTGTATCTGTAAGTAAATACTATGGGCTATAAATTAGTGCCATCCACGTGCCATCTGCCTTTGATCTGTGATCCTTCTGTCTGCATTTTTGTTTTTCTAGACAAACTATCTTTTTAACCAACATATTCTTCTACTTCATTTTGTCAACTCTATTATTAAAAGAAAAAGAAAGAAAAAAATGGTTCAAAGGCTGAACACTTGATGGGGCAGAGAGGCCATCTACTACATACAAAGTTCCCATTTGACCACATTTGCTTTTAGCAACAAAGTATTAAGTAAGGCTTCTTCAGACTCAGTTGAAAACTTCCTAAGATTGCTCAAAATCAGTCGAGATTAATTCACAAAATCAAAGCCCAACACAAATGAAATCACTGATTACCACTGATTACTGCTTGATACTAAAACCAAAGCTCATAAATCTGAACTAGCTGAAGATGTCCCTTCCAACCTAAATCATTCTAGGATTCTACACCACCCTAAACTGGTTGACCATCTGTGGCAGTTTGAGCCACATTAGAAATCTAAAATCCAATTTTTAGGCTTCCCCCACCCTTTCTCAACAATTTATATTAACACCAGAGAGAAACTTTCAGGCCAGAGGCTTCTGTAGGGGAAGGGGGAAGTATATACATTTATTTACACAAATAAATACTATACAAACTAAAGGCAACTATATATATATTACATTACTATCAGTCAGTCCTTTCAAGCCCCTCCTTTAACTTTAGTCCAGGAGCAGCCTTTAAGGCTGATGTGTAACACAGTCTTTTGCTGTGGGAGTGTTCTGGGCTCCTGAACACTCCCTCCTCACCAAGTTCCAGCAGTTGTTTGTTGTAGTCTCTCCTCCTCATGAAGTCCCAGAAGATAGCTTTGAGTCCTTGCTCTCCTGCTGCTGGTGATTCCTCCCTCTTGGTGTCCCACCTCGGTTCATAAGCTGTTGTAGTGTAGTTTATCAAGTGTCCACATCCTGGAATCTTCATTCCTCCACATCAGTTCTCAGCTGCCCCCGGTCAGCTTTGGCAGGCAACTCTCGAGCTCTTGGCTCCTCTCCAGTTTCACCTGGGACTCTTCTCCCGAGCGCCAGGCCTACTTCCATGGCCCAGTCTCTTGGCTCAGCTTCAAGTTGAGCCTCTCCTCCACTTACAGTGGAGGGAAAGAAAAAGCCCCCCTCTACAGCTTCACTGCAGAAAAAGGAGGGGGAAGAGGGCTTGGCTGCAAAGCCTGCCTCTCTCCTCTTACCTCAGTTGCTGTGAATTCTTCTTCCACAGCACATACTCCAAATACTGACTCTAACTCTAGCCAAAGGCTGAGCTGGGGAGTCGCTCCCTCTCTTCCCCTCTGGGGGGAGAGGGGAGCCCAGCCACCCCCTGGCCTTGTCCACCTACACGCAGCAGACACCAACAGCAAAACAACCAAGACAGAACTGCCAACAGCTTCCAGTGCTGTGATATATGATTTTGAGCAGAAGCGAACAACATGAGTGGTGACTGGTTCTCCAGGGAACACTGTCCTGGCACCCAATCACCTCTGAGCCCCCCCAGCCTCTCAGGGGGGCCAATTTCAAACTATGACACCATCTTTAAGCTTCAGGAGAGAAGTGAGATGCTGGGGTCAATGCTTATTCTTTATGCATCAGCTTAATTCAAATTAAATGCCTGTGTTGCTGGAGAAAGATCACTGCTTCGCTACATGTGTCTTGCTTAGTGGGCCAGAAACCACAGCCAGTCATCATTAAGATGACAGACTAGGGTTAAAATTTCCCATTAACGTTAAATGTCCAGTACACGAGCAATTTATAAAGTTTTATATGGTCAATTAATACATTCAATTCCCTTCAGGTGGAGACCTTCATTCAACTAGGCTACTTGACTTCAAGGCAAATCTCAAAAATTAAGAAATCCCAATCACTAGTCACCTGGAAAACATGCTACATGATTTTTTTTAATACCTCAGAAAAATTCATTAACTGGACAGGGACGAAATCCACTTCTCTAGCATTCAACTGACCAAGAGATATTGGTTTCTTTTTCCTGCAAATGCTCACTTCACAGACATGAATTAAAATACTAAAAAACACTAAAAATACTTATAGCTTGTATAAGCAATAGTGAAGCATTCACACTATCAAACTCTAGTGGTTTTTTACATTTAGTTCATCTGGAGTTGCTTTAAGAGTGATCTAACCTTTATTTAAAAATTGTCAATCACGGTCAAGCTTTAACTTCCCCTGTAATTTCTTCCAGCAGAAGCACCAGAAACTCTCCATGTGGTGGAAATACTCAGCAGACTCGTAGCCCAGCCCATAATGGCTGGGAAGTCCTTCAAGCACTGCATTTCAGTCGATGATGCTCAGGAATCACAAACACACTGTGTTTCTTGCACCTAACAGGTTCTCCACAAGTTCTCTACTTATTTTTAGAGCCTCAGGCCAAGCTCCAGCTCTACTTCACACTGCTTTATGAGGAACAAAGTTCAGGTTTTCTTCCTCTACCACAGATTACAGGTTTGTTTCAGAATTAGAGACTCATATAGCAACTTGATGAGAAAGATACTTCAGAAGGCCCTGCTGAGTAAGTCTAAATCACAGCCTTCTGGTTTAACTTTTGGCAATCGGACAAAGGTCCAGGTGCATGTTTACAACAGGCAAAAATCACTCTATCAGAGAAGAGGCATCCACCCAGGTATCTTTGTGCACACTGTACATGTGCTTTCAGCACACTACAACTACAGTAAAATGTCATCACTTCATCCAGTAGTTTACCATTATCATATGACTGATGAACCAATCAATGATTTCATACTAATTCCCAAGTCAGTCATTGTTTCCCAGGTTTATAATATGAACTATGCTCTGCACTAGCTACATTGTATTAACTCCTCTTATTTCCCTTTGCTTTTTTTCAGGCATACTTACACAGTGTTTAAAAAAACAGTTGTATAGCTATAAAAATAATCATACTATATAAAGCTCACCGCAAGACAAATGAGATAGTTTTAATAAGCACTTGTCAATTTTATTGTATAATTATGTTAGGATAGCTACACACATCTGGACCCAATGAAGTAGCACCATTACTTGAAGGAACAAGTCATAGGAACGAAGCAATAGAGATTATGACAGAAAAAAAATAAAGCAGGACAGCTCCTTATTGTTACCATCAAAAAACAGCGATAAAGAAAAAAAATGCAAATCAAAACAAATTGAAAAGAAATACACAGAAAGACAGATAATTGCTTTGTTTTCAACCAAGTTTGGCCTTCAACACAAACATTAAAGCTATAGAAAAGTATCCAAGATTTTGTAAGATTCAAAGAGACATAAGTTGCTTTCATATTTTCAATATGCATAATATTCACTGATTCATTTTAAAGGAAGCTGCTTTGCTGCAACTTGTTACCCAATTAAATAGGATGAGAAAAACAGGAAGCTACACTAAACTACACATGAGTTCAGCAGACAGACCAGGCTCTGCTGAAGTAAAGCAACACTGTTACAGCTATTTTAACCACAGACAAAAACATTTTCGAAGGACCTATTCTAGATATAGTGGAAAAAAGCAAGTAAGGATGCATTCAGAGCACTTAAAATGAAATGGGGATACAAGGAAGCACAGGCAGTGAATATGAGGGTTTAAGTCAGGAGCACCTATGCCAAAGAGCTTTATTAACCTGCAAAGTGTCAGCAAAGAAAAAATTGCATTTCTTCTCATGCTTTCTTTGCCAGTTTAAACAAGGTTTCCTTCCAAGCATTTCCTGTGAAAGCAACACTAACTTGGCAACAAAACTGCCACCAGAGGACTACAAACATTTTTAAAAGGGAGGTTTTAGAGAGAACTAGCATCTCTTTCCTTGTAACTGTACAACTAAGGAGACAATATTTAGGGCATTCAGGCTTCTGCCCATTGAACACACCCCAAAAGATTTTACTTCTGTCTATGCTTAGAACACAACCATATTTTCCAAATGGTGCACAGACAGTTCTGGTGTCGTAACACTGAAAATAATTTAAGTAGGTCTTCACATCAAAGAGCCTCTGCAGGCTTCTTTCATCCCAGAAGACAGTAAAGGTGTGGGGGAGAAAGCCCACAACCAATAAACAACCAAGAAAAATTCCACCACAAAACATCCCCCGAAAGATGACATCATTGCAGGTACTGCAGCCATGACAATATACAAGAAAACTATAGCATATATTCCTCTGTCTTGTGAAAGAATCAAAATTGTTTTGCCCAAGTAGTTTTTTTCAAATCAAAACATAAAAGCCTAATTTTGGCAAGGCTTCACATAAAGAATAATTTGCAAAAGAAATCAAAGCATCATTTATAAGGTTAGGAAAATGCAATGTGCAAGACCTGTTTTATGATAAAAACAAACAACTTTGTCAAAACATCCAAGGCAGCTTCATTCAACTTTCTCTTTAGTTATAACTCATTCTGTGTTATAATTAGTTTCAACTTAAAGACTAATAGAGATAGCATAAATACTCTTCTAAGATAAGAGATTGTACTAGACAATAGACATAGCCAGGATATGCCACTTACACTGTCATACCATCATCACTCTTCATTTTACAATTTTCCCCATAATTTTGACAGTGAGCAAAGAAAAATATGAAACCAAAACACAACCAACAAGAATGTCAGTATGCCATTTAAGCTACCTCCTTAAAAATTCTTAATTAAAAGTCACCCACTGCTGCTGATTTCAGAAACACCATCACCATTGAATATTATATTATTAAGAACACAGGAATGGACCATCATTGTCCCACTCACTTACAATATGGCACAGGCTGGCCAAATTTGTGCATTCTGTTGTACTTTACAGACCACTTGTCTTGGGTTCCCTGACTACATCCTCATCACAGAAGGGTTTGTTCAGTATGTCAGTGGACTTGAATTTCTCAGGCCCATCCCAGCATCATTCAATTATATTAAAATTCAACAGCTTTATAAACTGCCAATTAACAAATAGTGTTTGGGGGTTGTGAACAGGCACTCTGTCATCACTGAACAAAAGTGTCTAAGTTTGTTTCATCACTGTTAGATTTTTCTAACAGTTGTCTTCCTTGCTACACACTGCACAGAACAGCTCAACTAACTCTCAATGTCTGTGGTACTTTCAAGATTGTGACACTGACAGGAGAAGTATTAATTAAAATGGTTTTGTTTGTTTTGCATGAGCATTGTATTCATGAACTTTCATCATCATGTACTTTTATGTCATCAACCTTGACTTTTGTAAGGCCTTTGACATGGTCACACACAACATCTTTGTCACTCACTGGAGAGATATGTGTTTGATGGATGAACTATTGGATGGATAAGGAATTGGCTCGATGACCACATCAACGATTCAAACAGAGATCAGTAACAAATTGTGTCCCTTAAGGGCCCCTACTGGGACCACTACTGTTCAATATCCTTATTAATGACATGGACAGTGGGATTCAGAGCACCCTTAGCAAGTTTGCCAATAACACCAAAATGAGTAGTGCAGCTGATACACTGAAGGGAAGAGATGCCATCCAGAGGTACCTGGACAGGCTTGAGGAGTGGGACCATGTGAACCTCATGAAGTTTAACAAAGCCAAGTGCAAAGTCCTGCACCAGAGTCAGGACAAACCCCTATGTCAAGATATTGGGAATGAATGGATTGAGAGCAGCACTGTCAAGAAGGCCTTGAGGATTCTGGTGGACAGTGGCAAGTTGAGTGTGAGTCAGCAGTGTACCCTGGCAGCCAAAAAGGCCAACCATGTCCTGTGGTTCATCAAGCACAGGATTGCCAGGCAAGGGAGGTGACTGTCCCACTGGACAGTGGTCCCACCTCGAGTACTGTGGATGCCTCAGTGTGAGAAGGACACCAAATTATCAGTGTGTCCACAGGAGGATGACCAAGGGGGTGAAAAGCCTCAAGGGCAAGACTCACGAGGAGCAGCTGAGATGACTTGGCTTGTTCAGCTTGCAGGAGAGAAGGCTGGGGGGTGCCCTCATCACAGTCAACACCCTCCTCAAGGAGGGCAGCCAAAGGGGAGGTGCTGATCCCCTCTCTCTGGTGACCAGTGATAGGACATGAGGAAATGGAAGGAAGCCACATCAGGGGAAGCTCAGATTAGACACTGGGAAAACGTTCTTCACTGAGAAGGTGGCTGTGCACTGGAACAGGCTTCCCAGGGAAGTGGTCATGGCACCAAGCCTGCCAGAGTTCAAGGAGTGTCTCATACAGTTTAGTTGTAGGCAGTCCTGCGAGGAGCAGGGAATTGGACTCAACAATCCTTATGAGTCCTTTCTGACTTGAGTTATTCCAAAATTTTATGAAATTAAGTGTTAAAAATCTAACCAAGTTGGATATCTAAATCCTAGTGTGGTTTCATAACAAGCCAGAACTCTTCCAACAAAAAAATCTCCCATATTTTATTTTTTCTCGCCTCCTCCATCCTTAAGAAGTTTTTCTGAAGTGCTATGGAGAAGACTAAGTTTCGTATTAAGAACACTTCTTCAGGTATTTTTCCCTCTTCAGTCCCATATTCTTGATTTGAGAATCAAAAAAATCAAGAAATAATTTACCTGAAAAGTAAAATATAATACAAGAGGAAAGGAAATTAGTGCACTAAATTCAAATTGGGAGCTCTAGAATTCAAAATTCAAAAAATCTTCCTGAAAAGAAAAGTTGATAATAAAAGTAAAGTTAATCCAGCAGATACACAGTTGAGCTGTAATATAATCATAACTTCACAGAATAAATAGCTGACTTTCTAGAAGTGCATGTTGATAATTTAAAAGAATTATATCATTGTCAAATAGTCAGTAACTATTCAAATTATTCTTAAAAATCATAAAAACCCCAAATTTGATAAACTTTTTGAACTACATATTTGCAGAAATATCAGTAGTATCCCATTTCCTCTATTAAAGAAGTCTTTCCTTGAAGGAAAAAAAATCATCAATTTTGCTTATATAAGTTTTATTAGGTTTAAATGTGCTGTTTTTCCAAGAATAAGCATAAACTTTTACCTGAAAGCACAAAAACACATTCACAAAACTAAACAGCCACTTTACTCTGCTTATCTTCTTAAAGATTAAATCATGCAGTCCAAACAATTTTAAGAAGCCCTACTTCTACAGTCAAGTGGAGTTTTGAATGTCTCTGAGGACAAGAGGTTCCACATCCTCTATGGGCACTTGTTCATCAGACTCATGATTCAAAACAAACGAACCAAATCCCAAAATAATAATAATAAATAACCACAAATACACTCCCTCAAAAGCCCCTCAAATCTAATCAGAATTTTGGCTTTCTCAGTTTTCTCCCATTACATATTGGAGAAAGCAATATGATCTTCCCTTAGTCTCTTGTCTAAGGTTGAAGAAGTCCAGTTTCCCCTCTTTAAGGGATCTGCTCTAGGCCCCTAATCATCTTGGTGATCCTCACCTGAATCTGTGGCAGTATACAGTTTCTTTCATGTACTGGTGAACCCCAAACATTGTACTTTAGATGTGGTCTCATAGTTGCTGAATAGATGGGAAGAACCACTATTTTCTGGCTGCTGGCTGCACTTTTAGTAACACAGCCCAGTGCATGGCTGGCCTTTGTCACTGCCAACCTACACTCGACTTGTCATCCACCTGAGTCCAAGGTCCTTCCTTAGAAACCTGTTGTCTAGCCAGCCTGTGCTGCTGCACGTGGCTGCTCCATCCCTGGTGCAGGATGTCACATTTCTCTTCAGTTGGCCACACAAGGCTCCTCCTGTCAGGCCACTTCTCCAGGTCCTGCTGAAAAGCTGCTTTGCCTGCCAGCATATTGAACAACTTGGTATTGTCCAAACACACTTGTTGAGATCACACTATAGCCCACCATCCAGAATTGTTCTGGTCCCAAAACTGATCCTGGAAGGATGCCACTTGCAACCTGCTACCAGCTGGACTTTGCTCCACTGACCCCCACCCTCTGGGCTTGGCAACCCAGTCACTGTCCCACCTGCCCTGCAGGTCCCTCACCTGGTCCATCCCTCACTAGCCTGGACAGAAGACTGCCAGAGCACACCATGTCCAAAGTCTCACAGTCCTAGACTTTTGTTTTCCAGAAAGTTACCTCCAGTACCATATAGGATTTTTAGTTCTTAACCAAGAGAAAACCAGCAAGGGAAGAGACTCTGTTGGTATTCTAAGTTTCTATTTCTGCATCAGAAAGAATTCTACATTTCTCCTGCTAAGAAACATAACAAAAAGGATAAAACAAGTAAGGTCAAGATAGAGGTGGTTATTTAAAAAGAAAAAAAAAGCATATACTCTCTGGCTTATTCATAGTAACAACACAACTTCAGGCCTTTCCTTTCACCAATGAGTAAAAAAGACAAGGAGGCCACATGGGCACCCACACGCACATCTAGGTGTACAAAGGGGGAAATGGGATCCTTACAGCATTTTGTTGTTTTTTCACAGGAGTATTAAAGGAAATATTTTCTATAATCACCACAATCAAGCCCACTATCCTCATAAATCTTACTTGTCACAATGCTTATACAAAACCTCAGCATTAGCCCAGTGATATGTACAACCCAATACATACATATATAGATATAGACAAATAACACAGATCAACGCAGTCTCTTTAGGAATGTAAAATAACTTTGTTGCATTTCTCAGCAGGGAATGCACTTTCAGCTGCACTCCTTCAGGAAAGGAAACTCACACTGTTATCTCAGGAGTCTTCCTTTGCACTCACCAATAAACTTTAGGCCTCTTGGTCAGTATCAATCAAACCTGATGGAACAGTGTCTAAGAGAAGTACCGTGGCACTTTTTTTAAAACATGCTTATATGGCCTACCTCTACACCTGAAACAATACTTATAATTAACATTCTGGGCTTGATTCTGTCTAATGATTTTATTGCAAGGCACTATTCTATTCAAATAAGATGTGATCTCTCTTACAATTATCCCCTGTAAATTTGTTTCACATCTGCTTTTTAAAATTATTAACAATAATTCACATTGTTAAAAATCACAACAATAGTTAGGAAAATTGAGTTTTACTCATTGGAAATTAAATATCAATCTCATTCTGTTCTGAATCATTCATGTGCAGTTTTTCAGTGACGCCATGCTGAAATACAAACACAGGTTTGTGGGCTGTTTCCCCTGCTTTCTGTTTTGTTCAAAGTACTTTTTCATTGTTTTTTAACTACACAAGGTGTCTCCACAGGACTCCAACCTAAACATTAAACCCAACTTTCAGTCATGTCACTTTAAACGTCTCTCCTCCATCAGGGCCAAGTTCCCATGACTACACGGTACACACTCCGTCAGGATTTACCTGCATGGCATACTGAACAGAGAGCACCAAAGAACACTTTCACAGCTTCCTAACTGATGAGTAAACATGAAGAAGCCTGCTGGGAATTCAAAACAAGAAGCAGTACTTCTCAAAAAAACATACAAGCTACTGAAAGCAGTAAGTACATTCAAAAATGTGCCTAAAATGAACACAAATTCTCAAAGGGCAAAGCTAATTCCTCTGCCATGACTGAAACTTTGAGCTGCCAGTGAGTGTTTCTTGGTTTCCCTTCCATCAGTCACATTTAAGTAAAAGAAGATTGCCTGCTTATTACAGCCGAATGCTTTGACTACTATCAAATGAAGGGTAAAACTGATTACACACTAAATGAATAAATACTGTAGCACGTAAACATAAAAGCACCATCAGCTGCATTTTTGCAAGATAGCTACTGTAAATACAGGACACTGCTGTCAACTCCTTCTGCATCACGTTTTCAGTATTGTGACCAGGAGTCACCCGTGGGCTGTCATTTCAGAACATTCACATGCCCATTTTTACATTTTTGGTGCAATTTGTCATTCAGTGTAAAAACAGTAACAATTACCCTGAATTTTATTTACTAAACAAAGAAGTTTTCTTATCTGTTATTTTTAGGATATCTGCTACCTAAAGTATATTTCTTCAAAAACTGAAGATTGCTTGTGGTCTGTTACATAAGAACCAGCTCTTAAGTACAAAGCTCCCTATGATGCAAGACTGTTTCTTACTGCCATAAGCAACAGGCTACAAGGTTAGGAAAAGCTAGTTTTAAGTCTAGTGCTGCTGGAGTTGCCTGGATCCACTCTCTAAAATGAAAAATGTATTTTAATTTAAAAAATGAGGAAATACAAAGAATAGCATGTAACAATTTACTTGTTGCAATTATATAGAGGTGATGCTTCAAGAGAAAATTCAAGAGAAATGAGGTGATGGAAATAATAGAAAAGTTCCTTTCTCTTCAGACACACATAAATAATAGATCCAACCACTTTTCACAGTCCAGGCTGATGAACAAAGTCTGTGCATAATACCAACAAAAAATTGATTTAGAATGGAAGTGCTCCATTCAAGTATTACAGAAGTACAACAGTAAAACAGGCATCAAACAGTAAAACCGGTATCAGAAACAACTGCAGCTATTCTTTGTCATCAGCTTCTAACTGTCCCTTCTTATCTACCAGCCTGCCTAAAGGGAATTTAAATATTTAAGCTTAACCTCTGTATCTCAAGACAGCCCTGAGCAACATCTGCTACTAACTGCCTGGTCACGATAAGTGAGTTATCCCTTGAGTGCAAAGATGTCCTTTCAGCTGGAGCTGGGACACAGAATCAAGACAGTCTTGTGGTGATCCCACATGTGCACTACTTATTCTCAGAACAGATGTCATCATTCCCTAAAAATTCCAACTAGCTCACAAAGTAATATTAACTCAACAATTAAAATCAACTCTTCAAAACCTACTTGAGTAAGAAAAATCATGAAGCTTCTGTGGATATAAAAGCACATCTGGTCTGAACAAAGCAGAGGCTGTATTTTAAAAGACTGTATCATTAATCTGTCTATATTTAGTATTTCAACCTTTTTCTTTAAAAAATTAATTAACCACTCATCTACATATGCAATAATTCCCTCTTCATATCAATATTAGAGAATCATATTATGGTTTGGGTTGGAAGAGACCTTAAAGATCATCTTATTCCAGGCTCCCTGCCATGGGTAGGGATACCTTCCTCTAGACCAGGTTGTTCAAGGCCCCATCCAACTTGGCCTTGAACACTTCCAGGGATGGGGCATCCACAACCTCTCTGGGCAACCTTTTCCATTGTATCATCCCTCTCAGAGTAAAGAATTTCTTCCCTGTATCTAATTCAGTTTAAAGTCAATCCCCCTTGTCCTATCACTCCATGCCCTTGTAAAATGTCCCTCTCCAGCTCTCTTGTAATCCCTTAAGGCACTGGGAGGCTGCTCTAAGGTTTCCCTGGAGCCTTCTCTTCTCCAGCCTGAACAACTCCAACTCTCTCAGCCTCTCTAAAGAGAAAAGGTATTCCATCATATAAAACTATTCCCAATTGCATGCAGAAATATATTAAAAATGTCTTTTTTTTTTTTTTTTGCAAGAACGTAACATTATGAGGAAGGAATCAACAGAAAGGAGTAGAGATTGCAATTCTCTCAAATTAGACTTTGATTACATTGTAATGGTTTGTTTCTCCCTCTACGACTTTGAAAAACAGTCCCATTATTTTAGCAACAGAATGAACCTTAAAATTTGTGTTTACTTGAGGCAATCACATAACACTCCTGCTTTAAAAATAAAAATATCATAAGGAAAAAAAATCTTGCAGTTTTAGGTAACTACTATATAAGATGCCTAAGCCTGGCTACAAAGATGGCAGGGTCTTTTTTTTTTTTTTTTGATCTGCTGCAACTGGATCACAAAAACTTTAGTTTTGTCTCTTAAAAGGAAAAAAACTTGCAAATTATTGGAAGTTTCAGTATTTTAAACAATGTAGCATGAAACCTTCCTATTCAATAAACTGCTACATAGTAGCATGTTAGTACTACCTTCTTTGATACTATTACAATAGATTTAAATAAAGTTAGCCTTTGTATTTCGTTGTGCTTTCCACTGAAAACTGATCAAATGCAAAGTCATCAGAATCAGTAAACATGTCTGCTGAAAACATGTAAGCCTGTCAGCTGAAACTTGTCCCAGAATTGTATCTAACGGGATCCAAAATCTCCTCTGAAAAGAATTTTAATTATAACAGGAAAAAAAAAATCCCAACTAGGAGATAATATATAGCAATTCAGGCAGCTGAACACACTGCCCTTCTACTGATGGGCAAGAGAGAAGAATCAGCGAATGAGTCCATCACCTATTTTATTATTTCAGAAAACTTGTTAATTGTGATTAAGGAAAAGTAAGTCCATGATTTTGTAATAACTTCAGGGAACTAGATAGAGGCACATACATACACAAAACCATCTATTTCTTTTATGTCAAAGTAGTTTATGAAAAGGTGGTTCTGATCTAACCACTGATCTGAGCTATGGTGGGAATCACACCAAACTGAGAGGCTAGAAAACATATCTAACTTCTGTTAAATCTGTTTCATTCCCCTGCCATTTCTGTTCAGAAACTAGTTCCCATTTGCAATCTTGTTTAGAATAAAGAAACTAATTAGTTTATCCACAAACTAGCTCATAGTCACTGATGTAGGTGCAGGTTGTGTTGAATTAAATTAGCTGTAAAATAATGACCTAAGATACTTCAGGCAGCAGTGCCACAACAGCACAGAGTCTGACACTGCCTGCAAAAGCCCAGTGAGAGCTCCAACCCAGATGCAACACTCAGTTAAAAATCAAACAGCTGCAAGGGTGGAATCATCCCCTTTGCCTTAACACAGAACGCTCAGAATTGAAGTTCAGGAGCTGGTTGAAGAGCTCGTCAGTCATCCATGATGCATGGACACCAGCAGCAGGAGCTACAGAACACCCACTTCAACCACTCATTTTCCAGCCCCTGTTTCACAGGATGCACTGCCTTAGGTAAGCAGGTGTATAGAAACCAGCCCAGCCTGAAAGTAGCAGCAGTAAAACTGTGTCCTCATTGTAATTGTAGCTTGCTTACACAAAAGCTCCAAAGGAGCACTTCGCCTGCCACATCCTGACCATCTGTATTTCTCCATGCAAATTAATAAGCACAAATTTGAGAGAGTTGCAGATTTTTTGCACATATAACAGTAGAGCTTATTTATATCTTGTTTCCCATCAAATAAAGCTTTTTTATATTTACAGATAATAAAAAAATTACAGAAGACAAGCCCAGAATCAGTCTAAACTGCAAACAATTTAAATGGAGCACATAAAACAGTTATACAAACAAAAGAAATTAAAGAAATAGCAATGCAAGCACCAGAAGGGCCCGCTATTCTTTATTCTTCTGATTTATTGCTGTCAAATCAGACATAAAAACTTTGAAAATACGCACAATCCACACAAGTAGTGCAGAACATTGTGTATTTATCTTCCGTATTTTGGTTTTCTTTGGACAGGCATTACCACATTCAGCCTGTTCCGAAGTATCTCCCAAATCATGAAAGCATTACGCTGTATTCTTACCCTGGGAGTCACCAGTAATGACAAAATATATATTTTTACTTAACTCTGCACATGCTGTCAACTGTACTAATAAGCGTATCAATGGCTATACCTATTCCACACAGTTAAGACCAGGGGGCAGCAATACTGTCAAACACAAACCTAACAGGTTGGTTTCTGACAAATCTATAAGCAACCATGACTTAGTTACAAGAGGAAAAGAAGAACGGAACAGCTACAGTTATGGAAAAGCTGCAGAAGTTAATCTAGGTTACATAATAAAAATAAAATATATAATTTTAAATGTGAATTTACAATCACTCTAGTCAGTTGATGTAAACAATAGCACTGTTACAATTTTGAACATAGACATTTTTTCTACTAAGGCAACTTTAACTGATCTTAATCCAATGGAATTATATTTTCTATACCCAAGATTATCAGGGGAACAACATAATTAAATAATTAATATTCTTTCCTTGCACACCAAATGTTTTGCTCATGCCAGCACTCAGCAAAATTAAGACTTGTTAAATCCATCTCCTAGAAATGTGCTGGCTCCTGAAGAATTGACAAATACTCGATGAACTAAGTGTATAATTTAAAGCAACAATTAACTGCAACCTATGCAACAACAGCAAAAAACTGTCTTCTTCCAGTGTCATTATGCTTGTACCTTCAAGCAAGCACAGGGCAAGAGAAGAGCTATACACTGTCTTCTTTAAAGTCATTTGGAAGACATTTCCTCATAACTGCTGACCTAGTCCATAGGAAATCACACTGAAGCCTCAAATAGGAAGCAGGAGACTGATGTCTCTTAGAAACCAGCTCTGGAAGTTTATCCATTTTCACACTCCTATTTCTTGACAGCAAAGCAGAGTGAACATTTAAATAATGCTCATAACAAGCATGAAAAAACCCCAACACTGAGGCTTCAAGGTTGAGACGCTGAGAGTATGTAATCACTTCTGCTGCATTATTTTGCTCCTCTCCTTCCACCAATTTTGTTTTCATATTGTTTCCCTCACTCCACATTCATCCCTTCATCCTTACCTCATTTCTTAAACCAGGTCTCCCTTGGCAGATTTCTGCAGTCAGAGTTCTGCGCTGACTTGATGTAACGAGTGGCCGGGGAAAACCTCTAAAAACGCTCCCAAACAAAACTCATCCCTTATCTTCCCTCTAAAAATACCAACATTCATGCATTTTTTACTACTGCAACAACCGACAACACTGAAAACACCAAGAAGTACCACAGTAATATTTAAGTTCAGACAACTGCTTTACGCACTAATCTTTGAGACGCCAAGGCAGGAAAGCTTTCTGTAACTAGCTCAACACAAGAGCAAAGTCCCACAATTAAAAGACCAGATTACATGCATACCAACGCCTCTGGCTCCCGTGGATTTGGGCGGGTAGTGCTGCCCCGTCCCTGATGCTCTCTCAAAGACAGAGGGGGGGGAAAGAAAAAAAGAAAGGAAAAAGGAAAATAAAAAGGGGATGTGGGGTGTAGGTGTGTTTGATTTACCTCTTCCAGCAGCGTGACCGTGTTCCTGCAGTTCTGCAGCCGGGTGGTGAAGCTGGAGGTGGTCGGGGAGTTGTAATCCTCTGTGGTCTCGGCGATGAACTCCGACACGGTGATCTGGTCCGGCATGATCCTGCCCCACCGGTAAAGCCCAGGAGGAGCCGAGCACACAGATCCGGAGCGAGGAGAAGCCAAGTTTCGGGGGGCGGGGGGAGTGGGGGGCGGGAAGAAACGGAAAAAAAAAAAAAAAAAAAGGCAGAGGAAGAAGATGTTACACAAGCCAGCAGACTGCAGAGCCATTCAAGCAGCGGGAAGCCGCAGAAGGGAGGCGAGTTGAGGCTTCGGCCCGCTGCATCCAGCCGCTTCCCCGGCCGCCCTCCTCCTCCTCCGGGCAGGAGGTGAAGGGGAGGACGCCCCGCACGGCGCCCCTCGCTTCGGCCCCGCCGGTGGGGAGCGCTTCCCGCCGCCCCTCAGCGCCCAGGCCCGGCCCGGCCCCCGCCGCGGCGCTGCGGGGAGGGCGCGCGGGAGAGGGAGCGGCGACCGCGCCGAGCTCAGCCCCGTTTCCCCACCCGCGAATCGAGTTCCCCCACGCCCCCCGGCCTCGGCCCGCAGCTCCCGCCCGATGGGAGCACTGACTTTGTGCGGGGCTCGGGGCTGCGCCCCCCGGGCCGGGGAGAGCGGGGCCGGGCCGGGCCTTGGGCGGGGCGGGGCGGGCCGGCTGCCGCTCTGACGTGGGCACGCTCGGCGGGGCTCGCGCCGCGCGCCGCCGCCGGCGGCCGGGGGACAAACGAGGGAAGCGGCTCCGCGCAGGCGCAGCTGGCCGTTCCACTTGCCCCGCCCCGCGGTGGGGGCGGGGGTCGGAGGGGGGGAGTGTGTTGATGTGCCTTTTTCCCTTTTCTACGGCTTAAAAAAAAGGGCTTTTAGGTGAAAGCAGGCAAGGTCGCCGAGTGCTGGGGCCCAGCGCTGTCGCCAGCCGGGGGAATGGGCTTCCTGTGCCGTGTGGCAGCAGGGAGGGACGGTGTGCCCGCCCCGCGGTCCACGGAACCCCTGGGGCGAGCAGAGAGGCTGTTTCTTTTTCCCCTCTCTTAGGTCCGTTACTGCCGGTCGGAGCCCCATCCGCCCGCGATGTAAAGCCGGGGGTGTTGTGCAGCCCCCGCTGACAGAGCCATCCCATTCCGCAGCCTGGCTGTGTAGGTTTTTACCCCCCTCATACTTCGTTAATTTTTAAGAAGTCCTATGTCTCAGAGAAGCTGCTGTCGCCGATTATGTATTACCTGAGCCTTCCCAGAGCGAGGGCTCTGTCTCTGCTGCGATGGCCGGGTCGCAGCAGCAGCAGCGCTGCCCCAAGACCTGAACCGCGGGGCTTGCAGCCCTGAGTCCTCTTCAAAGCACTATTTCTGAATAAGTTAACATATCCTTTTTTCCATTATTGCGTCATGTAACTCAGGGAACTGACAGACAGCTCTAATGATATTTTTTTAAGCTTAGGTTTTGGGACCCATATGTTCCTTTCTAAAGAAGGCTAAGTCTCAGGAGGCTCAAGTAATTATGGTCATCTGCTGTATCAGTGTGATTTATTTAGCCATACTATGTGATTTCCTACTCTTTGTGTTTGTGATTCTCTTCACATAAGCTCAGCCATTCAGGAATGGGAAGTATACTCAAGATTGAACAGCTGAAAGTGAACAATATTATATGGCTATATCCATTTCAAAAGTTTTTATATTCTCTGTATAAGGACCTACTGCATTACTATGCATTTGGGCTTTTACACAGTTTTGTATGTAATTCTAATAAAATGACTGTACAACTCAAAAATAGTTGACAGTATCAACTAAAGGCTGCAATGCCTGAGTAAGCATAAAGATACCTGATTTGTGTATACCCATAAAAAATCATTTGTATGCAGTTCTGCCAGAAAAAATATGACCAATACTGCTGAGAAATGGTCCTGCCTGAACATGTTTCTTTGATTTCATTGCCTTAGCAGAAGCCCTCCATATGGCCATGTGATTGCTGCTGCTGCTGCTGCTGCTTCACGTGATCCAGCTTTCTGGCACAAAGGCTCAGAGCTCGTACAGATGATTGTTAAACATCATGAGACTCTGCAAGGTAGAGTAGGCAAGAGGAGGAGGAAGCCAAGAAAAGAACTGTGTGGGAGTTGCACTGAAAAATGGATTTGGGAAAAAAACAAAACTGAAGCACTGAAGAAGGGACTGGAGGGGTAGGAAGAAAATCAGTTGAGGATCCTGTTCGCAAGAGCAGTGGAGGAGGAAGAGAGATTAAGAAGATAAAAATGGCTGGTGGCATCAAAAGCATTATGGAGAGTGAAGAACTGGCTGGGGGGTTGGGCCAGGGAAGAGCAGTTGGTAGCATCCAAAAGAGCTGCTTCAGCATGCCCAGCCTGCATGGAAACTAGATGGGCGAGGGACTGGGATATGGCCTGAGGGCCAAACAGGGTCTCTGTGGTCATCCCTTGTAATTTCCTGCAGAACATCAATCATGGGCTGTCACACAGCTGTTCCTGGGCCAGGCCTGTGGTCTGCATGACAGACATGGTGTTCACATTAGGAAAAGTCCTGATCCCTCTCTAGCAGATATCAAGTGAGGATAAATCCATTGCACTGATGGCCTAACTGGTTTAATTAATTGGGTACTCTCGCTGTTAAGGTTGAACTGCTCCTCTTCAGGCTGAAGTTATTGAGCTTGAGCACTAGTCTCTGGACTGTAAAATAACCTTATGTGCTATCCCAAACAAATCCTACCTGAAGGAGTGCAGACAGAAGCTGGACATACTGCTAAAGATGTCATTTCTGCAATACTATTTTGAGAAAATTTAAAGTGCAGAACTGAAGAGCATGTTCAACTAAGAAGAGGAGTAGGCAGGCCAGGGAAACTGGAGCAGTGAAGAGTGACAGAAGTGAAAGCTGAGTAGAGAGTAACAGCAGTTGAGCTTCTGTGTTACCTCATCAGAAACAAATTATCTTTTGAAATGAAATATTAAATATATAAAAAGTAGAATGAATACAGAAGAATACTGGTAAATAAAGAGAACAGGACAAGGCCTAAAGAAAAACGAAGATCAGTAATTACCAATCATAATTGCCTTTTTTTTTTGACAGTTCTGAAATTTTTAACTCTCTTTAAGAGAACATTGTGCTCTGTTTTGCTGCATAGAAGTAGCATTTCCCTGCCCCTATACAAATGTTGGTAAAGAAAATAGCCCTGTGGGCATGACCTCTTTAGGCTTGGATTATCTTCACTTAAACTCACTGGAAGCAAGATTAGTTAATTAATGTGATGTTAATAAAAGTAAATTATACAAGCTGCCTATAAAAATGTGCTTAGGTTTAAACTAGTCAAATTATGTAAGTATGTCAGATAGTGTTTAGTGGATTTCAGATTTTACCATGTCTCCTGTTTTGAATTGTGATCAGTATCTGAGATTAAATTCTAAATTTGTAGGATGCACCTCTCTATAAATTGTCACTAACTGAAGTCACTGTTTCACTTCACAAATGTCAAAGAATAATCATCAGTGTGTGAAAGTTATATTTCACAGTGTCTGCTCTAACGCTATCTTAGTCTGTGCTAGATCCTGGGGGAGGCTGTGCTGCAGCCTTTTTCTCATGGAAGGCTTGCCAGTGAAGTTATGCTTATCTCACTCCTCATGGTATTCTGAAGTGAAATGCATCTCTGTGTCCATCCTGGGACAAGCTAGTGCTGGTGAGGATCATGCAAAGAGCATGGGGAAGCACACACCTTACTGCTGATGCCTTGCAGTCAAGGAACCTGTGCTGTCTTGCCATTCCACCCAGTGTTTCAGTCTACAAATCCATTTAATTCCCTGGCTTTTTGTACCGTGATTGCCAACAGGAGAGTTAATTACAGCAAATTGATAATAATTCTGCAATATTGGTGATAGTCACCATGTTTAGGGAGAGGCTAAGGAACATAGCAATGAGAGTACAAACTACTAGCACAGGTGTTGTGCAATAAACTGAATAGCAACTGTAGTATTTTCATTTTATAGACCTCTAGACAGCTTATATTTAGATTGATATCATCAGTTCATTCACAAGAGCTGAGAGCAGGAGTCATCAGGTGATGATGACTATTGTCATCATTGCAAACTTTGCAGCATGACCAATATGTGCTAGAGGTGAAGAGCTACATGACACTTGCACAGCTCTTCACATCATCAATGCAATTAACTGTTGAAACCACACAGTGGTGAGGTAGAGAACAAGATTTTCTTTCCACTATAGATAAGGAGCCAGATAGAGAAGCCTGTGGCCCTCCTGTGATTGTGGCTCTCTAGCTTTGGTCATGCAAAGTCAGCTCTTCAGGATATCAACACCTCATCTGGGCTGAAGCTGGTGGTGGATCTCCTGTGGGATATGCTTATGCTGCCCACAGAGAGCAGCCCCAGGACCACCCTGAGGTCACATTTCCCTGCTGCATAGGAAGCAAGATCACAGATACAAACCACAAAGGTGTGGTTGCTGCTTGATTTTGTAAACAAGCTTGACCCAAGTCCCTGGCTGTACACCAATCCCTGCCGTCAAGCATGCTCAGACAAGCTGCCTCCGGGGCCATTTGCAGCCTGTCAGTGCGGTGCTGAAGTGAATTGTTAGCTGGAGAAGGAAATCACTGTGCACAGGGCTACTGTGCAGATGACTCCTTTTGATTAGTACAGGCATAGTCATGCCAAGATCTCACATGTCAAATTTGGGGTTTTTTGATTGTCAAGTATGAACAAGATAATTCCACTTTGCAAATGCGGATTTACAACTACACTCATTTCTTTGCTTGCAAGGTTCCTATCTTGGCTATTACTGCTGATAAAAATGGTGTAGATTAGACATTAGTGTCTAATTAAAACATAAAATCATTGAAATTCACGTGCTTTTGTTAGTAAACTACGTAGTTGTTCTTTTTACGCTCCTTAACATCTTCACCAACATGGAAAGTGTCACCAGCTCAGCAGCAAATAGCAACAGAACTAGTGGTGTGTTAAAACTCATCAGGAAAATATCCTTAGGCTATGTTTCTCTACTATACTGCTGTCCTGAATACATTTGTGGTTTGGTGTTAGATTTATCCATTTCAGCTAAACACAGCAGTCAGCATTACTTCCCATCCTCCTCCTGATCCTAACTCACTGTATGAGATCCCTGTAGGACATAAGACAGCGGTGGTATTTGATACCCAATAAAACTGGTTTGAGATTCCCCGAGAAAATGTCTCTATGGTAAATTGCTGTTGCTACATTTTTATAATATTATTTTCAGATAACTTCTGACAAAATTAATGGGAAAGGTTTATATAAATTTATGGCCGTAAGTACTAGAATATCCACAAATATTTCTGAACATCAGCTGTTTGAGTTGAATGTTGGGCTTAGAGGATAAAAGAAGCTTCAAATCAACAAGAATCTCAGCAGGCTGAGTTTTGCTTTTGGTTTTGGAGTATCTCATGTGCTAAAACTCAGTAAACTTTTTTTTTTAATAGAACTCCCATAGTTTTGTTTTGAAAAACAAAACCACACCATTTATGTAAGGACACGCAGCAGCAGCAGCACTTTGTACTTAGTGGAAAATGTTAAGTCAGGAGGTGCTTCACCTCCAGGAGCTGTGTCCTCTCAGAGGATGGTACCAACAGCTGACTGAACCTTGTAGAAAATGTAGCAATTACATATTTTAACCTGCAGCATGTTTACACATTTAATATCACATAAGTGGGTGATATAGTCACCGGAAAAGGCAAAGCCTATTTTAAACATTGAAGCCTACATCACACATTGTGATGGGTGCTAATTTGCTTGAAGGAAACTTATATGGTAACTGCGGAGTGTTTCTGCTTGAGAAAGAAGGCTGTTGGCTTTGACATTTGCAAACAAATCTTTGAAATGATAGTGTCGTTGGGACAGAACAGTCAGGTAATTTTCCAGCCAAAGGAAACTGTTCTTGTCTATATCATATTGGTGTACATGCAGAAAGCCAAAATCCAGGTTCAGGAGACATGCTGATTGCAATTCTGTGGTTTTAGGTGACAGTATCTACCAATGCGGTTTATGGACTACGTGAGCTGCATCAGCAATTTGTGTTGCTGCTGTGACTGTTTTCAGTACAAGGATCAGCTGATTTCAATTTTAATACTGGCATCTCTGAGCAGTTGTCTTCATTTGGTATTTAAAATAAGATATGAAAACATAAGCAACTGTCTCAGAAATTACAGTATTAGTTTAAAAGCCTTTTAGCACTAACAAGAGTGGCCTAAACAGAAGGTTCTTTTTGCATTCTTTCAATATTAATATGATAGCAAAAAGAGAACTCATTGTGTTCTCGTTATAAATGACATTTTGGTAACATTAAGATCTTGCAGTTTTAACACTATGTGTACCAAATGAAAAAGATTAAATCAAAACATCATAAATATTCTGCTGAATGATATGTTTTCCATCTTATTTACTTGAATGTCCTGGGTGAGCAGCTTGGCTGGTGATAAGTAAGCTCAAAGAGCGATCTCAAAGGGCAGCTGAAAATAACAGCACTGAAAATGAAGTGCAGCATTGAGTTACACAAGATTAAGCTGACTAATCTGCTGACTCAGTTTTGCCTTTGTTTTTTGGTTTTGTCATGCAAGATCAAGAGTCATGCAGACAAATGCGTAATGGCATTCCAGGCTAACAATAATAACACTATCAACAAGCAATGGGATTTTCTCCTGCAACCTCTGCATCCTCCAAAGAGAAAACAGGAAAATGCTCACCTGTGGCAAGAGGCAGCAGCCTCAGGACAGGGAAGGAGTGTTCCTTTGCTTATTACAGGTGTACTGAATTTGGTACTTCTGTTTTACAGAAATGTTTTGTTAGAGTTGCTTATTTAAGAAACCTTACGTCATACTGCATATGAGGGGCCTAGAAGGGAAGCCATGCAAGGAAGTGGCTGAGGTCACTTGGTTTGTTCAGCCAGGAAAACAGGAGACTGAGGGGAGACCTCACTGTGGTCTTCGACATCCTCATGAGGAAAAGAGGAAGGACAGACAGTGATCTTTTCTTTTTGATGACCAGTGACAGGACCCTAGGGAATGGTATGAAGCTGTGTCAGGAGAGTTTTAGGCTAGATATTAGGAAAAGGGTCTTCCCCCAGAGGCTGGTTGGACACTGGACCAGGGCAGTGGTCACAGCACCAAGCCTGCCAGAGTTCAAGACGCATTTGGACAATGGTGTGATTCTTGGGACTGTCCTATGCAGGGCCAGGAGCCGGACTTCGATAATCCTTGTGGATCTCTTCCAGCTCAGGATATTCTATGATTCTGTGTGTCAGGAGAGAACCAGATTCAAAATACAGCCCTTACAACATCTTCAGAATATAAAGCAGCAGCAGCATACTTTTCTATATGGGCCGTAGTTTGGACAGCCCAGAGATATCAAACTCTAATGAGTGCTGATGGATGAGAAAACTGTCAGTGGAGCCACTGGAAAGTTTAACCCTTGCCCAGGGTGTGAATGGGAGCCTACTCTTTACTCACAGAGATGGTCATGTAAGAACTGCTGATCCCTGGGAGCTGCTCTCCCAGCAGTTCCCACCATCACTGCTTTGGTGAGGTTGAGGACCAGCACAGGAAAACCTGTCAGTGGTTATCCTTGCATTCCTGACCCTGAGCGAATCCTTGGAGGATTGTTGGAAGGGCACTGCAGACACATTGGCATGAGAGCAGGCCGTGTCCATGGGATTGCAAAGGACAAGATGAAGCCAATATATCATGAAAGGGTACTCTGACTGAAATGAGAAATAAGAGTCCTTCCAAAACAGGAATCATAGTAGCTGAATGCTTTTTTTTTTTTTTTTAATATGAGAAATAGCAATGACTAAAATTGGAGAATGATACTGCAGAAATGAACATGTTGCAGGGCAGCTGGCATAACAGGCTCTCCAAAACAAAAAGGGAATGAAATAAAGCCTCAACCCACATTGCAAACATTTCAATATTTTCTCTTTCCCTCTGGAAATGATTTGGCTGTATCATTACCAGGCACATCTCTGATTCTACCTAAGCAGCTAAATGTATGCTGATGGCAGCATGCATTTTGCCTGCAGTGAAAATGGAGGTTCAGACCAAAAGGAACCTGGGAAGTAGTTTGAAAATGAAATAAAGGCTCTGTACACCTGGGATCATGTCTTCGGGGTGCCACTCATGGCTCTGACATGGCACTTGATCTCTGTGTACATCATTTCTCTATCTGTGGAATGCAGACAACTACATTTATTTTTCTAGGTGAAAGCACACTGGGCTTTTACAGCTGAGTACTGCTATATCAGAACTAAGTATTTTTACTATACATTTTACTGCAAGAGTTTCAAATAATAGCTGAAAGATGGGAAGGGCTCCCAGGCCAAACAATTTTGTCACCATTTTATTGGATAGATAAAAAGGTTTGGCAGGTAAATGAAAAAGTTCATTTCTACTAGTTGATCATGATGTGAGAATATAAAGCAGAAAGATCTGGTTTGGTGATGGAGTTCCCCTCTGTATTATGATTTTTTTAGCATAAAAGCAGTACTTTGTGGAAGAAGAAGGACTAAGACCCTAAACAGAGGCACAGAATTCATTTGTGCCTTTACACCAGCTTTGCTAAAACACGGTTTGCAGACATGAATGTATATGGACATACTGAGTTGAAGTTCAAATGCTGGCTTATAGTGTTGACTGAGCATATTTAATTTGTTAATTTCCTAAATAGCATCTTGTTAGAGAAATGCCGGAAATAAATCTGCGCATGTTGGATGTTATAAAAAAGGTCCTTGCAACCCCTGAACTTACTGGCACATCTGTGTTTCCCTCATGTAAGCTACTATTGTCAAAGATGCATCACTTAGCCACACTCTGGACTTGAATGTAGCACAGGAAATTTTCAATTCAGGAGCGATGTCTTTTGGTTTTTAATGAGATTTTATTTTGTTTGGGGTTTTTGTTTATTTGTTCGTTTTATTAGGTGGATCAATATGTTTAACAATACATAAGACCTGAAATAATTAGAGGCATATCTACTTTAATGCTCAAGCAAAAGTTTTTAAATATTTATTTTTAAATATTTAAAATTATGGTCTGCATGCTTTTTTAATGTAGATGTTTGAATGTTGAAGTTATGGGGTTCTGTTAAAACTCAGGATGTCAGATAACCATATGGAAGCTTTTGGAAACTAGTCTTACTGTGTGAACCAAATCTCTATTGGATCAGTGTTTACATGGTGCTAAATGAAATAAAGAAGTACAGAGTTTCAGTTGAGAAGTTCACCACAGCAACCCCTTTCTCTGGTTACTCATTTGCTTCTACTTTTAATCACTGAATTCGAGCTTCCATCTTCCTAAGTTAACTGGCTCTCTTGTAGAGTGACCATCTGCTCATCTATCCTGCCTCTAAGGATTTTTTTAAAGCAATGCTCATCCCATAAGATTTGTAAGGAGGGTAGAAAAAATGTCAAAATCCTTCGGTTCATAAAAGTGTTGTGGGAAAATAGAAATGAGCAGAGGAAAAAGTTGTTTCTGGCCTTCGAGGATAGGAGAGGCTCACCATCATCTTGTTCTTTATCAAGATGATCAGTGTGGGAGAAAGATCCTCCAAGTGTCCCAGTCATGGGAAAAGTTTCAGTGATGGTTTGCACTTCCTCAAGAGCGGCAGTCAAGACAAAAGTATGAAATGAAACTGGGTTTAATTGATTTCAGGGAACTTAACACTACTTATTTTCTTGTTGGTGGTTGTGTTTTATTTCTCCAAGAAAATCTAGGAGCGTAAAAATGTAAGTGCTATTTCAAAATCAAATAAGAATGTCCAGCTTAAGAGCTTCATGCTTTTTCAAAGATGATTGTTTGACTTCTGAACTTTTGCTTATTTAAGACATCATAGACTTAAAAAGGAAAAATATGTGTAGCCATGTGACAAAGCAAATACACCAAAGGAGGATTTATTCAGTTTTTAGAAGATCAGCAGCAGTGATTCACCCTCTTGGCTGCTCTGGAGTGCAATATGGTCAACTAATTCCTCCAGGGAGGAAGAAAAGATGAAAGTCCCCCAGCGTTGCGATGGTCACACGGGGAGCAGTGACCTGTGCCAGGGCAGCTCCAGCCAGTGCACCAGGTACAAAGAACACTGCAACCTTAACCAGCAGTGTTGTGGTTCAAGTTAGGCAATCCAAATGTAGCTTTTAGTGGCTCAGTGAAACACAGTGGAAACTTTAAAACAAGAGCACTCACCATCCAGAGACTGAATAAACAAAAGCATATTTAGACAACTGTGTGCTATTCAGCACTTTATATCATGCAAAGAGAGTCCCTCCTCTTTTCAAGCCCCCGCACAAATCTTGCCATAGATTTTTCAGGCTGATCTCAGAGATTTCTTGTTTTCAAAGTTAAAACAACATCAGTTACTAGATCTAGATGAGTTGAAAGGAGTGTCCTTTTTATTCCCTGTGTCCCTTATTCAGCTTTGAAATCTATTACAGCAAAGCAAAGTATGTAATAAATGTGTTTGTTTAAGTACGTGCTCAGGTAATCAATGTTTTATAAGTATTTACTGCTTTATTGGAATTTTTGATCCTTGGAAGGATCAGTAATTTAGACATTTTCTGAGAAACACGCACTGTAGTAATGTCCAAAGTGGCATTAAGCAGAGAAAAACCCCACTTGCAGGTATTACAATTGATAAAATCAGTGTTTTCTGGGCTTATTTTTCATAGATTCTGTGGTCTGCTTTTTACTCTTTAACCTGGTCATTTATGTTTATGTCTTTTGTCTTTCTTACCGATTCCATAGTGAATCTCTTGAAGAAAAACTTGAAAGCCTGGATGCTGAAGATCTCATGTCTCATCTGTCACGACCAGAAACCTACCTAGATGAGGAGAAAAGATCAAGGAAGTAAAACTGACCAAACTACGGCACTGACAAGGTCACTTACTCAAACAGTCAATATGAAACAATGTCTGTTAATCCTTCAGTGATGGCAATTTATCGTATATTATTTGATCACTGAATTTGATATTTTGAATTTCATTGTGGTAATGAGATCCAATAGAAATCCCCTGAAAAATAACACCTTGTTAAAAATTGCTACAGGAGAGTTTCATTTAGCTGGCTGGGAAAACTCTCTAACTCAATGTGGCAACTACTCACTCAGCTGCACTGAGTGCAGCGCTGGTAACATCATCTGTCCAAGTTGTCTGACACTTCAGAAGACCCTGTTTTCAGATATAACTTCAGTCTAATCATTCAGGCTGAAAATTTCCATGTCAGGTGTATGCACCAGACTGATCTTTTTTGGAAGATGGAGATAAGATTTGAAGGATAAAGAGACTGGGAGCAAGAAATGTTCTGACGGGGAGCAATCCTGCATGTAAGAGAGGGAAGGAGGGTGTGGGGGGACAGTCATAGCACACCATGGAAAAATGGTTTTGCAGTTTTTCATCAGACTTCTCTGCTATTATATTGTGTACTCTTTCCAGGTTAAGCATTGTGTTGCTCTAGGGGAAGGAAGGTGTTAAGAGATGCTGCAGAGCCTCAGGAAGGTAGGTAGAACTGGCACATACCTTTCACTTTGAGCCCTTCTGGGCTTATCTCCATGTTAGGTCCAAAAGGACAAGGCAGAAAAAAGATTGACAGGGTTTTGGGGCCAGATATTGGTGCTGGGAAGGCGAATGCTACACAGAAGACATTGCCATGAGTTGATAAAGCAAGGAGTCTGGGACAAACCCCATGAGACAGAGAGATGTGGACTGGGTAAACCGGCAGAATGGGAGATGTGACAAGGACCCATAAGGATGAGATTGGGATCAAACAGAGGAGCTAAGGCCACAGGGGAGTGGGAGGCCATTCCCAGATCACAGCCTTTGCTTAACCAGTCTGCCCATTTTCACTTGAGCGCATCACTTGATTCCTTGATTCCATGAAGAAAAGCACATTTCCTCCTCTATAAGTCTTTTTTTTTTAACCTTCTGTCTAAGAGAAGTCTGGTTAGGCCTGTTGACCTATTTCCCCAGAGACTCCTGTAGTTTGTTTATGGGTTTTGTCCTGTTTGTTTGGTGTTTCCAGATATGTCATGTGGGTCTGGAGGTTTGCCAATCCTCAACATTAAAAATAACAGAATAATCCCTGTCTCCAAGACACATGAGATTCAATTAAAAATTGCAACATAAGACTTTTTGGATGGGATGTTACTATCTCATTTTTCCTTTCTGTTTCTGAGCCTTTATGATACTTTCAAGTGATGTTGTCAAGAGCTTTTTTGTTATTAGGAGGGATAGGCAGCTCTTTAAACAGCAGATTTCAGATTTTTACATACTGGCTGGAAAGGATCTGAAATTCTACCAGGTATGCCACCAATTTGGTAGCACAGGAGAAGAAATGGCTATGGAAATGGCTCGTAAGGAAGAGGTGAGTCCTTTGATTTGAAGTAGCAAGAGAAGTATCTACCTTAAACCAAGAACATTATGCCTGAATGTTGTGTTACATGCATGAAAAAAGTTGTTAGAAGAAGGTCTGGGCACTGCACTGGTTTTTTTTGTGAACTGGGAAGGGCCTCCCCTGACAGACAGCTGAGTACCACCATCTTACAGCAAACCCATAGCCACTGGCAACCCTGGATCTGATTCAACCCATGATGACATGTCTGCTTAAAACTGTTTAATTTTACAGCACGCCTCTTTCTTTTAATTATATTATCCATCTCCTTAGGCAAAAAAATCACCTTCATCATCATAGGTTTATACTATTCAAATCAAAGCGAGAAATAAAATATATATAATGGCTCATTGCTTTCTAAATTGGGCGCTGACCTGAGTTGACGAGTAACTATGATTTACATTTTGAATTGATGGCAATTTATTTTTCGTAAGTCTAAAAAGTCACAGAGTCTCTTTACATCTGCTATAAGAATCTACTGAATATTATTTAATTATTCATTTGCTATAAGCAGAGTTATCAACATTTTTGGTTAGATCTCAGGGGTTTAGGATGACTATATTCCCTTTCTACATCTCCTATTCATTTTTGGGCCTCTTGGTACAACAGCAACCAGCAAATAAATGAAATATCAAAGAAATCTAGAAAAATATTTATAAAGAAATCAAGTTGGTTGAATTTATCATCATTGATTGGTGAGAAACAGCACTGAGAAGGAAACATATGCGGCTCTCCTAGAGAGAGAAAAGGTGGTGAATGTGCTCATGTGGGTTCAACACTGAATCTGTGACCTTTGGACAATTTATTAGGGCACCATTCAAATGGCAAATTCTTCAAACCTTATGCCCACATGAGTGATTTGTCTTTTGAGGCTAAGTGCAGCTTTTACGAAACTCTTGAACTAAAGACAGTAGTAGAATTTAGGCTGCGTCAAGATGGCATTTTGACTCTATTTCTCACCCCCCAAAAAAGGAAAACCAATGCTTCCCAACTGTACTTGGCAATGTGAAGATAATACTATCAGGTTTATGTAAAATCCTTACATATGACAGTATGTGAGTGGGAGCAAGTGGGAGCAAGGAGTGAATATGAAATATAAAAACCCAGAAGAGACAGAGAACAATGAAAACCAGAGAAATATGATTGCCTTTTACCCAGGGACACCTACACCTAAAAAGAGAAAAACTACTTGGGGTTTCAGTAAGAAGAGGGTCTAACTAAGAACAGGTTGACACTAATGGCAGCTGGGTGGCAATTTAATTCAGTACAATAATACAATAGCTGATTCCATTAGGAAAGCATTTTTCTTGTGCCTGATTATAAATACATACAATTATATTGAATTAATTGGTACAGTCTAAGTGCTTGACTAATTCTAATGCTTAACTAATAAGTATAATGAGTTGAATCCCTATATTTTTAAACTTTTAGAACTGGTTAAGTAGTATGGAGAGACAATGGATTCTCAGTAACAGAATATAAAATTTGCCAATATATTTGGTAGTAGTCAAGAAGAAAATCTTATTCAGGGATTTTGCAGAGGAGAAGAAAATATCAGGAAATATTTTGTACACTATTTAATTACCTGCATTAGATATTGCTTAAACTCTGTGTGATTTCATGCATAAATCATTTAATGACTTAAATTGTTTTTTATTTTGGAGGTTTTGTTTTTGTTTTTTTCTTTCATAATAGAATATACAACCTGGACAGTAA
The DNA here is from genome assembly GCF_001715985.3 of Manacus vitellinus. Lineage (NCBI taxonomy): Eukaryota > Metazoa > Chordata > Aves > Passeriformes > Pipridae > Manacus > Manacus vitellinus. Next base: position 8,294,800 of record NW_021939396.1, on the reverse strand, counting down.
TAATATAAATACATATTTTGCAAATATAATGAACATTTTAGGGCAAATACTAACCAGCCAGTTTTCTAACATGCCTGAGCTGTAGTTAACCTAACTAGAAAAACTCAAATGAGCAAAAGTTAATATTGTTTCTACAGTCAGTGATATAACAATAATAGTAGTTGTGTGCCACCATGCTAAAAATCAACTCCCTTTATGTCCAAACAATAGTGTGAATCACATAAATCTGACCTTGATATACAAATGTGATCATGTAGTAATTATAGCTCTTGTGCTTTCTGTATAAACAGACTACTTCATTTGGAAGTGCTGTAGGTTAGTGCTTCATTCTGCAATTTACAGCCAATGACTGAGCAGAAAGCTTTTATATCCCAAGAAGCTTTAAAATAAAGCAGGTAAAAAAAACTTATTTCCTGCAAATGAAAAAATAAGCTGTTATTTGAACTGCTGTGAATCAAATCTTTACTCTGTCTATGTTCTGCTGAAAAGCAGGTCTTACAAATTTAAAGATTGTCTTTGAAAATGACATTTTACAATATTAAAGATATTTTCATGGGCAAAATATAGAATTTAATTACTCAGTCCATGTGATAATTGACATGTTCTTTAACAACTGTGAGTTTAACAAAAATGTCTTTGATTTTGTGCCAGAATCTGCTTGTTCTGTTTGTGTCTATGCTGGTATCATCCAAACAGGATGTGACAAACATATGTTCTTTGGCTTTGTCCTAATCCATGATTTGGATAACACTATTACAATGTGGTCTAACAAACTTCAGTGAAGCAAATCTGAGGATGTTTGTCTGTGGTCTTGATTTTAGTATGTTCCAAGCAATAGAAGCTCTGTCCTGACCTCATACATTAGCTGTATGGGTTTTCAGTGCTTCCATAAAAATACACTATCAAAATATTAGCACGCTTATAAACATGGGCTAAATCCTGAAAGAAAACAATAATGGAAAACTTATTACTGACTTGTACAAACCCAGCATAGAGCCCAGAATTGACCCTGAAGAGCTGACTGACATCCTCTTGATGATGAGTCCCTATTTATAAGGGGTTTTAAGAATGTAAATTGCTCAGTTTTTAATCTATTCAATCATTACATTGATGATTTTAGATAATTCTAGTTTCTTAATCAAAATTTTGTTTAGTGCCAAAAGTGCTACCAAAGTTTATAAGTATTACATCAGTAGTATAGGTTTTTTCCCTGGAAAATTTAAAACCTCAAAAAATATCAAGATAGCTTTCTTGAAATAAAATATATTTTACTTAATTCCATTCTGATTGGCATGAATTGCATTACTTTTCTCTGATTCTTTATAAATAGTGCCTGGAATTAGCCATTCCAGTGTTTTACACTGGATTGATGTCAGGTTATTAATCCTGAGGTCATTCCACTGAACTTTCAAATATATTGGCAAAGTATGAGATTTCTTCTATTCATCTTGAAATACCCACATGTTAGAATATGTATGGAAAATCAACTGAAAAATTCAGAACTTTGCTTGGATGGCGCTTTTAGAAATAGCAACTGAAAAGAAAAGAACCTAGTTTTAGGAGATGGTATGACTGTTAAAATGGAAATTACTTCTCCATCCTCATCTGATATGATTGTCATATGATTATGAAATAATCATGGATGGGCTGTGCAAAAGCTATAGAATAATTGCACTGGACAATTTGTGGTTTAGGAATTCATGCTGCAAAATATGATAATTCTAAAATAATTCCACAGTTTTGTACTGTATCACCACCACACGATGTGACAGCATGTTGCCATAGAGGGCCAGAAGGCCTAAGGGTGCTTGTTTGGTAGATTTCTGCAGCCTCATTCAGAAGCAAATTTTCTTTAAAACTCAGATATATGACAAAGATTTGTGTAAGTCTTTAGATTGAAGGACCCTCTAGTTTTTGAAGCCTATCTTTTGTTATTTGTGTAAGGGCTTCAGGATGATGGTGTTATGAGTTAAATCTCCTTGTATCCACTTAAGAGTGACCCTTTTTATCACTTCTGACTATATCCATCAGCTGTTTCTTGGGCTCAGGGAAGAATTTGTATTTTGTGGAGGCAGCAGCTAATCAGAGTGTCTGCTGCCCAGCTTCAGACCTCTGGAGAGCTTTCACTGATCTCATCAAGGGTATTTTTTTATATTTGATGACAAGGTTGCCATCCATAGCCCAAGGTTCTGAGCTACTTATAATCCACTTCTGAAGACTGTGAGGGGCTAATAACAAACAAAAGTACTTCCTACCTTCTCTGTACAGTGAGTTGCTGCTTAATTATTTACTCAGTACATAGTCTATAGCGAACTGCCCTGTGCATGGTATATAGATTACAGATTAATAATATACTCTGAATGCAACATCAAGCCCTCTTGTCACTGCCCCCACTTGTTCTCAATAGCCACTGATTTTGGGCTGAATTCAAGATCAACCATTTGCTGGCTGTGACTTTAGGAGAGAGTAAGTATTAAAATTAGAAACTAAACCTGGTATAGCCATATTAAAGATCAACTTGTGTCTGCACAAAAAGTCAGATGCACCTGAACTTTCCATGTGCTTCCTTCCTGCTGCGTCGGCAGCTCCCAAGCAAAGCAAACAGCATTCCTCCTGCTTCCAGCCTTCATCGATTAGTCAGGTACTAATGAGGTCATGCACTGTCCTTGTGTCTGAAGACCTCACAGAAATTAATATATTTCATATATATTTGTAAGATGGTTACATCAGACTGAAGACAAGACCGTTAAGCTCCAGTTTGTGACTTCTGCTTGTGTCCAGTCTGGTGTCTCAAGAAGAGGGCCACCCTTTGATCACAAGGATGGCACCACGGTGCCTTCTGTCAACCCCTCTTGTCTTGGTACTGCTTTGCCCTTCAAAGTGTTGTATTTTTCATGACTTCCCCTTCTGCCAAGCAGAATCAGTCTTCTACTTAGCAACAGCCCTGTGAAAATGTCATTTATTTTGGCTCAATAATACTTCTAGCCATCCTGTCCTTCAGCTGAGTGCAGAACTATCAAAGCATCTGTACAGAATTTCCCCAAATACAAGGCACATAGGAACCTCAATACAGGCATAGAAAGATGTTCCTAAGTATTCTCTTCTTTTGTGCTTTGTGTCTTTATCTACCCATATAGTGACTCATGCCCAGATCCATGAGCATGGATCATTTTCTCTTTGAAATCAATGGCCTAAAGTTGTGTAAGGGGGGGTTAGGTTGGATGCTAGAAGAAGGGTTCTTCACGCACAGGGTGGTTGGGCACTGGAACAGGCTCCCCAGGGAAGTGGTCACAGCACCAAGCCTGGCAGAGTTCAAGAAGTGTTTGGATGATACTCTCGGGCACATGGTGTGACTCTTGGGATTGTCCCAGGAAGGGCTAAGAGTTGGACTCAATGATCCTCGTGTGTCCCTTCCTACACGGGTTATTCTGTGATTCTGTGATTTCTGTCTACATAGAAAAATGAGATTAACTCAAAAGTAAGTGACAGAACAGAGCTTTAACAACTTGATCCAAACTCAGTCCCTGTAAATGGGATTCTTTAGCTTTAGTGAGCTCTCACTCAACTTTTAGTCTGTAAAAAGTGGGATGTATCTGACAAAGTATCTTTGCCTGGGCTGCTCACTCCAGGCTCCTTTTATTGTTACTGTTGATACAGTAAATACAGACAAGTGAAAATAGGGTGCAGCTCACCTCATCCTGCAGAAGTAGCTGTTTAAAACACAGGTACTAAAGTAGACGTCTACAAAGTCAGATGAATCACAGCCTAAACTTCTTCTTTCATTTTGCTGACTAAAAGAGAGAGAGTAGAGTGCTGAGCCCAGAGACAGACACCTACCCCAAGGATGCTGCATCTCCTAAGTGCATTGCAGCAGGGCCTTCTTATTTCTGCCTGAACCACACCAGAAGGTTCAGATATAAGACTGTATGGGCAGATACTAGACTGTACCTCTAATTCTACAGTCAGTAAGAGATATCAGGAGGAAGAAAACAAATTTAGAAAGAAAAAAATCCCAAAACTTTTAAGGGAAAACCCCAGGAAAAAGTCCCTATTGGTGCACTACTATGGATGCTGACATATTTTCCAGTGGCAATATAATGGGAAGTTGTACTGATCTTTAGATTTTCTTGTGTAGAAGTTGCACAAAAACCCCACAATGAAACTGTATGTTGTAATGTAAGTTTTATGTTTTTACCAACGGAATGATGCAGCTGAAAAATAACTTCTTTTTTCAGTTTCAGTTGTATCAGTTTCCTGCTCAAGTTCATGTGACAGTACCTTGTCTGCCTGTCTTGGTGACTATGAATTTATAGAGACAGAAGCAATCAGATCATATAGTTTTCAAGAAGGTAGGAAAGTATTGAGACTGAGTGTCTCCAGCCCTGGAGGTAGTTAAAAATACTGAATAACTCACACATTATTGTCTCTAAACACCACTTTTTTTTTTAATAAATCAATAATTAATAAAAAAATAATTTTACCAGTGCATTAATTAGTTAAACTAGCTAAAGCGTTGCTAATATCTCTACAAGTGACAGTGAGATGAGTATTTTGTATGTACTTGGATGTGGTTGGCTCATGTTACAGAAAGTAGAGATGTGCATGGTGGAAATCTTGAGGTTTCTTTTGACCTTCTGCAGCTGTGGAGCTGAGCTGCCTGCTCAGTGAATACTTACCAAGTGGCAGTGTTAGAAAAAGAGAGGAAAAAAAAAAAGAAAGACAACTGTTTCAAGGGGCAATTATTGAAATGAGCTGGAGAAACCTGGATGACTAAGTCCCCAGTCTCTGGAGAATTTCCTTTAAGCACTTTGATGAATTTTAAAATGATATTGCATTCTGGGTTTTAATAACGTAGTCTTACTCCTCTTTTTCTGGCTTTAGGCAACTGCTGTTAAGTCCATTTTTCACAAAAGCATAAGGAACCTGAGTTAATAAGGCAAAGTCACTAAACCCAGCAGTGCAGATCTGCCAGATGCCTGAGAGCAGGTGAGGGGCAGGTGCGTGCATTGCCTTCAGCATCACACCTACCAAGGGGGGCCTTTTGGCCTGTCAGATTGTGCATCTGTTTCACTTGCAGTTCAGCAAATTAATTAAAGAGGAAAGACTTTTGGTATCTCTAGCACAATCAGTGACAAGTTATGCAGCCTTGGTTTCCTTTCTCTGTTTTATTAATGACCTGAGCCTGGATCTTGACAAGATAAGAGACATCTCTGATTAGAAAAACCACCGGCACCAACGGGAGGTGTCAGTCCCCATCACTGGTTTACAGTTTTAGGCCGGTTTCTTCAGTGAGCAGTGATTGAAGTGCAAATGTTTTGCTGCTTAAGTTGGAGTCACAAGCAAATCTGGCACTGAAATACCAAGCCAAGGGTAGGTTTAGAGTGCCTTAGTCCCTGGGAAAATTCAAAAGCCCGAGTCAGCTGCCCATATGTCTCATTAGACAACATCTGGAAGGCTGGACACTTAAAAGTGGGTTAATGGGAGAAGACACAGTATGAAGGAGGCACCTAAACCACCTAACAGGGAACATAAGAGGTACAATTGGACTGTGAGCACAGCCTTGGGGTTGTCTGTCTCTGTAGCAGACCTGTAATCATGAATCTGCCCCGGACATGGGAACTGAAGTCAGCCCTCCGTATCTTGTAAAAATGCAATGCCCCCTGTAACACTTGAGAAGTTTGTGGCACTCTGTATTGGGGAGGCTCTGCATTCAGTTGCCTCCACCGCCTGTTGGGACCACAATTCCCAGCCAGCCAGTGCCTGTCCTTTCCCACAAGCCCCTAAGACCACTCACCAGGGCCTAGAAATTGTTAGTAGTTACAAAACATTCAAGTTAAATCTTCCTTTGTGAAAAACAAAACCAATACCATAGAGCATTGTGAATCTATCTCAGAGTTTTTTCCAGGGAACATCTGATCCAATTTAATTCAATAAGTCCCATTCCAGCCATTAATCTCCAGCCAAATTTTGTTTTTTATTTCATTGCACGTTATGATTTACTGCACAGCTCTCTGTTCATTATTAGTTAGAGAAGCAGTTGTTCAGATCCTTTTTCTCTTGATCTCCTGATCAGGAAAATACTGCGCAGATGTGAACAGAAGTAAGACTATTATTCCTCTGAGAGAACTCTTATCCACTTAAAAATAGTGTCTGTGAGGGAAGTTATGATCTTGCAAATAGCTTCTGCTTCTAAGAAAGACTACATTAACAGCACAAATGAGGCCAGCTTTCCTTACATCAGGTCTACCGTTCGCTGCAAAAACCGTGCAGTAACTGTCAAAACTAATATTGCACAAATATCCTGGGAGGAGTTAAAAATGTTGAAATCCCACATATACATCCTTCAGTACTTAGAAGAACCTGAACTGCCCAGCACATTCCAGAATAAACCTATTTCCTTTTCAGGAAACAAATATTTTGTTTGCTTCTATCATGCACAAGAAAGGACAAAGCAGAAACGTATTTTCTCATGATAACTACTGTCGAGACTGGAGGGTGTTGTCAGTGTTCACACAGATGCTGCCTAGTCACTGTAATTCTTCCTCCTCCCTTGCATTATATCTGTAGGAAACAGAGCAAAGCCCTCTGCAGTTTGCTTCTGGAGTAGGAACTGGGTGATACTGCTCCGTTCTAGTGTTTGTGACCACCACTCGTCTCCTGCTTAACCTGGTAAACTCATTTATGTTGCAGGTGGCTGGAGGTGCTAAGGAGCCAAAGCACTGACCTGTCTTTTCTGGGCATCTCAGTTTCTTTCCCATCTATGTTCACTTTCTGAAGGGAGCCCAGTGTCTTTCTGCAAGATGCAAATTGATTTGTCTTCAACAGCCTGGCCCGGCTGATGACATCTATTTAGAAAAGGCCTTGAATTATAAAAACAAATGTTCTGCAGCTCAGGATGGATTTACATTGTCCTGCACTGGGAAACTCCAGAGGAAGCGCTAAACTCTTGTCTACCAAAACCCTAATTAGTGGGCTGAAATAACTGACCTCACTCTCAAAAAGACATTGAAATAGTCTACCCAGGACTTTGTTATGAGCTAACATTCTGAATTTTAGGCAACCAGCTTTTGAAAATTACTGATTTAAGCTTTTGCCTACGATGTCCAGCTTTAGCAAAAAGGATTCTCTCCTGGTATCACTTGTCTAAGCAAAATGTTGCCACTGTACTAGCAGCCAGCACTAGTGTGCAAGCAATACTACTGTCAGGATATTATTATCCCCAGGAAATGCTTTTTTGCATTAACATGGTGGTTTAATGACCTGTTTAATGGCAAGAAGGTGTTTCTCCCAAGGAGAGAGAATTTAGGCACTCAGATAAATAACAACAGGTGTATTTCACCTAAATGTTATTGCTCCTAAAGCCACACTGGCATACCCAGGTTTGCATGAACACCAAGAAGGTTTGGGAACTCTGAAGCCCCATGTGGCCAGCCTGGAGGGGGAAACGCTTGTGAAAGTTTTTCTCCTGGGTTGTTGTGAGCACAGCACTGCACTCCTGTGGAAGTTCTCTTTTTGTCTCTCAGTAGTTGTGGCTTTTCCCTTGGGGAAGAGTTGGTTAGAGGTTTCAAGCATTGTTTTCTCCTTCTAGTAGTTTGCCTGTTTTTACAAAGTGTGTAGGAGCTCTTGAGTCCTCTGTTCCTCCACCTGTCTTGGTTGGGGGGTGTGTCAAAGTCTCAGGGGTACACATGCACACACAGCGCACAATTACTTCAATCTCACTTAGAGAGACAGGCTGTAGATATTGCAGAGTTCTCAATAACACATTATTTAAATTCCATTTAAATAGTATGAATTTCCATGATATAAGCTACTTTTTTGTCCCAGGATGTAAATCACAACACAAATAAGGTTCCCTTAAATTAAAAGGTGTTTTTCAGCACCAACATCATGGAAAAGTGTTGTCTAAGGCTCCTTGTTTTCCTTAGGGTCAGCCTAAACCTGATCTTACTGGTTGGGGTCATGTTCCCTCTTGTTCCTAATCTAATGGTGTAAATCTATGTCAGGAGTTTACTTCTAAGTCTAACTCTCATGCTCAAGTTGTAGCTCTTGGAGGGCTTTGCTTAGGATACTGCTGATGTGACTCACAGGACATGAGCCTATTGCATACCCCAAACTTGAGAAGATGGTTAGAGCTTAGAGGTTAGTCTGTTTGGGAAACCTTAAAATGGGCAGAATTAGTGCTAGAAATGATCCTTGGGGGAAGGATGTTTCTGGCTGAAGAGGAGCCTTACAACCAGGCTGTTCTCTGTGCTCAAAGGCAATGGAAGGGACGAAGCGTAGGAGTTTGTGATATACCCTGTGCAGACATGTATATACCACCCTATGGGGGAAACACCATAATTACTGTTCTGAGCTTCCAAGGAACTCTGTGAAGAAAAACATAAATCTCAGCCATCTAGAGATTTCTGTAATTCAGACCAGATGTCAGGTAGGCTGTTGTATGGCTCCAGCACATGACTTACAGTCACCTTTTTATCCTTGTTCCTGTGCTACTGACGCCCTTTAAGTCTAATATTCTCAAAAGTAAGGAAATATGTTTCCACCGAACCAAATCCCATTTGTCTAGGTAGTGAGAACAAATGCCAGTTGTAGATCATCTTGGATAGTCAATTTTAACCTCATCCTGGTCAATAGCGCAATATGATAGCTCCTTCTCAACCCCAAATTCATAAACACAGGAAATAAAAATTACGAGGTTTAAATAACCTGTGAGATCTAGGATTCTGGCTAAGACCTATCTTACCATTGATTAAATCTGGAATCAGATTGTGACATAAATTTAGGACAAATGTAACATTGGAATTATACCCTGCTGGTTGATAATAATTCAAAAGCTCTACACTTAATGTAGAATTATGGTACCTGTTAGTGTTAAATACCTTAATTATTTTAAAATATCTTCAGAAATTATTCTACCAAGGTAGAGGTCCTCTTTGTTCATGAGTATAGACAACTACTCAATTGTAGGAATTTCTGATCCTGACAAGCTTTGCTAAGTACTTGGCTACTAATTACGAACAGGAATAAAAGGACACCTGCTGAAATAATTATTAAAGGATGTGCAACTACAGCCTGCCTCTTATCAGATGGATGGAGCAAGTATCCTACATGAGCAGAGAATGCAATCTTACACATTTTATGACAAATATGCCATTATGTAAATGATTACATCAGTAAGCATATTAATTTGTGTGACTACTGAACTGCTTGAATTTTAATGCATAAGGAAAGTAGCAATATAGTTCCATGCTAAATTAGATACAGTAAGTGTTAGATTTCCATGGTGCTGGCATAATCTTATTCACTGACAAATAAAACTGAAATATTTCCACAAAATTCAGTTTGTAACACTACTATAAATCAGCTAGGAAACTAGGATTGTACCCTCACTGTCAGTAATGATTTAATACCCGTAAATTCAGGACAAAATTCCTTCCATTAATTTGCTTACCCATCTTTGTCTACCAATCTTGTGTACCCATAAAAGCCTTCTTTTAAATTGATACTTAAAATGTCTATTAGCTTGAGTAGGAAAAAGCTTACAAATCCATGTTGCTAATATCTGCAGGACAAGCACATCCTAAGTATGAGCTCTGGCTCAGAAAATCCTCTAGATGAGATCCTGGAAAGCCAGGGCCATAATCTGGGGATATATCTCTACATGTTCTTCCTGTTCGATTGTTGTATCCTACATGTGTCAGCCACTACTGGAGACAGGATCCTGAAGCGTTGGCTCAGGTGGTTTTATGTTCCTATATAGAATCATAGCACTATGCTAAGGGCTCGGTGTTATGCTGAATCTAGATACCATAAGGCTCGTCCTAGCACCTGAAATGTCCTGCTGTCTCTCTGTCTGACAGTTCTAGCCAGGACAAAATTGCTTTCTAGGCATTTGGCCAACTGCTATAAAAAGGGCATACAGCTGTGCCAGCCGTGGCAGGACACATCTCCTTCCTCTCCTTTCCACCGTAGTTTTCAGGAGCACATCAACCATGTGCTCTGCATTTCCCAAGTACCTGCTCCCTTTTGGCTCCTGCAGAGATGAACAAAAAGTAAGTGGGAGCCAGCCACGCTGCTCCTGCTGCTGGTCTAGGTGGTGCCTGCAGTGATTTACCTGTGGTTACATCATAATTCCATGCTAGAAGGTGGCAATCCCAGGGGTGTCGTTCAGCCACGAACTAAAAGTTGATTTCTTTTTTCCCCACACTGGAGAACAGATATGAGGGATGCATGGAGTTGCAGGTCCTTCCAGGACCCTGGGGCACAGCTAGATTTCTAACTGCAATCCCAGCCCATCTTATCCCTGTCTCACAAGGCTACAGCTTCAGTCACTGTAACCAGGAGAGAGGATTTGGCAAGGCCTTATTTGCTTTTTCTCCAAATAAGGTTGAGTTTTCAACCCTAAGGCCATACTCCAAAAGTCATTTACTCTCCTAGATCAGGGACCATTCTGGTGATTGTACAGATGTGGTATTTTTACCTACTAAATTATAAGTGAGGTTTGCAGCTGGGTGAAGAAGATTGGTTTCCCTCTTTTGTTTGTGCAATGATCACTTTGGATTATGTCCATGTGTAACTAAGGCTTTCCTAATCATGGACTGAGGATGCACTGGATCAAATGACAATTAAAAGCCCATGACCTTAGAGAGTCACAAACCACTTGCAGAATGTCTCATGGACAGCTTCTCCCATGGGGAAATGTTGCAATCTTCAGTTTTATATCTTCTTTAAGCCCAAAATGCTTTAAAACTGGATGTTAGCATTAGCTCCACAGTTCTGGGATAATGTGGCATCGTGCAGGTGCTGGAATCTTTACCTACACAAGCACAACTGCTCATCTTGATCCCACATCTCTCTCTAGTCTTTCCTCCCTGTCCGACAAATTCAGGTTTGAGGGATGAAGGAGCTCTAATGAGGCATTTTACCACCCCCAAACACGGTTGTTCCTTGCCCTCCCTTCCAGAGCCTGGCTCTCCAACACACACCACCCACCTCTCACTCCTTCCCCCAGGGATCACACAGCAGTCTCAGGCACGCTCAGCTTCACAGCAAAACTTCTCCAATTTGTTTGTTATTTTTCCTCTGGCTTTATTTATGAAAGTGGTGTGACAGAACACTCTCCCTCTTTTTGCCACCTCTTTTCCCTCTGTTTTGTTTCCCGTCAGGCATTTCACCCTGGCACACCAAGTAAAGACGCGAAAGAGGAGTTGGGAACATCTGGCCCTGGCTGCAGAGCATTGTCAAGAAGTTCTTAGACTTAAAATCAGCTTTTTCCCCCTCTTCGCGGGACCTTGCTGTGGGATGTTCAAGGCTTCCTGCCGCAGCCCCCAGGGTGGCCAGCAGCCCCCAGCCGGGGTTCCACTCTCTCCAACACAATTACAGCCTGCAAATGTTTAAAGGCAGTTTCTTTTGATTTAGCCACATGCTTCAAATTGTTATGTGGTTAACCACTGAGAACAAACCCCCACACAAATACCTACGTATCAACTCGCTTGAGCCAGGGTGGTAGTGTCGGGGGAGGAAGGGGAGAGGGGAGGCTTCCTCATTTTGCTTTTGATGAGAAGAAAATAGTTTTCTTTTGGCTTTCCCAAACTGCCAGCAGCTGCTGCATCATGGTGTGTGCTGGTTGATGCCCATTTGCACTTTTGTTTGCTGATGAAAGGAGTCTTGTTCGGCAGCCATGGCCATGTACCCCAACGGGCCACGTCCTGTGCTAGTGTAAATCAGCTTGTCTGGTGAATAGGAACTGAAAATGCAACCTTCTCTCTGTGTGTGATGTGCAAGAGCCTAGCTGGGGGAAGACTTCTGCACTTTGACATTGCCCTATCCCATGTCCCTTAACTCTTATAAAAACTGAATACTTTTCTGCTGACTCACAGAGACAGATGGATTTTGTTAACTCCAGTCAAGATAGAGGAGGATACACTAAAAACATCACTTGGCAGGGCTGAATGCAGTGTTGGGGTTCAGGGGGACTGAGCAAGGAGTTTCACATCTCGCTCTCTTCAGCATGGATGGAGCTTGGTTTGTGGGTGCCACATGGGAGGAGCAATGTGTGGTCTAGGCAGAGTCCTGCTGCTAATCAGTCTCTGAAATAATGGCCCACATAGTTGTTTCCCTCCCTCTCCTTGTGCCCTCTCCCTGGAGCACTGCAACTCCCCAAAGCCCAAGAGAAAGACTTGGAGCCAACAGCAATGAAAAAAGAAACACCCCAAAACAAACACAGAACTCAAATCCCCTCAGTAATTCCATTGCCTCTACTTAAATCTTCTTAAATTACAGAGGGTTTTAGTGAAGTAAATTAACTTCCCTTTGCTTGCATTTCCTTGCCTTTTTGAGGACTATGATGCTGAAGAGCAAATTGTCTTACAAACGGAATCCAACATGGGGACAGTTGCCAAACACGACTGGCAGAGCTGTTCATGTAGCGGTCCTGAGAGTGGACCCAAGTGGAAATAGAGATAATTATTTTGCCATGGGCCAACTTTGAGATCCATCTTAATTTTATTTTCGTTTATAAAATGGCAGATTAAAGACAATACAAGGTGGCTAAGAGATTCTTGAGGTAAAAGCTGCAATCTAAATGTGATCTGCTTTCTCAGGTATGAAACAAAATTGAATCCTTTGCTTTTTGTGGAAAACTGCATAAAAAGATGGGGTTAAAAGCTTTGGATGTGGGGAACATTTTTGGGGAAAGTGGTTTAGTTCCTCTGGTCCATTCATCATCTCAGCAATGAAACATCACTGTGTGTATGAAGTTAGCTCTGCAGGACTCTGTACCTGTCAAAATTGTTTATACATACTTGCCAACAACAGCAAGAAAGTCAGGAATACTGGCAGCTGTGATGGTGAGTGAGTTGGACACGTGGAGTGAGGGCATATGAGCTGAACCTCCTCACTGATGCAGAAAAAGAAAATGAGTGAGGGAAGGAACATTAAAGCATGAAGAGTCTAATCTTACAGAGTTTAATGATTGTGGTGGGTTACAAAAAAAAAAAAGACCTTTTGCAGAATTTTTTCATGGGCAACTGAGTAGGTAGGTCTTGGTGACCAGTTAGTCCTCATGCTGCTGAAGGTTCAGCAGAAGCACCTACTGGGGGATATTGTTACATTAACATTATTGGCTGTGGGTAGCTGATTGGTAATATAGCACTTAGATAATTAAAAACTAATATGATAATCACTTATTAAGGAATTATTAAGGAACTACTTAGTGCTTGGTATAGTTTTGTGAAAAGACAAAAAATTCTCAGTCTAAATCAAACAGAAACTTAATCCTATGTGAAGGCTATCAGGGGAAAAGAAAAAAGAGAGGGGGGAGGGCAGAGAATTCAGGTTTATAAAAAGAAACACGTACACAATGAGCTGAAGGTTGTGCTTCTGCACTTCCTGCTCTGGGTGTGAGCAGAAGAGGAAATACCAAAATACCACCAGAAAAGCTATTCCCACAGCATTCCCAACCTGGCTGAGACCAGAAAAGTTCTGACAGCCCTGCAGAAAAGGGGTAAAACCCCACAACCAAACCAGTCCCAAGCATCTTGCTCATCAGAAAGCCAACAAAATTTCCAAAGATGGGAAATTTGGGTAGACCTAGATGAGTCTTTATATTTCCACTGAGTCCTCATCCGTACTCTGTATTTTCTGCATTTCATGGATCATTGGTGACATTTGACTCTTCTTTCAGCTTTGAGAGGGGCACATTTCTGCTACAGCCAATTTGGTTGCATCACAGACGACCAAATTGCATGTTAGCCACAAGGCAGGTCCAGTCTAACTCAGTGAGGCACTCCTTGGCCCTCCTTTCATTTATGACAGTCAATCCATTACAGTGAAAGTACAACCTACATACACAGGAAGAACTGACTTTTCAATGCATAAAATGCCATCAGTTTCAGTGTTGCCTCGTGTTAATGATTAAAATGAATTCCTGAAGGCTCCCAGGCAGACAAGACATGAGTTTGGTCTGGCTGGTCTTGTAAACTTTCCTCTGATAGCAAAGTAAACCTTGAAGATGAGCAGCAGGATCACATTCAAAGGGTTGTATGGAAAGCCGGCACATCAGGCAATTAGTTTAAAACTTCAGATCTGGAAACTTTGCAAAGAATTTGGAAAATGGCTCTTTCCCTTTATTGGTATATAAAAAAAGGAAAGTATTCTGTCCTACTAAACCCCCAAAATTTAAATATTAAAGTCTCTTGTTTGATATGCATTATTATACACTAGAATTCAGGACTTACGAAATAGTCTAAGGAAAATCAGAGCTAAAGTAAAATTACTATAGAAAGCTGGGTTTCCTATAGATGTTTCCTCACACATCTAACCAAGGTCTGAATCAAACTTTTCCCTTACAATTACAGAATCAAATCCCTGGACTGGCTCCAATGAGCAGCTCAGGAATGTTCAGCACAACCAGAGCCTCTAGCTATGGGACAGAACAAAAGTTACAACAGTGATGATGCTTTATCTTCCACATCTTACTCCAGCAACACTTCCATGGGTGCCAACAATGAAATCTGCTTGAAAGAGGCCTGAAAAGAAGACTTTTTCTTTTCAAATTCTGAGTCAGTGATTTAGAGACTGATCAACTCATTGCATTTGTGACTGTGGTTAACAGAAACCACCTAAGGCTGATAATGCCATCATGAACTCTCACATCCAAAAATTAAGCTAAAACCTTATCTAAGCCAAGCCCCATGTCTGAATGCAGCTTTCCAGTTCATTCAGAGCAGCATAGCACTCAGCATTTTCCCTCCAACAACAGAAAGCCCCTTCCTGGCCTCCCAGAATGTTGCTGCATGAGAATACAGTTGTCACTCCTACTGCAAACTTATTTAAGAGACAATAGGACAAATAGTTGGCACATAGTTTCTTCTTAAAAAGTAAATCTAGATCAACAATAAAACATAAAAGGCCAAGGAAACATGCAAAGACACTCAGAAAATGCTCATTTTACTTTGCAGATTAATTTTTGCTGAGAGTGAGACATTGCAATTTACAAAGTGGGCCCTATTCTGCAATTCCTTTCTTACACGAGCTCATTTTAAAGCCACTGAGGTTGTTTATGGGAGTAAAAGTTACTTACATGAGTAAGGACTCGCAGAGTCTGGCCTTACGCATTTTGCTACCTAGGCATTATCTGGGATGTAGAGCAGCGTGTATTTTTAGGAACTAAAAATGGACTTCGGTTGTTTCTTTTGGAAAAAGTTCTGACTTCAGCTTTCACCCATCTGCTTTTTGCAGTTTGCTCCGCAGCCACATTGAATGGACGGGCTCAGCCTTTGTCCCTGTCTCTGTGCTGCTCGTTACCAGCCACGCTCAGCCCCGACGCGCTGTAACTCACCAGGACGTGTGCAGTCTGAATTCCCATTCCAGATTTGCTCCTCAAGCCTAAAGCCATTATTCCATCTCAGATTAAAACGTGTCTTCCCATGGGCAGCTGAAAAAGAGCATGTTTCTTCAGCTTTTCTTGCCACAAAATGATAAAATAAACTGAAATAAAATAATAATAATAGAAAGGAAATCCAATCTACGGCAATCCTCAGAGTTCTGGAGTCTAAGAATGTTGATCTGCATCCATAAATGTCCTGACCGGTGAGTAGACACAGGCACTACAACTGGAAAGAGAGCAGGAAGGAAACCTACCATGTGAGCAAAGTTAAAAAAAAAAGGGGGGGGGGAGAAAAAAAAAAGAGAGAGAGAAAAAAAGATCTGCTCAGTGGACAGCACTTGGGCTGATAGCAGGGATTTCAGGAAATCCAAACACTCAGACAGGAAATCTGAACACTGGATAAACATGCCATAATCTCCACAGATAGAGTTTACGTGCTGCGTCCCCCGTTAACCCATTGCCTGCCCGTGGCTGAGCCTGAAATCAGATCTGCGATGTGAGACGCCTGGAAACACAAGCTGCCCGGGGGGCTCCAAAGCCTGAGTGCTCCGAAGTCTGAGCAGCAGCCCTGCGATCAACCCTGCCCTCTCCTTCTCTCAGCGCTCTGGTGAGGATTTTTTTCTCCCTTGATTTCTACACAGTGATGTGTTAGTTAAAAAGTGAATGATTTTCCTCATCTGAGAAGGAGATGCACCCTGGGCCCTGAAACAGCAGGGCAACCTGCCTGAATTCCTGTGTGCCACTGACTGTGGCTACCTGGTAATCCCGAATTAGTTTTACTTGTTTTTTTTTCCACCTCTCTTTTGCTGTAACACAAGATTTGTATGGCTGGCTGCGATGGTTTACTCCAGGGATGATGCAGTGGAGACACATGCACACCCCCATAACCTCCTTAGAAATTATAGGGGGAGACTACTTTAAGTAACAGGGGGAGTTTGGAAACTCCCTTTATGCCATTTTGTCAAGGAATTTGGTTCCATGGCAGAGGGGATGGAACTAAAGAGATCTTTAAGGCCTCTTCCAACCCAAACCATTGTATGATTCTATGAACTGAGGAACGAACTCTTCAGTTCCTGGTAAAATTAAGATGAAGCCTGTTTGGTTGGTTGTTTTCAGAATATAGACTTTACTCTTTGTGCCTTGTGTCTTAATTTATTTCTTTTATATGGTGTAACTTGGTTACAATATTAATGTAAAGCTCTTAGCTAGTTACAAAAGCAAGTAGAAGCAATAATATTTCATAGAGCTGACCCTTTGCTCCCACAGATGTAATTAATAAAGTGAAGTTTACATGAGAGTTGCCAAATTTAAATTCATAGGATTATGAGCACTCATACACACACAATTAAGCCTTGCATATTTGCAGGATGGGGAGAGACTTCACTGTCCTTTCTGTAGGAAGACAGTTGCAGGCTTCTCTGCTTTTTAGAGTTTACAGACTCCTAAGGAAAGGGCCCACTTCCAAAAATGTTTCTTCTCCCTGAAAATTGACTTTTTGGGACAGTTCTGCCTAAAGCAAGTTGAAAAGAAAACATCTTCAGATTTTCTGGTTCTTCTAGAATTTCACATAAATAAATAAATAAATAAAATTAGTACCATGAATTTCACTTTGCAATTTGCTGGTGGACATAATTAGACACAGAGATAATATCCACCAACTGGTGCCCTCACTTAAGACATTGGCAATTAGCTCATCTGAAATAGCCTTAGTGTAAGTCCCACATGCAATATTAACCTGTATCATTATATTATATTAAGGTCCCTGCTAGGAACAAAATAGGAGCACTATAGGAAAAGGCTTCCTTCAGCACCTTCTACTACCTACAGGGTGTTTCTGTTTATAATGTCATGGACAGAAGCTCTGGCAAACCAACACTGGTTACAGCATTCCCTGGAAGGGGCCAGGCTTGGACCTTATACCTAGTCTGTGGAGTTAGGCTGTGATGGCCAGGCAACACTGCAGGGAGCCTGGCAGCAGAACTGGGGTGGAAAATGGGGATTTGGGGGCATCCCTGCCTCAGGAACTCTCCTCTGATCTCCAGCCTAATTCTGACTCAGGAAATACCTTTCAGGTTGGGCCCTCATGTTCCCAGTCATTCTCCTGCTACTTCTTAGGAAGCATGAGACTGGTGATGGAGGTTGGTTCCTGTGAGCGTGGTTGGAACTCTGGCAGCTGCATCTGTGCAAAGAGCTGGTAGAACAAATGCTTGACTTAAGAGGCATGAAGTCATCTGCCTGGCCTAGCACATGCTTCATGAAACAAGGACCAAATGGTTGCTTGGTAATGTCAAGAGGGAACTGGTGGAAAAACAGGGAAAAATTAAAACATGTCAGGATTGAACTTTTTTTTTTCTTGTTCCATGTGCTCTGCCAGTGAGCTATTTCAGTTATTCACTTTTTTCCATAGAAGTTCTTCTGTTGTCACGGTATTTTTTACCTTTCCTTTTCTTGTATTTTTCCCTTAGTACCATTCTTTCCAGTAGCAAAAGGAAAGCAAAAATAAAGAAAGGGGATAAAATGCAGCCTTTGCTTTTCAGTGTAACTGGGGGTGGTGGGGGGGAAGAGAAAAAAAACATAACCCTTCAAAATATGCATTTTGGGAAAAAAAAAGCATTTTAAGGTTGAGAGACTTTTCATTTGAAAACATTCAAGCAGCTCTAGAAAAAAAAGGGAGCTGGGGGAAGTGGGATATAATTTATTACCACTAACATCTGCTGTAAATCAGTTAGAGGTAGGCAAACATTCCCTACCAGGGCACAGTTAGGTCAAGGTGAGAGGGGATAAAGCAATAATTAAAAAGACCAGCGTCCCCCAGGCACCTTCAATAGGCTGTAAGCAGAAGAGCAAGTGCTTGCTGTAAAACTGTTTTGTTTGTCTAGAAAAATTTCAAAGGGGGTAAAAATAATAACTGGTATATTCAATGGAAAACTATCAGTTTATAAAATGTCTCCAACAGCTTCCATGCAGAACCACAAAAAGTATTATATTTTTCCATTTTTCTAGTTAAAAAATAAGTTGAAAAAAAGGTTGTGCTTATTGAGAGAAGTTTCATTTGATGAGAAATTTCTGCTGAAAAACTCTACAGAAAGTTGTTATTGTCAGTCTTGCTAAAAGGGAGAACAGGAACAGCATGGTGGGCAAAATAATGAAGCTGACAATAATAAACCATACAGAAACATTTCAGCAGAAACAAAGTAGAGAGAAGACTTCAAACTCAGGCCAGCAGAGTTATGGAAGCTAAAAAGCGAATAAAGAGTCTTGAAAGGGCACAGCAGCTGCAAAAAATCCCCCATCACCTGAGGGAAAAAAAAAAAAAAAAAGCCAGTGGCCTTACTCAGTACAGATGTCAAGATACTTGCTTTTAAATTGAAAAAAACCCCTCTACCACATCCACCCTTCATGTATCCGCAGTATCTGAGCTTTCTGATCACTTGCTATATAACCCCAGGATGTAGCTTTGTGTATTCTTATAGCTGATAATGAAATTCTCCCTTCTTCCACGAAGAACTCTACAGCTACGAAATTAAGACAAATCCTTTAATTAAAGATTAAAAGGCTTTATCTATGTATGTGAAAGATAAAGCACATGAAATCATTATTGAGATTGTGAACAAAATTCTTGAGAAAGTTATCATTAACCTATGAGGCCCCAAGCTCTGTTATTTTTCATGTTTCAATGACAAACCTTATCATTATAATAGTCAGGATTTTTTTTTTCCAGTATAGATTTGAAATAAAGATCACTTCTTTAATTTTCACGGCCCTACTTACTGGATTTGAGAAGACTTCAACAGAATAATAAAAATATTTGGAGACAGAAATCGCAGATCCCAGTTTTGTCATTCTCCACCCTTCAGTCACCCAAAGGTTTTACATTCTTGAAAAAAATGACTTAATATATTCACATGAAACTAATTTACTTTCCATTTAGAGCATGGCCTGCCCTGTGCACTCAGCCATTCCAGACCTCTCTCTCAGTAGCTACCAGAAACTGGATGCCAGAGAAACACTGTGGCACGCTAAACAAAGTTCCCCAATCACACTGTGACTCTATCTGGATTTACAACAACATATGCTAAGACTTAGCAAACATTAGAGAAAATGAATAGAAAACACTATCCAAAAGGATTTCATAAACACTGACACATCTTACCATAAACTATAAACACTATTTTTCTTGCAAAACTTCTGTAATTAACTGGTTTAGAGAATTCTTGCTGCGCTACAAAACATATCTCTTTGTGCACTGGCTTTCAATTTTAACATTTGCTTGGAAATCCCTGCCACTTTTATTACTAGTCCGCTCCTTCCTAAATGAGCAGGCAAGAAGGTTTACTTTTGAGATCAGCATCCCTGCTGGCAATGTTGCACTAGGAAAAGCACCAAGCCCCCTCCCTCCTACAACAAGCCATGTGCTCTTACATTACCCAAGAAACATTGCCACTTTCCCCACTGTTCATTCACTGAGATACAGCAGAAACTGTGTTCTAACAGGTTTAACGACATGTTTGTGCATTTATTAAGTAAATAGCACCTCTTGACGTTCTGAAAAGGTCTGGGCATTAGAAACTACCTTGGCAAGAAGCACTTGACCCTTGGTGGTAGCTACAGGCTGCATCAGTGCACAGGAGGCTGTGCATGTTTCATTTCTAATTGTTTTTAAAGTTTTCCTTTTTTAAAATAGGAAAAAACCCAAAACATTAAAGTATTTCCTTTTTTTACCTCTCCTTTTCATTCATTGTTCCTTGTTGCAATGGCAAAAAAAGGGGAATATTTTCATAGACCTCTTTTTCTCCTCTATTCTTTTTTACCAATGTGGCATGTGAAAAGAGGAAACCGAAGACATGTCCAAACAATTATTTTTGAATGAGCTCTGCTCAAAAAATGATGTATAGAAATATACAGTTAAGGGTACTAAAGAAGACAAATGCTACCTAAAGATGTCCCTATGGTGTGAGCATAGCTGCTGGCTTCATCATTTGCCAGAGATATATGGAGACTCCAGATAACATTGAGAGACTACTCTAAGTTGAGTTATGCACCATAGACCCAGGTAGCAACAAAATGCTGTTGTGTAGGGAAATCTCAGTTTCTGAGTCTCTCTGCATCATTCTCTATAGGTTCCCAGGCCATCAGTTGTGCTGAAAGGGCTGAGTTGGAAGGACACCTTGCACATGTTATGAGCATCTCACCAGGCTCATTCTTCCTTTGTCACTAAAGTTTTCCCCAATTTCCTTTATAAAAATAATTGAAAAAGATGCCTCCTCAATTTGTTGTCATTGGTTTGTTGCAGAAAAGTTGAATGACAAACAGAACTCATGAATTCCAGAGATTTATAAACACTATGACAAACCTCAGTTGATCACCAGATCAGTTTAGCTATTATGGGATTTTTTAGAAAAGAAAAGCTTCTCATGATCTGAGTCTTTGGAAGTCATGCGAGCAATTATTTTAAGCATTTTTATAAATTAACACTAAATGTATACATAAAAATTAGTGCTACATTTCTTGTCAATCCCTTATCACAAGGAGCTGAGCATTTAAAAGTATGGATGGATGCCATGAGACTTATCATAGACATGTGAGAGTCAACACTGTTATAAATACTGCAAACTTCATATGCTTATATCTGTATATCTGTATACAGCAGAGGCTGTGTACAAGCATTATTAGGCTAGGGAGCTTTAGAGGGGTCCATAAAATGAAAGGCCACTGGGAAAAAGATGTTATTTCTAATTCTGTTGACAGCTTTTGGAAATAGGTGATGGCCATCATGGCAACATGTCTATAAAGAGGAAGATAAACTCAAATCAAAATTTTTCCCCCGACTGTAATTCACTAGGCCATTTGATTTATATGCAAATGCATATGTGTGTGTTGTCAAAATCCAAACCTTCAAATGCTGATGAGGAAACAGGACTGAGAAACAAAGTAGAATGGTAAAATATAAGCCTGCTCTGTTGTGGCCCTGAAGTATTCAGATGAACAGGGGATTGTCCAAGCAGAAGGTTGGGACTGCTGCAGAAAGATGTGACATTTTGCAGGGTGAAACTAGGACAGCGTGGGTAGTGGGGTTGCCTCTGCTAGATCCAGTGAGCCAGAAAGTGCTGTATCCTGTGCTCAGAAGACCTGCAGTGCCTGTCCTCCACTACTGTCCCTCAGTGTGCCTGGGACCATCATCAGAAAGGTTCTTGGGGAGAAGTAGTGATTAGAGGAGACTCATTGTTGTCACAGAGAGACTGCAGCACTTCCCTAAAAGAGGAATGTGCTCTGCAGATGTCTCATTTCCATATTTCTCTTCATCACATCACTGTTCTGGCTGCTTACACTCTGGCTTTAGGCTGCTCCTTGGGAGAGGTTCCTTCAGTTCTTCTGTGGGAGGTGGTGTCTGCCTTCATCCCACTCTCACTTGCTGTGAGTCCCTCTGTGAGTGTTCACCAGTGGAAGCACTCGTCCTGGCTCAGCCAGGATCCCTCATTTGTGCTTTGCCACATTATCACTGGAGGTTTCAAACAGAGCATTACACTGATCACACATCTGTTTCAGGGCTACACAGTACGTCCATGGAGGAAGATCATGCAACAGCAAATATGAATTAATCCCCTTTCTGAGTGACTTTTCTTGGGTTAAACATCTTGCTTGCCTACCTTTAAATTGCTGCATGCACTGCCTCACTAGGTTTGTACTTCAGAAGGAGGTACCCATATGTCCTGATGCTCAGCAGTGTTCATGTGGTCCTTCTCATAAAATGAGGGATCGTGACTTTTTCTCACATGGAGGTCAGATGAGTGACCTCCTGTTCAATCTTTGGTTACTCAGTGACTAAAGACCAGGGGTTTATAACCTATTCCAGACACCTTAACACCTGACCAGCCTTTCTGCTGCCTGGGGCCCAAACCACCCTCTGCCCCAGTGGCTTGCCCCTTCTGATCCCTCTCCAGTCCTAGGAAGAAAATCGAGTTGTTAATGAAGATTCATTAAGCGGATTCATGGATAATTCTGAGTTCAAGCTTTTGTGCTGGCCTTGGTCAACTCACCCAAACTTCATTTAAACTGACAAATCCCAGGGCACTTTCAAACTGCTCTCTAGTTGTATTTTGGTTTAATCCCAACCTAGAGCAGGATGCAGGGATGTGCACCAACCCTACTCCAAGTCATACACTGCCCCACAGCCTGACTCTCTCTGGCTACACCTCTTACCTTGATGAAGTATGCCTCAGATTGGGGTCCATTTTCATGTCAGATCCTTCTTAAATGGTGGGTTCCAGAAATGCACACAGAAAAGTCAAATGCAAGCTTTAGTCCTAAGCCAGTACAAACATCTATCTGCTTAAATTCTCCATGTAAAAATTGTCATAATCACAGTTTATGACCTTACAACACAGTACTTGGATACAGGTTGCTCAGATGCTTCAGGGATAGCATTTGTAAGGCCTAAACATGAATTCTAAGGATGGGATAAAGTCTAATATTTCTACCATTATGGCTCTAGTGGTCAAATTAGATTCTTCACTGTATAAGAAACTAGAGAATATGTCCTATAAGGCAGACTGGATGACATCAGTTTTCCCTCTCTTGCTTCAACAGTTCATGTGCATTCAGTATGAAAGCTTGGTTTTCTCTCATAAAAAGTACAAGAAGTTTAGAAGAAAATAACGTTCTTGTCTGGGGGAGCTCCAAATCAAATGATTTCTAAAATAAGACTGAAATCAAGAGCCCCTGCTGTTAGCTGTGTGAAAAAGGAGAGGAATATTAACTTCTGTGGGAGGAGGAGCTGTACCTTAAAAAAAAAGTCGCTATTGAACGCAAAGCTGGTATGGAAAGCTCGGATAATTGGAAACACATGTTCCTGGCTGCAGGCGTACAGCACATAAACTGCAGAAGAAAAATAATAATAGAAAAGATACAGAATATTTAAAAATACAGCAAGAGAAGTCAATATTTTACAACTTGTTAACAGTGACTATACGTGAAATATTGTTTCATTTTGCCATTAACCTTGAAATCACAAATATATCTGTAGACTTTCTGTTGTACATCAACTTTAAAATAAAATAGAGAACTCAGGCATGTTGGATGATAGTATTACATAAGGAGAATATTTTAGTAAACTATCTGAACAAAGATGACTCATAATGATACAGATGAATATTTTATTTTAAACACAAAATGTTGTGAATTACTTAGCACCTAAAAATAACACGCCCCCTCTTAACTTTCAATGAACTGTGTTGACGTTGCAGGAGTTTCTAACTCTTTCAGCACAGCAAATCATCCATCTTTTGTAGTCTGTTAACAAAAATATCTCTTTTCAGGCCAAAGCTTCAAAACTAAAGCACACATAAACCCCCTCACACCCACACTCCCTTCGGTTTGCAGCTTTTCATTCTGCCTCTCTCCCTTCTTGGGTAGTAAAAGCCACAGGAGGAAGGAAAGGCTGTGAAAACATGCACAGAAAAATTAAAAGTCAATGTATACTGTAAAATATACCATAACCATACTGTAAGGGAGTGTAGATCAGTCACGTAAAGCTGTGTGGGTAGAGCTGCAGCAAAGCTGCGTCTTCCTCATCTCTGGCCACTGTTTCTTCCCATCTCTGTTGGATATATGAATACGTGTTTCTCACTCCTTGATTCATCCCTGATTTTTCCTCCTTCTCTTCTTAGCAGGGGTAAGCTTTGCAGTTCTCAAATGTTTCTGCACTGATCCATTTGCAGTCTAGATCACAGAATCACAGAATCACAGAATCACAGAATCACAAAATGTGCCGAGTTGGAAGAGACCCACAAGGATGGATCATTGAGTCCAACTTCTGGCCCTGCACAGGACCATCCTCAAGAGTCACACCATGTGCCTGAGAGTATTGTCCAAACGCCTCTTGAACTCCATCAGGCTTGGTGCTGTGACCACTTCCCTGGGGAGCCTGTTCCAGTGCCCAGCCACAGTCTGGGTGAAGAATTTCTTTCTAATACCCAGCCTAAACCTCCCCTGACACAACTCCAGGCCATTCCCTCGGGTCCTGTCATTGGTCACCACAGAGAAGGGATCAGTGCCTGCTCCTCCTCTTCCCCTCATGAGGAAGTTGTAACTGCAATGAGGTCTCGCCTCAGTCTCCTCTTCTCCAGCTGAACAGATCAAGTGACCTCAGCTGCTCCTCATATGGCTTCCCCTCGAGGCCCTTCACCATCTTTGTTGCCCTCTCTTGGATGCTCTCTAATAGTTTGATCTCTTTCTTATATTACAGTGATCAAAACTGCACACAATATTCAAGGTGAGGCTGTACCAGTGCAGAGCAGAGTGGTACAATCAGTCCTGGTCAGCTCTGGGCTGGCATATCCTACATAGCAAGGGTGTCTTGGGCAATTTTGGTCATGGAAACCTAGATTTTTCTGCATATATGCTGACTTTCAAAGATGGCACATCTCTGTCTGAAAAGCCATTTCACTGTCAGATTTCAAGTTCTTATAATGAGTTTCATGAACAAGGCCTCCACAGTTCTGTGACATGGGGGTGGGAAGAGGAGGTGGAAAAGGAGCTTTCCATGCAACTTCATCATCTCAGATGATTCAAGCTTTTAAACTTCCAGAAAGAAATAATTATTTAAAATAGATCAGCCTGAGACAGACAGCTGAGGTAGAAGTAGTGGCAGAAAGAGGTACAGCTTAGTGAACTTAGTTTTTCAGGGGTTTCATATAGTTGGGGCAGTTTCAGTAATCAATGGTGCTCCCTGCAAATGCTTGTCATCCAAAGGCCTTGGAGTCAACAGGAAACTTTCCTTCAGTTCTTGTGGTCTTCAGGTCAGACTTCAGTGCTGTACCTATTCATTGGGAATACAACATATATGGTCTATTGAAAGCCTATTCTAGCACTGCACTGGCGTAATCTTGCATTTCACACACTTCATTTCCTCCTTTTGCCAATGTCACTTGGCTTCTGCTCATCATGGGCCACCTTAACTGTATGGTTTAATGGCTTTTCTTCTGCTAATGCCAGGTAAATCATCTCATCTGTGGGAAGAAAAAAAAAAAAAAAGAAGTAATCCTTCGGAGGACAGACAGAAATAGATGTACGCTGGGGCATCTTGAAAGGCCCGCACAGTGACCAGGGTGTATTTTATTCCAGTAAGAGTAGAAACTTATTCCCACACCTACAGGTGTTTTCCAGTTTTTCTGTGATGAGCTCCACATCCCAATAAAGAAATTGCCTCATGGCACTTATCCTCCTAGTCATCGTGTAACATCCCTGTGGCAATTTACATTACATGGAAAACCATACTGAAAAAGCATTTGTGCCTCTTTTTAAGAGGTCTTTAGAGGAATATGGGTATTGACCTTCCTGTAAAAGTTGACCATGGGTTCTGCTTTTGCTGTTTATCTCATCTCTTCTCCTTCCCTTGGCTCTTTTCCTCTCAGATGAAGACCAGGATGAAAGCCAACACAATGCAGGCACAGTGAGCTCACCGGTGTTTCATGGACCACAGCTAAGGAATCTCCATCCCAGTCCTAATGTGAAGTTTCAGTGTAACATATGAAGTGCTCACAGGATCTCAGATCATATTTAATAAGCAAAATAAAAGAAAGACAAGTCAACACCCCCAGCGATTACTTCAGAGAGAGCTTTACAGCCAAGGGTAGCACTACTCCCCGAAGCATTTTGCTGTATTTTTCCAGGGTCATTTGCCTTGTTCTTGCAGAAAAAACAGGATGGCACTGGGACCTGAACTCTGACTCTCTGCTGTTTCTGCTGTTCTGGATGCTGATGCTGCTATTTCGCAACAGCTGAGTTGGGTCCAGATGGAAACGTGAGTTATCTTTTCTCTAAAGTAGAAACATTAGCAAAATGCCTGACACTTTACATAGTTAAGAAGTTGCTTCTGTCATTTCATGACATGATAGATTGTAGACTATTAACATAGTCTAATTGCTTATGGAAATACTAGATTTGTTTCTTGTTAAAGTAACATATTCACATCAATCCCCCTTCATTTTAAATACATGATTTTCAGCACTTTCATGTAAGGAATGTGCAAAGAAAAGGACTTTTTTTTTTCTTGGACTTGCAGAGATGAGTATATTTGAAATTTCAAAATGCAATGATACACCGAGTGGACATTAGCTGTCACTGCTCAGGAAAAGTATTTTAATGCCTAGAATATATGTATAGAATATATAACTTTTGTGAACATTGAGTGCCTGTGGATCAGAATCAAGGGGAAGGCCAACAAGGCTGATATCCTGGTGGGAGTCTGTTACAGACCACCCAAACAGGGTGATGAGGGTGATGAATTATTCTACAAGCAGCTGGCAGACGTCTCAAAATCGTCAGCCCTTGTTCTTGTGGGTGACTTTAACCTACCAGATGTCTGCTGGGAACTCCACACAGCGGAGAAGAGGCAGTCTAGGAGATTCCAGCTGGTAAATGAGCCTACCAGGGGTAGGCCCCACTAGACCTTCTGTTCACAGAGAGGGGCTGGTGGGAGATGTAGTGGTTGGAGGCCATCTGGGGCACAGTGACCATGAAATAAAAGAGTTTTCAATACTCAGGGATGTAAGGAGGCTCATCAATAAAACCTCTATGCTGGACTTCCAGAGGGCAGATTTTGGCCTATTCAGAAGACTAGTTCAGAGTGTACCCTGGGAAACAACCCTTGAAAACAAAGGAGTCCAGGAGGGATGGATATGCTTCAAGAAGGAAGTCTTGAAAGCACAGGAGCAGGCTGTCCCACTCTGCCAAAAGGCAAGTTGGCGGGGAAGATGACCGGTCTGGCTGAACAGGGAGATTTTGAGAGAAATTAGGGTAAAAAAAAGATACTACCGATTATGGAAAAAAGGGTTGGCTACTCAGGAAGAGTTTAGGGATATAGTTAGGTCGTGTAGAAAGAAAATTAAAGAGACAAAGGCACAACTTGAACTTAATCTTGCCAATTCTGTGAAGGATAAAAAAAAATCCTTCTACAGATACATCAATAGCAAAAGGAGGGACAAGGAAAACCTCCATTCTTTATTGGATATGGGTGGGAACATAGTTATCAAAGATAAGGAAAAGGCTGAGGTATTTAACACCTTCTTTACCTCAGTTTTCAACAGTAAGACAGGTTGTCCTGAGGACAGCTGGCTTCTGGAGCTTGTAGACAAAGCTAAGAAGCTGGGTAGCCCCCCTGTAATCCAGGAGGAAACAGTTAGTGACCTGCTGAGCCACTTGGATCCCCACAAGTCTATAGGACCACATGGGATCCAGGCAAGGGAGATGAAGGAGCTGGCAGAAGAGCTCGCCAAGTCGCTCTCCATCATCTACCAACAGTCCTGGCTCACTGGGGAGGTCCCAGATGACTGGAAGCTGGTGAATGGCACGCCAATCCACAAAAAGGGCTGGAAGGAGGACCTGGGAAACTCCAGGCCTGTCAGCCTGACCTCAGTGCCTGGCAAGGTCATGGAGCAGATCATCCTAAGTGTAATCACACAGCACCTACAGGATGGACAAGGGATCAGAGCCAGCCAGCACGGGTTTAGGAAGGGCAGGTCCTGTCTGACCAACCTGATCTTTTATGATCAGGTGACACGCCTGGTGGATGAGGGGAAGGCTGTGGATGTGCCTACCTGGACTTCAGCAAAGCCTTTGACACCATCTCCCATGGCACACTACTGGAAAAGCTGCAGCCCATGGCTTGGACAGGGGCACTCTGTGCTGGGTTAGGAACTGGCTGGGAGGGCTGGGCCCAGAGAGTG